>NC_088419.1:58885593-59243093 GCF_034236695.1 Oncorhynchus nerka | reverse complement strand
GGTGTGTGTGTGTGTATGTGTGTATGTATGTGTGTGTGTATGTGTGGGTTTAGGTGTGTATGTGTGTGTGTATGTGTGTGTTTATGTGTGTGTTTACGTGTGTTTGTGTGTATGTATGTATGTGTGTGTATGTGTGGGTTTATGTATGTGTTTATGTGCATGTGTTTATGTGTGTGTGTTTATGTGTGTGTTTGTGTGTGTGTATCTGTGTGTTTATGTGTGTGTTTGTGTGTGTGTGTGTGTGTTTATGTGTGTGTATGTGTGTGTTTATGTATGTGTGTGTTTATGTATGTGTGTGTGTGTGTGTGTGTGTGTGTATGTATGTATGTGTGTGTTTATGTGTGTGTTTATGTGTGTGTTTATGTGTGTGTGTCCAGGCCAGGGAGAGCAGTGCTCTGAGAGAGACCCTCCAGGCGGAGCGTAAGGCCCACAACACTGAGCTGGACACCCTGCGGGGGGCGCTAGTTAAGCTGGAGTACCAGTTAGAGACCCAGCTCCAGACTCAGCAGTCTCAGCCCAGCACCGCCATCACAGAGGAGGAGACGGAGGAGAGGAGGAGGGCAGAGGAAAAAGCAGCCCAGGAGATCCTACGACTCACACAGGTAGGTCTTGTTGGTCCTAATGGATCCGAAACAGCTCTTATGTTTTTCTGCAGAATAGTGGTATTTAAGATCTCTCCTCTTTCTCTGTTTACAGGAGGTGCAGGCCCTGCGGGTTGAGAGGGACTGTTTGGGGAAAGAGAAGGAGGATCTGACCACTCGATTACTGGAGCAGGAGACAGCTCAGGAGGGTAGGTCTATTCATAACAGGTATCTGTTTTCAGTGCGTCTCTTTCAATTGACTTTGAATCCTATGTTTTATGTCTGTGCATCCAGAGAGTGTAGTACAGGCTGTGGCCCAGGAAGGTAAAGCTCTGACAGCAGAGCTGGATGAGGAGAGGAGGAAGTACCAGGGTCTGCTCAGAGAGTTCACCAGGCTGGAGCAGAGATACGAAAACCTACGGGAAATGAGCATGCTCACTGAGGTACTCACACATTATATTCAACTCCATATTCCACTAGCCTGGGTGCCGGCCTTTCTGTTTTGCCTATGTGACGTATCAATGTAGCATTGTTGAGAGATACCCAGGTTATAATATTCAACCTCGGTGAAAAAGATAATATTTCTCTGTGTTACCGATGCAGCACTCTAAGGGCTACAGACGGACAGATTCAAACCAAAGCCTGATCATGGAGCCCCCATCTCCTTCCCCGATGTCGCCGCCCTTTTCCGGGCCCCCTACCTTCCCAGCCACACCTTCCTTCTTCGGCCTCCCTCCCTTCCCCTCTCCGGAGGAGGTGAGGAGGGTTAGTGTGACGTCCCCCACCGCAGAGAGGAGGGCCTGGCTTAGCTCTGACACACTCATGGTGAGATGCCCTCCCTCCCTCTGGATGGCTCCCTAACGGGGAATCAGTAGGAGATGAGTGGTTCAGTTCTACTTGTCAATCAATCAATATGGCTCCTGTGGCTGAGACTGTGCTCTGTTCTTTACCCAGGACACTTTGATGGAGAATATGGGTGTGGCTAAAGACTCAGCCGGGAAGATGACCGGAGAAGACCTGTGGCACGCCTATGATGCTGTACGAGTGGCCAACAAGTCAGTCCCTATTCCCTGATCAATACGTTCACAGCAATATCGTTATATTTGATCATTTAAAGAATACAGATATATTCTACCCCGTCTGTGTGTAACTGTCAGGTTCCTGGAGAACCAGCTGCGTAGCCAGCGCTCTCAGGAGGAGGCGGAGCTGAAGGCGGAGCTGGAGGCTAAACGGACGTGCTCTGTTCCCTCCCCCTCTGCAGACCAGCAGGTAGGGTCTCGTCAGGTGGACTACAGTGCAGATTCTGTTACTTTGAGCATCACCACTGTAAATGTGTCATAATGGCCCTGCATGTGTGCTCAATGTTCAGTACCTGGTGGGACTGGTGGAAGCCAGGGAGCAGGAGGTCTGCAGACTGAGGAGAGAACTGAAGGAGCTGAGACACACAGTCACACTCAGAAGACTACTGGCACAGACAGGTCTGGACAACACATAACTACATACTTGAAAAATGTCTTGACCGAAATGTCTACAAAATAAATGTGTGGAGGGACACATCGATATCGATCATACTTGTTTGCTCGTCCCCCTAGGCCCAGTGCTTTCCCAGTCCACAGAGGATTCCTCTGCCCCCCATGCCAAAGCTGGGACTGTCACAGGGCTGCTGGAGTGTAGGAAGAGGGATGAGGCCAAGCTCATGAAGACCCTCATCACAGGTAGGACCCCTAACCCTAGCTCCATCTGTATAATTAGTGAATGTTCCCTCAAACCTCTGTGTTTGTTCCAGACGTGAGGGTGGACAGTGCCCTCTCCCTGCCCCCTGGCCTGGCTGCTAGTGTGCTGTTCCTGTGTGTACGCCAGGCAGACTGTAGCGGAGACGAAATCCGCGCCCGCTCTCTCTGCACTGCTGCTGTCACTGCCATGAAGGGGGCTCTGAAAGTGAGCACACACACACACACACGCACACATGCACACATGCACACACACGCACGCACACGCACACACACACGTACGCACACGCACGCACGTACGCACACTGGCATGCACACATGCAGACATGCACGCACGCTGGCATGCACGCACGCACGCACACACACACACACATACACACACACACACACAAACTTCTCTGCTTTTCAATCATGGCTCTCTTACAGGTCTGTTTCTTATTCATTTGTTGTGTCTTTGTTTTCCCCTCCTATCAGAAACACTGTAATGATGTGGACATGACAGCACTGTGGCTGAAAAATGCCTGCCTTCTCAATGACCTACTGACCCAGCACTCCAAACAGGTAAGGCATCGACACCTCTCATCAAAATGTTACCAATGTCATGTTATTATCACTAAATAATGTCATATGTTATTATCACTAAATAATGTCATGTGTTATTATCACTAAATAATGTCAGGAGTTATTATCACTAAATAATGTCAGGAGTTATTATAACTAAATAATGTCATATGTTATTATCACTAAATACTTTAGTAACAAAACGGATGGCACTGTGATAAACTGCATCCGGTTTGCTGAGTAGAATATTGGAAGCTAATTTTGTAGATGACATCGCCGAAGTCGAGGATCGGTAGGATAGTTTTTACTAGGGTAAGTTTGGCGGCGTGAGTGAAGGAGGCCTTGTTGCGGAATAGAAAGCCGACTCTAGATTTCATTTTAGATTGGAGATGTTTGATATGAGTCTGGAAGGAGAGTTTACAGTCTAGCCAGACACCTAGGTACTTATAGATGTCCACCTATTCTTGGTCGGAACCATCCAGGGTGGTGATGCTACTCGGGCGTGCGGGTGCAGGCAGATGTAATATGTTATTATCACTAAATAATGTCATATGTTATTATCACTAAATAATGTCATATGTTATTATCACTAAATAATGTCATGTTATTATCACTAAATAATGCCAGGAGTTATTATCACTAAATAATGTCATATGTTATTATCACAAAATAATGTCATATGTTATTATCACTAAATAATGTCATATGTTATTATCACTAAATAATGTCAGGAGTTATTATCACTAAATAATGTCAGGAGTTATTATCACTAAATAATGTCATATGTTATTATCACTAAATAATGTCATAGTTATTATCACTAAATAATGTCATATGTTATTATCACAAAATAATGTCATATGTTATTATCACTAAATAATGTCATATGTTATTATCACTAAATAATGTCAGGAGTTATTATCACTAAATAATGTCAGGAGTTATTATCACTAAATAATGTCAGGAGTTATTATCACTAAATAATGTCAGGAGTTATTATCACTAAATAATGTCAGGAGTTATTATCACTAAATAATGTCATATGTTATTATCACTAAATAATGTCATGTTATTATCACTAAATAATGTCAGGAGTTATTATCACTAAATAATGTCAGGAGTTATTATCACTAAATAATGTCAGGAGTTATTATCACTAAATAATGTCATGTTATTATCACTAAATAATGTCAGGAGTTATTATCACTAAATAATGTCAGGAGTTATTATCACTAAATAATGTCAGGAGTTATTATCACTAAATAATGTCAGGAGTTATTATCACTAAATAATGTCAGGAGTTATTATCACTAAATAATGTCATATGTTATTATCACTAAATAATGTCAGGAGGTATTATCACTAAATAATGTCAGGAGGTATTATCACTAAATAATGTCAGGAGGTATTATCACTAAATAATGTCAGGAGGTATTATCACTAAATAATGTCAGGAGTTATTATCACTAAATAATGTCAGGAGTTATTATCACTAAATAATGTCAGGAGTTATTCATGGCCATGTAAGCTGACCGGGGAAATACACCCCTATGGCAACAACAGCCATTACATACATACTTCAACATGTGATTGACAGACAGTATTTGTGCTTTGTCTCTAGGATGAGGATTTGGTTCCGTTGACCTCTGACCTGAGTGAGTTAAACCGTGCTCTGAGTGCCCTCTGTATCCAGGCCTATCAGCAGCTCCTGTCCATCTCAGAAACCCGCCTGCAGCCCATCATTGGTAGGACTGACCAACTCCAGAACAATATCAAAACCAACCCAACCAGTCGACTAAATGTTTTATCATAGTTTGCTTTCATTCCACTACGTAACCCTTCAACAGTAGCTCCTGTTCCCCTGACCCACTCGATCCCTCCACAGTTCCTGCCATGCTGGAGAGTGAGATGATCCCAGGACTGTCTGGGTCGGGGGTGAAGCTGGGGAACTTTAGGAAGCGTGCAGGGTCTGATCCCAGGGCCGTAGAGAGGAATGCAGGGGAGACCCCTAGTATGGCTGCAGTGCTGAGGGAGCTGGGTGCCCTCCACACGGCCCTGTCCCGCCAGGCCCTACCCCCCACCCTGATGGAGCAGGCCTTCCGTCAGCTCACCCACCTCCTTTCTGCCTCTGCCCTCAACAGCCTGCTGCTACGCAAGGACATGTGTAGCTGGAGCCGAGGCTTGCAGATACGGTCAGAGGACAGAAACACATACACACATACACACACAGCAGGAACAAGTTTCAGTAAAGATATGCAGCCAGATGTCTAATATAAAGCTAGGGCTCTATTCAATCTGTATTGTGGAAGTTCGGCACTAAAGCCCAATTGAAATTTAAAGGCAATGTTCTCACCCCGCGTTGGCTTAGACTGCATTCACAGTAAACGCTGTGTATGTCATACCAAACGGAAATGACCTTTATATTTCTGTAACGCTTCAGCATTGAATAGAGCCACTAGAGTTGGTTTCCAAAGGGGACAGTTTGCATGTAGAGTACCAGGTGACTGTTGGACCTGACTCCATTCTTTTTGTTCTGCTGGGTTCTGCCAGGTATAATGTGAGTCTGCTGGAGGAGTGGCTGCGGACCCGTGGGCTGCAGGCAGGGGGAGCTGTGGCCCTGTTGGAGCCTCTCATCCAGGCCGCTCAGCTCCTGCAAGTGGGCAAGAAGACAGACGCTGACGCACAGGCCCTCGTTCACACCTGCACTGCCCTGTCTACCCAGCAGGTGGCGCCCTTATCACTATTACTACACTATTGCAATGGGTGGTTTTTAAGCTGGTATTGGCAGGGTGAAATGTTCAAAGTGTTGTAGATATTATTGAAATAGAATAAAACCAATATGATTCTGTGAACATTATTCCCTTCACTAGAGAACCATGTTATTTTTTATACAGTATATGTCTATGTACACATCCTTGCAGGGCTAACTGTGTCTCTGTTCCAGATTGTGAAGATTCTGACCCTGTACACCCCTCACAGTGACCTAGAGGAGAGGGTGACACTCAATTTTATCCGCACAGTGCAGGTACAGTACCGTAATACACACAACCGTAATGTAAACTTCTCATAACATGGCAAATCACCAGTTGGCCACCCATCCCTTATGGGATTAATTGACACGTAAACATTACAGTCATTTACTGTGAAAATTCAGTGATAATTATTGTGTGACAGTTGTGACTGTTGTGACAGTCCTCTTTACACCCTCACAGGCTGTCTGAAGTCCATATACTGACTGTCTTCACTAGGGTTGTGGTGTGGTCTGGTTACCAGTAGTGTGGTCTGGTTACCAGTAGTGTGGTCTGGTTACCAGTAGTGTGGTCTGGTTACCAGTAGTGTGGTCTGGTTACCAGTAGTGTGGTCTGGTTACCAGTAGTGTGGGCTGGTTACCAGTAGTGTGGTCTGGTTACCAGTAGTGTGGTCTGGTTACCAGTAGTGTGGTCTGGTTACCAGTAGTGTGGTCTGGTTACCAGTAGTGTGGGCTGGTTACCAGTAGTGTGGTTGTGTTACCAGTAGTGTGGTCTGGTTACCAGTAGTGCCGGCTGGTTACCAGTAGTGTGGTTGTGTTACCAGTAGTGTGGTCTGGTTACCAGTAGTGGTTGTGTGGTTGTGTTACCAGTAATGTGGTTGTGTTACCAGTAGTGTGGTTGTGTTACCAGTAGTGTGGTTGTGTTACCAGTAGTGCGGTCTGGTTACCAGTAGTGCGGTCTGGTTACCAGTAGTGCGGTCTGGTTACCAGTAGTGTGGTCTGGTTACCAGTAGTGTGGTTGTGTTACCAGTAATGTGGTTGTGTTACCAGTAGTGTGGTTGTGTTACCAGTAGTGCGGTCTGGTTACCAGTAGTGCGGTCTGGTTACCAGTAGTGCGGTCTGGTTACCAGTAGTGCGGTTGTGTTACCAGTAGTGCGGTCTGGTTACCAGTAGTGCGGTTGTGTTACCAGTAGTGTGGTCTGGTTACCAGTAGTGCAGTTGTGTTACCAGTAGTGTGGTCTGGTTACCAGTAGTGCGGTTGTGTTACCAGTAGTGTGGTCTGGTTACCAGTAATGTGGTTGTGTTACCAGTAGTGCGGTTGTGTTACCAGTAGTGTGGTCTGGTTACCAGTAGTGTGGTTGTGTTACCAGTAATGTGGTTGTGTTACGGTCATCATTTCCTCTCATCCATCAGGGTCTGCTGAAGGAGCGTTCAGGCGGTCAGCCTCCACAGCTGCTGATGGACGTACGGCGTGTGTTCCCCGTCACCTTCCCCTACCTGCTGCCCCCGCCTGTCCGCGCTGACCAGCTGGACATCCCAGACACCCTCAAAATCTCCTTCCTACGACGGCCTTAGAGGAAGCAGTAGTTAGTCACTGTGGATTACACTCTTTTTTAAGTTTTGGTTTTGCTACCTCTGGTCTTTTTCCTGCAGGCTATACAGTTTATCAAAGTAATTGTAAGTGAATAATACATGTCATTTTTGATCAGTCATAAGTATTCTGTATCAGGCATTCTTTCAGTAGCACAAGTATAGGACTCTTACTGCTACTCTTCCTGCGTAGGATTATTGTGCTGTTAGAATGGCCATATGGATTCTTTCTCATCTGTTCCAGAATATGGATTTTGGACACATAGATTTCCTTATCTGTACTAAGATTACAGTATTGCCTGTCTGCTGATTGACATTTCCCTATTTGATGCATCCCACATACTTCAGTGCCTACCCATGTGTAGTTTTCCCCTGGGGCACGTTGTACGTTGGAAGTGTGTGCTTAATATATTGTTTAATTGGTAATAAGTTCCAGATATCAGAAGTTATAATTGTATCATGTAAACTTAACATGTTTTTCACTCTGATCAATCATTTAAACTTAATGTCTGACCCATAATGAAGACTATAAAAAAGAGTTCAGATTTTCTCTAACATTTTATTGGAATCAGAACCACAGCAACGCTGCAGTCCCCCACCTCAAACCTCAAGAAGAACAACCAGAATAAATACAAAAATTAGAAACATCTTCAGTATAAAATAAATGACCTCATGCGAGTACTGTGTACCACTACACATCATCAGTAATACATATTTATATATTCACAAACCTCTGAAAAATAGAAAATAATACTCAAATATCAAAATAAACGAAGACAACAATTGGAAAATACAACGTCAAATAAACGCGTGCGGGCACAAGAAAGACGTGTTTTCCCCCCATCATGCACTGCTTCCTATGTACAGGCTGGCATCACAGTGGGATCGTGTTCAAGATTGACTACATTGCAGTCGGTGACTGCAGACTGACTGATCTACAAATCGCCTCATCCTAATGAACTACTCATTATTACTTGTAGATCGATCGTTGCTCTTGAACTCGGCCAATGTGTCTGCCTGTGTGGGCGTGTCAGGGACAGTACATGCGTGCCTGTCTGGTTGTCATTGTGCTTCTTCTATATCTTTGTATCATGCCTCTGTGCCTGTCTATACTACATACATGCCAACCTGAAAGGGTGAGATTTCCTTTTTAACCTCAAAGCACAGACACCGAACGTTTCTCTGAAAGAAAATGGCCTCGGTGAGCGAATGTACTCAGTATCATTGTCAACAGCAATAAATAAGATATTGTGCCATTCGCATTCCTTGCTACAGTTGCTATACCTGTACGTTAATGTAGTGACAACGCAATAGCCTGAGGCTGTGTATTTGTAGCCTATCGACTCCTATTCCAGTTCAAAGTTCAAATGGATGTCCATCCACTACCCAGCCACAGCAGGATTCAAGTTGACTAAGCAGCAGCAGCTTCACTTCATTCAGTGTATGTATTTCTATAGATATATAACCATATATGTTTGGTACAGAAGTACTATTTACAATGACAATATACAGAGTCTGTTGTTGATCCTCTCTACGCTGAGTCTGTTGACACTGCTCTCCATGTTATTTAGCCACTACTAGCTACTGCCCCAGAACCTGGCCCGTTTCAAAACAACATTTACACGACTCCACAAAAACACTTTGTGCTGATAACTCACAATGTAAACATTATAGGACTGCTCAAACCCGACTGATCTACTTAGAAACGGTACTGATTAGATGCATAGACTCAAATTGTACACACGTTTAAATATGTGAGCCACATGTAAAAATTGGTGATTGGTGATACTATTTGCAGTGCTTTCTGGAGCTGGACCACCAGAGTAAGTTGTAATTGGCAAGTGCAGCTACTTACACAGGTTCTGAGCAGAGTCACTGATGCCCTGTCTGATACCTGGGGCAGATGGACCAGAACCCAGGGGAGGGGAGGCAGTGTAGTGGGCTGTAGAGGGGAGGCAGTGTAGTGGGCTGTAGAGGGGAGGCAGTGTAGTGGGCTGTAAAGGGGAGGCAGTGTAGTGGGCTGTAGAGGGGAGAGAGGGGAGGTAGTGTAGTGGGCTGTGGAGGGGAGAGAGGGGAGGCAGTGTAGTGGGCTGTGGAGGGGAGGCAGTGTAGTGGGCTGTGGAGGAGGCAGTGTAGTGGGCTGTGGAGGGGAGGCAGTGTAGTGGGCTGTGGAGGGGAGAGAGGGGAGGTAGTGTAGTGGGCTGTGGAGGGAGAGAGGGGAGGCAGTGTAGTGGGCTGTGGAGGGGGAGAGAGGAGAGGCAGTGTAGTGGGCTGTGGAGGGAGAGAGGGGAGGCAGTGTAGTGGGCTGTGGAGGGGAGAGAGGAGAGGCAGTGTAGTGGGCTGTGGAGGGGAGAGAGGGGAGGCAGTGTAGTGGGCTGTGGAGGGGAGAGAGGGGAGGCAGTGTAGTGGGCTGTGGAGGGAGAGAGGAGAGGCAGTGTAGTGGGCTGTGGAGGGGAGAGAGGAGAGGCAGTGTAGTGGGCTGTGGAGGGAGAGAGGGGAGGCAGTGTAGTGGGCTGTGGAGGGGAGAGGGGGCAGTGAGTGGGCTGTGGAGGGGAGGCAGTGTAGTGGGCTGTGGAGGGGAGAGAGGGGAGGCAGTGTAGTGGGCTGTGGAGGGGAGAGAGGGGAGGCAGTGTAGTGGGCTGTGGAGGGGAGAGAGGGGAGGCAGTGTAGTGGGCTGTGGAGGGGGGAGAGGGGAGGCAGTGTAGTGGGCTGTGGAGGGGAGAGAGGGGAGGAGGCAGTGTAGTGGGCTGTGGAGGGGAGGGGGAGGTAGTGAGTGGGCTGTGGAGGGAGCAGTGTAGTGGGCTGTGGAGGGGAGAGAGGGGAGGCAGTGTAGTGGGCTGTGGAGGGGAGAGGGGGAGGCAGTGTAGTGGGCTGTGGAGGGGAGAGGGGAGGCAGTGTAGTGGGCTGTGGAGGGGAGAGAGGGGAGGCAGTGGGCTGTGGAGGGGGAGAGGGGAGGCAGTGTAGTGGGCTGTGGAGGGGAGAGGGGAGGCAGTGTAGTGGGCTGTGGAGGGGAGAGAGGGGAGGCAGTGTAGTGGGCTGTGGAGGGGAGAGGGGAGGTAGTGTAGTGGGCTGTGGAGGGGAGAGGGGGAGGCAGTGTAGTGGGCTGTGGAGGGGAGGCAGTGAGTGGGCTGTGGAGAGAGGGGAGGCAGTGTAGTGGGCTGTGGAGGGGAGGCAGTGTAGTGGGCTGTGGAGGGGAGAGAGGAGGCAGTGTAGTGGGCTGTGGAGGAGAGGGGAGGCAGTGTAGTGGGCTGTGGAGGAGAGGGGAGGCAGTGTAGTGGGCTGTGGAGGGAGGGGAGAGAGGGGAGGCAGTGTAGTGGGCTGTGGAGGGGAGGCAAGGGGAGGCAGTGTAGTGGGCTGTGGAGGGGAGGCAGTGTAGTGGGCTGTGGAGGGAGGGGAGGCAGTGTAGTGGGCTGTGGAGGGGAGAGAGGGGAGGCAGTGTAGTGGGCTGTGGAGGGGTGGAGGAGGGAGGCAGGTAGTGGGCAGGGGAGGCAGTGTAGTGGGCTGTGGAGGGGAGAGAGGGGAGGCAGTGTAGTGGGCTGTGGAGGGAGAGAGGGGAGGCAGTGTAGTGGGCTGTGGAGGGGAGTGGGCTGTGGAGAGGGGAGGCAGTGTAGTGGGCTGTGGAGGGGAGAGGGGGAGGCAGTGTAGTGGGCTGTGGAGGGGAGAGGGGGAGGCAGTGAGTGGGCTGTGGAGGGAGGGGAGGTAGTGTAGTGGGCTGTGGAGGGGAGAGGGGGAGGCAGTGTAGTGGGCTGTGGAGGGGAGAGAGGGGAGGCAGTGTAGTGGGCTGTGGAGGGGAGAGAGGGGAGGCAGTGTAGTGGGCTTTAGAGGGGAGGGAGTGGGGATGAGATGAGAGACCTGTCATTCCATTGACAGTCTTAATATAATCCAGTTTTGACATCACAGGAATACATACGATCCTATCCTGCAGGCTCAACCTCCAGGAACTTTAATCAATGATAAAGGGGTGAAAGTTGGGACCTTTGGTCCTGGAATGGCACTAGATACAGTATGGTTACAGTCTGGATACCATGCATGCACTATGAGCTACAACACCACCAATACCCTGTAGGTACCCTGTGTTTACTACCCTTCCCTGTGCTTACTACCCTTCCCTGTGTTTACTACCCTTCCCTGTGTTTACTACCCTTCCCTGTGTTTACTACCCTTCCCTGTGTTTACTACCCTTCCCTGTGTTTACTACCCTTCCCTGTGCTTACTACCCTTCCCTGTGCTTACTACCCTTCACTGTGTTTACTACCCTTCCCTGTGTTTACTACCCTTCCCTGTGTTTACTACCCTTCTCTGTGCTTACTACCCTTCCCTGTGCTTACTACCCTTCCCTGTGCTTACTACCCTTCCCTGTGCTTACTACCCTTCCCTGTGCTTACTACCCTTCCCTGTGCTTACTACCCTTCCCTGTGTTTACTACCCTTCCCTGTGTTTACTACCCTTCCCTGTGTTTACTACCCTTCCCTGTGCTTACTACCCTTTGCATGCTTTCTATGTTCTTCTTCTAAATGTGAGAGCCATGGATGTTATGAGATTTCCCCCCACATAGCTATCTCAGTCACATATCTATGGCAAGTTTCACCATTGAAGAGGGCAGGCAGGAGCAGTTCCGTACTACAGCCCTTGTGGACAGACCCTGTGTGCTCAGAACCAGGACCAGACAGCCTGGCCATTCTAGGTAAAAGGTTATAGGTCATGTGTGCTTCCCCCAGCAGAGGGGAAGACAAAAAAAAGAGACCGTGGGTGGTCACCCGTGGCCTGACATCTTCATTTGACAAGAGGTTGCTATGACAACACAAGCGGTAAGAAATGTCTCAGTGTTTTGTCTCTAACTGTTCTCTTCCACGCTGACACATGTTGATCAGAGAGGTTAAAGGAGAGGAGGTGGCTGTTTTCCAAGGCAAACTAATGGAGCTCTGTTTACACTCTGTACTGTACAGCCCACTAAATGTTTCTGATCAAACAAGCAATAAACCTTCACCCAAAAAAATGTACTTGCATTCCACCAAGTAAAAGACACTTAGGAAATTCTCAAAGAATCTAAATATACTATAGACTATGTGTTCTTCCACTATAATGTGTTCTATGTTCTTGATGGCTTTCTGTGATTTACACATTTACACAAACAGGCAACACCGGTGTCTACACAAGGTCAACATTGTAACAATATAACACACAAACAGTATACAGATGTACTATCTTAATTTGATCACTCTGTTGTCGCAGATTTTTTTTCCGGCGCTGCAGCAAATGCAAATTGTAATATATTCAAGGATTAAAAATGCTTCTAATGTTTGTCATTTCCACTTTAAAATGTCAGACTTGAATTATCCTAACTAAACATTTAGAAACCCCTACAAAAATGTCCATGAATTATAATCCACATAGTAATTCACATTTCCTGAGAAACGGTTCAAATTAAGATAGCACACCTGTATACACACTCATTCATCTCCTTCTCTTGAACATACACCCATACACGTGCTGATGAACCACAGAGCTCCGAGGCTGGTCTTCATCAGGTTGCTCTCACTATGTACTGAAGACAGACAACAGGTTTGACAGGACAAGGCATTAGAGGGTTTCAGGCAGCAGGCTCTGTAACAGGGTAGACAAACAGACAGACAGGGACACTCTCTTCCAAGTGCAACGTCTTCATATAGTCTTTAAATATACCATAATTTCACTGATAATATCTCAAATTAATACTTATAAACATTTACATTTCTAATTTGTCCAGCCTGCTCTGCTATAGATACTCCATGTCGGAATGAGAGAAGATCCAGAATTCAGCCTATGGTGGACAACCCATGGAAATATTATCATAAAACCAGTGTGTGTAAACCTGACTCTTTGGAATGTGTGAGGCCTAAAAGCCTGATGGTCTGCTGTTCACAGTTGGTCCTGTTGACTTGTGCTTGGGGCTTGACTTGGCATAACATCATGGATTGATCCATTGGCAGTAGTCTAGTCTAGACAAAGGAAGGGATCGTGGAGTTAATGTAATAGAAGATACGTCAAGACTTTCAAGGCTACAAGAACTTCATCTCCCGGAGCTTTTAGATACCGCTGCATGAGACTAGTCGAGATGGGCAGATTCTAGTTCAAATGTGTGATTGGAGAGCACTAAGACATGGCCTATGCTATGGGGAATAGAGAGAGGGAGAGAACAAGGGTACTCTATATACTCTATGACTTAAACTCTCTGTGTGTGTATGGATGTGTTGTAGAATGGTGGCCAGTGTTGTGGGGTTTGCTGTGTTTACGATTATATCTATGCATTTCATATTCATAATAAAGACATCGGTGCTTTCAAGACAATCAGGGCAATGCCTGTAGATGGTATCACGTCTTCTTCAATGAGATGTATGTACAGTACTGTAGTAAAGAACTGTTTCTCTGTGCTTGTCCAACACTACAACATCAGGGCAGTGGTTTGGCTTGCAGTCAGTCTGCAGAAGGACTTCCTAGCCTGTAGGTGGTGCTGATCGAATAAAGACTTTGCCCTCTCAGCCTCGGCCTTCCTCGGGAGAACGCTGGTCTGACTTGAGCTTGACGAACTCCTTTGCCACGTCGTCGTTGTTGCGCTGAGACAGGATTCGGAGGACAGTGAGGCCCGTCTCGTCCATGTGCACGCGTTTCCCCAGGGGGAGCCAGCACGCCACACTGCCCCTAGAGGACATGTCCTTCAACTGCATCACGGCCATGCCCACCGTACGGTCCTCCCGGGCGAAGCAGTAGTCCTTCACACACACCTGCAGCTCGTAACACTCTGTGCCCACCTCGTTACTGAGGGTGCTGCAGGGAGACGAGACAGAGACACACCATTCAAATCAATGCATCTACACTGATCCACCACTCGCATAAGGGAGGTGGTCCTCTTTAGTTCAGTTGGTAGAGCATCGCTCTGACAACGCCAGGAGAGTGGGTTTTATTTCCAGGACCACCCATACGCATGACAAAAGCATATAGGTGGTCTGCTAAATACAATATAATAATCATAACTGTAAATAAATGAAAAACTGACAAGATTCCCTATCCATATTCAACATGACAACTTCCACTACGGCGCCACCACAATCGGCAGACGCTTTGTACCACTGAGGCCAGACTGTAGTACTCACTATGTGAACGTTTCGTTGTATTTGGGGGCGTAGCTGTTGTTCTTGGACTTGGTGGCGTACTTCCTCTTCTTGTCAGCCAGGTGAGGACCGATGATGTAGATCTCCACGAAGGGACGGAACACCCCCGTGGTCTGCCACCTCAGGTCATTGGCTGCCACCACTGAGACAGAGAGGGAAAAAGAAAAGGGGGGGGGCATTTATTAACAATGTTTTAACACACTGTCCGTAGACATTTTCTGTGTCTGTGGACGGTGTGTTACAACCTCTATTTAGACAGTGAAAGCTGACCTTTAACGGTGACCTTGTGCTCTCCAGTGTTGGGGTGGGTGAAGATCTCCACGTGGATAGACACCTCTCCCACGGCGTCGTCCACTCCAGAGCCTGGCACAACAGGGGGGGCACAAGTCACTCCCCTTATCTCGTTTACTGCTACTGCAGACAGGCCAACACTATAGCCAGAATAGTTTCCCTTCAGCTCATACTCCCTCAATGAAATTACAATACAGCCATTATAGGCTGTATGCTGAAGTATGGCAGATGTAATTGTGTCTGAGAGTTGTAAAACAAACAACATACACTACATGACCAAAAGTATGTGGACACACACATCATTAATATGGAGTTGGCCCCTCCTTTGCTGCTATAACAGCCTCCACTCTTCTGGGAAGGCTTTCCACTAGATGTTGGAACATTTCTGCGGGGACTTGCTTCCATTCAGCCACAAGAGCATTAGGGAGGTTGGGCACTGATGTTGGGCGATTAGCCTTGGTTCGCAGTCGGTGTTCAATTCATCCCAAAGGTGTTCGATGGGGTTGAGGTCAGGGCTCTGTGCAGGCCAGTCAAGTTCTTCCACACTGATCTTGACAAACAATTTCTGTATGGACCTCGCTTTGTGCACGGGGGAATTGTCATGCTGAACAGGAAAGGTCCTTTCTCAAACTGTTGCCGCAAAGTTGGAAGCACAGAATCATCTATGCTATAGCGATAAAATTTCCCTTCACTGGAACTAAGGGGCTTAGCCCGAATCATGAAAAACAGCCCCAGACAATTATTCCTCCTCCACCAAACTTTACAAATGGCACTATGCATTGGGGCAGGTAGCGTTCTCCTGGCATCCGCCAAACCCAGATTCGTCCGTCAGACTACCAGATGGTGAAGCGTGATTCATCACTCCAGAGAATGCATTTCCACTGCTCCAGAGTCCAATAGCGGTGAGCTTTACACCACTCCAGCCAAGGCATTGAGCATGGTGATCTTAGGATTGTGTGCGGCTGCTCGGCCATGGAAACCCATTTCATGAAGCTGCCAACGAACAGTTATTGTGCTGGCGTTGCTTCCCAAGACAGTTTGGAACTCGATAATGAGTGTTGCAACCGAGGACAAACCATTTTTACGCGCTACGCACTTCAGCACTCGGAGGTCCCATTCTATGAGCTTGTGTGGCCTACCACTTCGCAGCTGAGCTGTTCTTGCTCCTAGACTTTTCCACTTCACAATAACAGCACTTAAGGTTGACAGGGGCAGCTCTAACAGGGCATCTGTCATTTGACAAACTGACTTGTTGGAAAGGTGGCATCCTATGACGGTGCCACGTTGAAAGTCAATCTACAGCCAATGTTTGTCTATGGAGATTGTGTGTTCGATTTCATACACCTGTCAGAAACGGGTGCGGCTGAAATAGCCAAATCCACAAATTTGAAAGGGTGTCCACATACTTTTGTATATATAGTGTATAGGAGGGTTTGAGAAATGCCTCTGGTGCTGAAGTGAGACAATCATGCAGCTAGAAGTGGTTTTGGGTTGTAAATGTCTTTTCACTCAAGAGTTCCAGGCAAAATAAATACGAGAACCATCTGATGATATTTCAAGATCTTAGGATGATCTTATGTAGCCACTCATAGCTGTCCTATGACTCTGCCTGCCCGGGCCCGGGGGGTAGGAGCCTGTCAGTCAGGATGCAGGGGGGGGGGGGGGGGGGAGACTGGTGGTAAGAGAGGAGAGGGTTATCTTGGTCCTCCTCTACTGCTGTTGGGCAGAGCAGGCAAGTAACATGCTGAGATGGATCCAGTCAGACGGAGAGACCCATTCCTAGCTAAACCCTTTACCCAGAGCAAGCATGGCAACTAGAGGGACCTTGCGGTGAGAGCAGCCCATCGGCCCCAGCCCAGTCACAACTTATCCTGAGGCAGGGTGCACACATGCCTATTGAGGGCTTGTTAACTTGTGACTTCTGGTGGGATTATGCCCAGAAAGCCAACAGGATTTGAGCTGCACACGACCATGGTATGTGTATATCCCGCCACACAACACAGGATAACTCATCCTAGGGCCTGGGTTTGGGGTCATGGCCTGGGGGTCCTTTGATCCATGCTGCTAGGACAGGGGGGGCGGGGGGGTTAGGGAGATACATGCAGGGCCCTGTAGAGGGCTCCCAGTCAGTTACGGACAGCTTGTCTGGGAGGGAAGAGGGGTGATGGGGAGCGGGTAGGTTGATTGACTTTCTTTGCCTAAAATGTGATCTCAGTTTGTAATGATTTACGTCTCTGTATGTTTTAATCAGTGGTGACTGAAAGCAGCCTGAGTGTCAGTGAGTGACAGGCTAGTGAAGCCAGTCTTCTATAGGAGGAAGGTAACAGAGTTCTGGCAGCTCTGTCTGTTTCTCTCCAGGGGCATGATGTGACTGTCAGTCCTCCAGTCACTCAGAGAATGCAGCACTCAGCCATCTGGCCTCCCTTTCTGTTGAGGCTCACAGAAACAGGCTAAAGATACACTCTTGTTTGTGGAATAAGAGCTAAACTGGCTATAATTAAAAGTCTGCAGGATACAGCATGAATGAATACATAATACAGTAGGTATGAAGCCTGGCACTTCATCAAGGCTAAAAGTTCCCCTTTTGGAAAACGTCCTGCATTATCATAAATTATAGAGGGCGAGCCGTGTGTGTGTATGTTTGTGTGGAGAGACTCTTCCTTCCTCTTCTACTGCTGTAATCAACCTAATATCTCAAATCTCATTATTTGACCATAACGCACATCCTCCACTACTCAGCCTACATCCGGCAGCTGACAGGAACTAGTACAATAATGGCATATTAAAGAGTATTTCAGTGAGCGTCTGACGTAGACATGTGAGTCACCATGAGTGATTCTAAGTCACACTGGTGAAGAGAGCTTGAACAAGTGTGACTTCCTGTGAGAGCAACGGAAAACAAGAGGAGAGCAGATATTGTCTGTAGCCGAGGTTATACTCTACATGTACCTGTGACTCCTGGGCTCCCGGTGTGTGTGTGTGTGTGTGTGTGTGTGTGTGTGTACAGTCAGTGGGGGGCTAAGTTTAGCAGTTTAGTGACTAAACCTCTGAAGAGGAGACATGGAGTCAGCTCCCTCAGCTCTGATGCATACTGACAGAGAGCACATCACCTGATCCCAGGGACCACTGCTGATTGGACGATTTGGTGTTACGCCCAGAGGGAGGAGGAACTTTCACCTCCTGTCACTGCTGGAGGGACCTGCCCTGGGAAGGGACGACTGGCCACTCTGTACCATTGAGGGACGGTGGAGTGTGTGTGTGTTTAGATAAGGGTATGGTATGGGAGGGTGCCAACAAGGACAGGGAGCCCTTCCAGACAAACTGAGCCACACTTCATCATCATCATTCCATCATTCAGGAAGGAAGAGAATCTCTCTCTCTCTCTCTCTCTCTCTCTCTCTCTCTCTCTCTCTCTCTCTCTCTCTCTCTCTCTCTCTCTCTCTCTCTCTCTCTCTCTCTCTCTCTCTCTCTCTCTCTCTCTCTCTCTCTCTCTCTCTCTCTCTCTCTCTCTCTCTCTCTCATGACTGCCTCACAGTCTTATAACGTGGTTCCCTTTGTATGATGGCTACCATGCCTTAGTAGTTTCTGGTCATACATACTGGGTATGTATATGTAGTACATACATCATATGTGTGTACTGTATGTCATCATATGCATGCATGTCCCTATGCACGTGTTAGGATGTTTGTGCATGCTATTGGGCTGTCAGTGTGTGTTTGTGTGTGGGGATGAGATTAAGGTTGAGCAGGCAGGAGGGGTCTGAGGATGCGTATGTAAATGGAGGTCTGGGTTCTTGGCGGCCTGGTGTTTCAGACCCTTAGTGTCCACATACCCTTCTCTGGGTACACATCCTCACTAGCCGTGAACCTCACCCCCTTCCCGCCGAAAACTAGCGGACAGAGGGGGACGAGGAGGAGGAAGAAGGTGAGAGGAAATAGAAGAGACATGGAGAATTATAAAGAGTGCAGAGATAGAGTCAGAGAGTCAAAAAGGGAAGTCAAATAGATTCAGACGTAGAACTGATGTTGTCCTTGATTAATATACTGTTATCAGTGACATCTACGGAAGTTACATCATTAACCATCCAACGTAACTCGATGCAGTCTATGGTGTTGCTCATTCAAGCCACACACAGTGTCCTTCCCACTGTGTCGTCGCTATGACGTGTGGTTTAACAAAAGCACCAAAAGTCTCCAAAAGCACCAAAGTTATTTGTTCTAATTACATTTCAAATGATCATTCATTAAGTGGGGTATCCAGCCAGGGGCGTTCAGAGACAAAGTGTGTCAGTGTTTCCACCGCGTAACACACCATCACTGTTATACCATGATTGAGGGATGAGGAAAAGGGAGAAGGACAGGAGAATCTCTCATTCATTTTTCATCTGAAAACACCTGTCCGGTCACATTCCGCGTTTCTCTTTCTGCCCCCGGAGACTTGACTGTTTCATACCGCGAAGAGAGGAAGCACTCCTCCAAAGTGTTTGGTTCTGCTCTATAAAACCACGGACATATTGAACAGGAAATAAAAACAATGGGTGTCTGGGCAACCCTGGAGTAAACACAACACGGGGATATGTTAGAGAATGTCTCTGGTGCATACCAGTACAAAAGGATACAGTTTCATGGCATCATACTACAATCAATAACTGGCCATATTACACACATCAATGTCCATAAAGATACACGGACTGTACAGAGGGAGGTAGGAAGAGGAGAGAGGGAGGTAGGAAGAGGAGAGAGGGAGGTAGGAAGAGGAGAGAGGGAGGAAGAGGAGAGAGGGAGGTAGAGGAGAGAGGGAGGTAGAGGAGAGAGGGAGGTAGAGGAGAGAGGGAGGTAGGAGAGAGGGAGGTAGAGGAGAGAGGGAGGTAGAGGAGAGAGGGAGGAAGTAAAGAAAGGGAAGACTTGAGAGTGAGAAAAATAGAGAGAGAGAAACTGGGGGAAGAGATGGGGTGGAGAGGCACCCTACCTTGTGCGTTCTGAGATGAAACAAAGGTCTTGATGAGTTTGTCTGTGGCCTGGGTGTAGAGGGACAGGGCGTAGTGTAGAGACAACAGGTCAGGACTCTTCTCCAGGAAGGTCTTTTTCAGACCCACCCCTCCAGCATGGAAGTATTGCTAGAGTAAGGCAGAGAGAGGACAGAGTCAGACTATAGCTGTTTCCAAACTAGGCTGAAGTGTGATGAGTATGCACACAAGACCCACACCCGTATGTCACTGAAATAAACTACATGCAGACCAGTGGGGGTCAGTGTCGTTTATGATGTGGGAGGATTCTTTTTTTTCATGAGCATGGCCTTAGTTCTATTACCACATGTTGGATGACTATTCCATTCACCCAGTTCAATGTAACATAAATAGGCTACTACATGATACTCAAATTTTCCCTATACCCATCATGAGGTCGCTACAACCAATCCTATGAATGAACGTTTACAATGTAGGTGCACACAGGTCAATAGAAAATGTTTAGGTTACAGACAGTGACACATGGAAAGACAGTTACACATTCTATACTGCCTTGCACTCTTGCCTGCATCTAGCTGATCTAGGGTGTAATCAATCGTGCAACAGTTGCAAACGAGAGTTTCTATTGGGCAAATTCAGGTATTTTTTATCCCGTTTCGTTTGCTTCCGTTTAAGAAACGTTTTTCAACAGAATCGACGGAATGAATACACCCATGATCACGCATAAACACAGTTCACTTTCATAGCAGCCACGCTGTATTCATTCTAGCCTCTATGCACTATCCTCTCACCTTTACTCTTGGTTTGTGGACTTCAGCTGTATGTGACCAGGTGACAAAACCTTTCCAAGCCAAACCATTTCATAACCGCTACACAGCGCCTACATCATTGTCCCCATATTAGCTAAAGTAACGTCCTAGTCAACATAGCAAATAGAATGAATGCATTAGTAAACCTGCTTCAATCATGCAGTAACGTTACAGTGTACAGTCAGTAAGAAGTTAGAATGGTGGATCCCGTTGGCAATAAATTAATAAAACCAAAAGCTTACCTTGACTTGGAAGTGTTCCAGTGTTGTGTTGGAAAGTCATAGCCAGCTAGCTAACATGAGCTGGGTTTTTGAGTTACTAAAAACTAGCCACCTGCATTTGCTACCTAAGTAAGTGAAACTGAAAGTGAAAAAAATGACAAAATCTCTAACTCTCTCTCTCTCCTTCATTTTTGAAGAAATGAATTTGTTGAAAACTGTCCAATTATTGTTTTTCTCGCTCTTTGAGTCAACTACTCACCACATTTTATGAATTGCAGTGCTAGCTAGCTGTACCGTATGTTTCAGTAGTAGATTCATTCTCTGATCCTTTGATTGGGTGGACAACATGTCAGTTCATGCTGCAAGAGCTCTGACAGGTTGAGGACATCCTCTGGAAGTCATAATTACTGTGTAAGTCTATGGAAGGGGGTGAGAACCATGAGCCTCCTAAGTTTTGTATTGAAGTCAATGTACCCAGAGGAGGACGGAAGCTAGCTGTCCTCCGACTACACCATGGTGATACCCTACAGACTGCTGTTGAGGCTACTGTAGACCTTCAATGCAAAACAGTGTGTTTTAATCAATGATTTGGTCATGTGAATATATTTAGTATAGTTTTATTTAAAAAGGATAACTTTGTTTTCCAATTTTTATTTTTATCATATTCACTGAGGAGAATGGTCCTCCCCTTCCTCCTCTGAGGAGTCTCCACTGATGTATACCCATTTCAGACATTATACAGACATTCCATCCGTACTTCTTAGTTTTTTTCTGGGATGATGACACATTGATGTTTCCCGAGGATGCACTACTCTGGTAACACACTGTGGTTTAGTATTCTACAGCTATAGCACTCTTGGCATGAGGAAGAGCATTAGTTGCCATTTGGCTCACTGACAAGTCCTTATTCAAATGACCATTACAAATTAGCCTCATTTACCTCAGCTTAATCTGCCTTAAATCAAACGACACAGGCTACGGAGGAATTCCTCCCCACACTGTATCTTTAAAAGAGCCTTTCTAGATTAGGGTTGCTTAACTGCACTAGCCTGAGGCGTACACGTTTACTGACCTTCAACAGAAGGCCTAAAATGTGCTACTCTCTTGTTCATAATATAATATGATGTGCATTTTAAACAGTGATCAAGTCAAAGTGAGTGAGTGTGTGTGTGTGTGTGTGTGTGGGCACACGTGCGTGCACGACTGTAGCTGAGGTCCTGGGGAGAGAGAGGGGTGTTGGGTTGTACCTTGATGGTGTCCAGAGCCAGTTCTATCACAGCACACTGCTTAGGGGACAGTGCCTTGGCCTCCTCACGACCCATGTGCTCCTGAGAAACACACACATACAGATTAACAACACAAACAAATAACTCATTATCTGAAATACAGACAGTGCCACGAGATACGATATGTGCTACCTTTATCTTGGAGAGCTGTCCCAGCTGTTTGGCAGCGTTGGAGATGAGCTGAGTGCCCTAGAGGCGAGCAGAGGTATACACAGAGGGGGGGGGACAGAGAACGAGGGAAGAGGGCGTTATTATCGTCACGCCACAGGGTAGCTGTCACACAGACTAACGTCACATCACAAAGGACAGACACAGTTCTGAGTCATTCATATTCACATACACACTCCAAAACTCACTTAACACATCAAAGGACTGTCAGAAATATGATCATACTTGTCATTATCTCGCTCACGAACACGCACGCACAAAGCAAGACAATGCAGTACAGGAAGTGAAGACAGGAGCTCAGCTTATTGCAAAGACAGACAGACAGACAGACAGACAGACAGACAGACAGACAGACAGACAGACAGACAGACAGACAGACAGACAGACAGACAGACAGACAGACAGACAGACAGACAGACAGACAGACAGACAGACAGACAGACAGACAGACAGACAGACAGACAGACAGACAGACAGACAGACAGACAGACAGACAGACAGACAGACAGACAGACAGACAGACAGACAGACAGACAGACAGACAGACAGACAGACAGACAGACAGACAGACAGACAGACAGACAGACAGACAGACAGACAGACAGACAGACAGACAGACAGACAGACAGACAGACAGACAGACAGACAGACAGACAGACAGACAGACAGACAGACAGACAGACAGACAGACAGACAGACAGACAGACAGACAGACAGACAGACAGACAGACAGACAGACAGACAGACAGACAGACAGACAGACAGACAGACAGACAGACAGACAGACAGACAGACAGACAGACAGACAGACAGACAGACAGACAGACAGACAGACAGACAGACAGACAGACAGACAGACAGACAGACAGACAGACAGACAGACAGACAGACAGACAGAGACAGACAGACAGACAGACAGACAGACAGACAGACAGACAGACAGACAGACAGACAGACAGACAGACAGACAGACAGACAGACAGACAGACAGACAGACAGACAGACAGACAGACAGACAGACAGACAGACAGACAGACAGACAGACAGACAGACAGACAGACAGACAGACAGACAGACAGACAGACAGACAGACAGACAGACAGACAGACAGACAGACAGACAGACAGACAGACAGACAGACAGACAGACAGACAGACAGACAGACAGACAGACAGACAGACAGACAGACAGACAGACAGACAGACAGACAGACAGACAGACAGACAGACAGACAGACAGACAGACAGACAGACAGACAGGTTCAACACGCCAGAACCCTACAGCCTGCGCAGTAGCACTGTGGTGATATATCCCATATCTATGACGACTCTGTGATACTCTGTTAGCAGAATATATCAATAAGTGCTCCACACAGTACCCATCACCATGGTTACACCTTATCTGTAAGATAACACTCTTCAAATTAGAGCAAAAACAACAGAAAAACAGACAAAACAAACAAAAAGACATGTACAAAGACTCAGAAGCATTATCATCCTACAAAAGGATTATAACAAGAAGGGTTCCACTCTCATCTCATAAATGTGGCTGATCAAATCATTTATGCCATTATGGACGCTCAATGCCAGTCTGTTGAACAACAGTAAGACTGCAGCAGGAACATGGTCATGCAGCGGGTCAACAACAGTCCGGCCCTAAAGGCTGTTTGTTAGTGTGCTAATGTTGTGTAATGTTAACCCTCCATGTGTCCAGCACTACTTGGGTTGTGTGGAGGCTGGGAGGCAGGTAGCTACAGATAGGTTTACAGGGGGTGGCCCACAACAGACAGGACGGTACGGTAAACCGGCAAAGAGGAACGCCGTTTTAAAAACAAAGGTGAGAAACGATCGCTTCCACCACTTTGTTTCGAACGGAGAGGCGAGAAAACACAGAGAAAGAGACATAGAGAGGAGAGAAGACAGGACACATTGAGCTAAAGTGATTTTAGTCCTTACATCACTGTGACAAGCAAGCTTCACCCTCCCCTGTAAAGAGAGGACATTGGTTAATACTTCAGGAAGGATCCTGTCCCCACAGTCTGATTGGCTGACTGACTAATTGCGTGGACATCTCAGTAATTGTCCGTCTGATAGGCTAATTGATATGGATCAAAGCCAATCCATTCTAGCTCTCTTTTTATAAATGGGTCCGACAAGTAAAATCTACAGATCAAACTCTACAGATCAACATAAGGTCTATTTCTGCCTTTATAATCAAACTTAAGAGTTGAGCCTACAGCTGGCCAGTCAGGTCTATATCAGTATGAGCAGTCGATCCAGCATGGTAATGAACCCATACTAGCTGCCTATAAAGGGACAGGCCACTGACGACCGACAATACAGTTGATGTCGGAAGTTAACATACACCTTAGCCAAATACATTTAAACTCCGTTTTTCACAATTCCTGACATTTATTCCTAGTAAAAATTCCCTGTTTTAGGTCAGTTAGGATCACCACTTTACATTAAGAATGTGAAATGTCAGAATAATTAGTAGAGAGAATGATTTATTTCAGCTTTTATTTCTTTCATCACATTCCCAGTGGGTCAGAAGTTTACATACGCTCAATTAGTATTTTGTAGCATTGCCTTTAAATTGTTTAACTTGGGTCAAACACTTCAGGTAGACTTCCACAAGCTTCCCACAATAAGTTGGGTGAATTCCTCCTGACAGAGCTGGTGTAACTGAGTCAGGTTTGTAGGCCTCCTTGCTCGCCGCACACGCATATTCAGTTCTGGCCAAACATTTTCTATAGGATTGAGGTCAGGGCTTTGTGATGGCCACTCCAATACCATGCCTTTGTTGTCCTTAATCCAGTTTGCCACAACTTTGGAAGTATGCTTAAGGTCATTGTCCATTTGAAAGACCCATTTGCGACCAAGCTTTAACTTCCTGACTGATGTCTTGAGATGTTGTTTCAATATATCCATATAATTTTCCTCCTCATGATGCCATCTATTTTGTGAAGTGCACCAGGCTTGCAAGCCTCCCCCTTTTTCCTCCAAACATAACGATGACCATTATGGCAAAACAGTTCTATTTTGTTTCATCAGACCAGAGGACATTTCTCAAAAAATTACAATATTTGTCCCCATGTGCAGTTGCAAACCTTAGTCTGGCTTTTTTATGGCGGTTTTGGAGCAGTGGCTTCTTCCTTGATGAGCGGCCTTTCAGGTTATGTCGATGTAGGACTCGTTTAACTGTGGATATAGATACTTTTGTTCCTGTTTCCTCCAACATCTTCACAAGGTCCTTTGCTGTTGTTCTGGGATTGATTTCCACTCTTCGCACCAAAGTACGTTCATCTCTAGGAGACAGAAGGTGTCTTCTACCTGAACGGTATGACAGCTGCGTGGTCTATACTTGCGTACTATTGTTTGTACAGATGAACGTGATAACTTCAGGCTTTTGGAAATTGTTCCCAAAGATGAACCATACTTGTGGAGGTCTACCGTGGATTGATGGCAGCATTCGCGTGAAACTGAAAGCGCGAACCACTGCTTTTAACCAGGGCAAGGTGACCGGAAACATGACCGAATACAAACAGTATAACTATTCCTTCAGCAAGGCAATCAAACAAGTTAAGCATCAGTATAGAGACAAAGTAGAGTCGCAATTCAACGGCTCAGACACAAGAGGTATGTGGCAGGGTCTACAGTCAATCACGGATTACAAAAAGAAAACCAGCCCCATCGCGGACCAGGATGTCTTGCTCCCAGACAGACTAAATAACTTTTTTGCTCGCTTTGAGGAAAATACAGTGCCACTGACACGGCCCTCTACCAAAACCTGCGGACTCTCCTTCACTGCAGCCGACGTGAGTAAAACATTTAAACGTGTTAACCTCGCAAGTCTGCAGGCCCAGACGGCATCCCCAGTCGCATCCTCAGAGCATGCGCAGACCAGCTGGCTGGTGTATTTACGGACATATTCAATCAATCCTTATCCCAGTCTGCTGTTCCCACATGCTTCAAGAGGGCCACCATTGTTCCTGTTCCCAAGAAAGCTACAGTAGTGGAGAGGGTAGTAAGTTTTAAGTTCCTCGGCGTACACATCACGGACAAACTGAATTGGTCCACCCACACAGACAGAGTTGTGAAGAAGGCGCAGCAGCGCCTCTTCAACCTCAGGAGGCTGAAGAAATTTGGCTTGTCACCAAAAGCACTCACAAACTTCTACAGATGCACAATCAAGAGCATCCTGTCGGGCTGTATCTCTGCCCACAACCGTAAGGCTCTCCAGAGGGTAGTGAGGTCTGCACAACGCATCACCGGGGGCAAACTACCTTCCCTCCAGGACACCTACACCATCCAATGTCACAGGAAGGCCATAAAGATCATCAAGGACAACAACCACCCGAGCCACTGCCTCTTCATCCAGAAGGTGAGGTCAGTACAGGTGCATCAAAGCAGGGACCGAGAGACTGAAAAACAGCGTCTATCTCAAGGCCATCAGACTGTTAAACAGCCACCACTAACATTGAGTGGCTGCTGCCAACATACTGACTCAACTCCAGCCACTTTAATAATGGAAATTGATGGAAAAAATGTATCACTAGCCACTTTAAACAATGCCACTTAATATAATGTTTACATACCCTACATTACTAATCCCATATGTATATGTATATACTGTACTCTATATCATCTACTGCATCTTTATGTAATACATGTATCACTAGCCACTTTAAACTATGCCACTTTGTTAACATACCCTACATTACTCATCTCATATGTATATACTGTACTCGATACCATCTACTGCATCTTGCCTATGCCGTTCTGTACCATCACTCATTCATATATCTTTATGTACATATTCTTTATCCCTTTACACTTGTGTGTATAAGGTAGTTGTTGTGAAATTGTTAGGTTAGATTACTCGTTGGTTATTGCTGCACTGTCGGAACTAGAAGCACAAGCATTTCGCTACACTCACATTAACATCTGCTAACCATGTGTATGTGACCAATACAATCTGATTTGATTTGAAGCAAAGAGGCACTGAGTTTGAAGGTAGGCCTTGACATACATCCCCAGGTACACCTCCAATTGACTCAAATTATGTCAATTAGCCTATCATAAGCTTCTAAAGCCATGACATCATTTTCTGGAATTTTCCAAGCTGTTTAAAGGCACAGTCAACTTAGTGTATGTAAACTTCTGACCCACTGGAATTGTGATACAGTGAATTATAAGTGAAATAATCTGTCTGTAAACAATTGTTGGAAAAATTACTTGTGTCATGCACAAAGTAGATGTCCTAACCGACTTGCCAAAACAATAGTTTGTTGACAAGAAATTTGTGGAGTGGTTGAAAAACAAGTTTTAGTTACTCCAACCTACGTGTATGTAAACTTCTGACTTTAACTGTACCTCCACCAGTCCGCAGATAGAGTCCATTTACACATCTCACAATGAAAAGCTTTGTCTAACAGATATCTAACATTTCAAAATATAACTTTTTTTTTTTTTTATATTAGGAAAATGAAAAATATTCTAGAAATATAAATAAATAAAAGTAAATCAACAGAAACCTTGATTTTCCAGACCAGGTACGAAAACATTTCGGAAAAAGCTTAAAGGCAGAAAATAGCTTTTCTTTAGGCATTGAGAGTGTTTTTGTGCGGTAAAGCAGAAGTGTGTTCTTAGACATAATGTCTACTGCGTGTGTATGTCACCAATCCTGAACTCCATAAGCGTGGAATACTTTTCCTGGTATAGACCAGCCTTGGTGAAAGTATATACCTTAGAGTATCACTATGCTATTGTGATTATCATTCTACAACAACAGGACATGGAACCAAACCAGGACAGATCAACACAGCAGGCCTGCAGAGACATACTAGGAGACTTACTACAGTGGAGTTGGAGAAGATCAGACGCAAGCAACAGACCCACATAGGGCAGGGTGACACACTTCAAACAGGGAACACGGGGGGGAGTGGGAGAGATAGTGGAGAGGGGGGCTGAGAAGAGAGGGTGGGCACCAGATATTAAACCATCACAACGCCAGTCACCCATAGAAGGAGTAGAGTCCTGGAACACGATGCAAGAAGAACAAGGCAACAGCTAGAGAAGTGTCACTTCCTAAGGACAGGAGAGTGTGAAGGAGAGAGAGAGAGCACAGAGAGGGGGCAGGGCAGGGGGCAGTGGGAGGCAGGGGTTGCCCGATTGGAGGGTTCGTAGGGGGGAGGGCGGCGCCCTCTCTGAGTCAGTCAGGAATGCACCATGCTGCTGTCACCTCAGAGAGAAAAGGACAGAGGTGGACAGGAGAAGAGAGGAGGACAGAGAGAGGAGGAGAGGAACAACAGAGCAGGTAGAAGACAGAGAGACAGATAGGAGGAGTTGGGATAGGGGCAGGCACCAGGAGAAGAGAGGAGGACAGAGAGAGGAGGAGAGGAACAACAGAGCAGGTAGAAGACAGAGAGACAAATAGGAGGAGTGAGGATGTGTGGGGGGGGGATAGTTTGCAGCCACATATAGCAGAGGACCGACCACCTTGCACTAACGGACTGTGGGACAGACAGACACACTGACACACAGGAGTGTCGTACTTACAATCATCTGTGGAGGAAGAGCAGTGGGAGCAGGATGTAGTAACCAGAAAGAAGGGTCAGTGACGCTGTAAAGAGCCCCAGATCAAGTCTCCAAGCAGCAGCAACATGCATATCAGATGGATGGGCAGAGGGCCAGAGGGACCGACAGTACGGACTGAGACTAGGGCTGTGATGATACCATGTTCCATGGCAAAAATGAAAACACAAAGCAGCCCAAACTCTTTGGTCCTTTAAAAACCTGCTGTATGTAAAATATTGTGTGCTTGGAAAATAACTAAATGTGACTCTGGATGACAACATAATGATGTTTCGTTCCAACATTAGGGCTTTTTTCCTAAAGAAGTTAAATCCGCTTTGTGTTTTGCTTCCTTGCCGCGATACTAACAAGTATCGTGATACTGGTATCGTCCTGGCCCTAGCTGAGACTGGTACTGTAACACCCCCTCTGGACCCTGTCTCTGCACCCGTGGGAGAGTTGAGAGAGTGGCCGGGAACTAACCCACCATACACTACTATAGAATGATGTGAGGCTCTTTTGTTACCAAATAAAAATGAGAACAGATATATCAAAAACAAAATAAATACCGGCTGCTTTCCAACATGAAAGGCTCAGAACTGAGGGCAAATCCTGGGTCCAAATTGCACTGTGTGTGTCCATTTTCCTTTTGAGTTTGAAGTAGTTTAGATGTTAGTTTGTGTCTAGGAGCACTATCCTGGAGAGCAGCCATGAGCTGGGGTTAGAATGATATGATGCACTCCATCCCACTTTTGGGTTTCACCTAAATCCATCGAGTGAATGGAAGAGTTGGGGTGTTTTTGTATGTGGGCGTGGGGGCTGGGGAGAGGGGCGTATCAGGCTAATCTTAATCACCAATCTGATCTATTTATCCTTACAGTGTAAGCAGAGGAGCCATCTTATAATGCAGACAAAATGCCTGCCATCTCAACCCTACTCCTCATCCTGTCTAATAGCTGTCTTGGCTGCTCACTGTGGGAGAGTCTTCACTGTACCAAATGTTGAAGTCCTCCTCAGAACAGATCAAATATTCACATACCACATATCAGAGCAGAGTGCCTTGACTAAAAATAACCTGTCTTGGTTCCCATCCCATACTGAGAGGTGGCTTGTGCCTGTGTAGCAGTTGGCATTGTGGGTAGTGTTGGCAGTGTGGGCTGTGTGTGTGCATTGAAGTATGTGAGACGATGTGCATGTCAGTGTGTGTATGTGTGAGTATGTGCATGTTAGTGTGTGTGTGTGTATGTGTGTGTGTTTGTGTGTGTGTGTGTGAGTGTATGCATGTTAGTGTGTGCATGTTAGTGTGTGTGGGTGTGTGTGTGTTAGTGTGTGTGTGTGTTGTGTGTGTGTGTGTGTGTGTGTGTGTGTGTGCATGTCGGTGTGTGTGTGTGTGAGTGTATGCATGTTAGTGTGTGTGTGTGTGAGTGTGTGCATGTCAGTGTGTGTGAGTGTGTGCATGTTAGTGTGTGTGTGTGAGCGTGTGCATGTAGTGCATAAGTACGTGTGTGCTCAGAGGGGTGGGTGTTCGTACCGTCTGGTCGGTGAGAGGGGGTAGGACGATAGTCTTCTCCATGGTGTTCATCACCAGTTTCCACAGCTCCTTCAGAACACGTTTCAGCACCGTCTTCTCACAGATCTTAGCAAACAGCGTCAGGCTGACAGGAGAGAGAGAGGAGAGAGAGACAGAGAGAGAGGGAGAGGAGAGAGAAGAGAGAGAGAGAAACAGAGAGAGGGAGAGAAAGAGGAGAGAGAGGAGAGAGAGAGAGGAGTAGAGAAACAGAGAGAGAGAGAGAGAGAAACAGAGAGAGAGAGAGGAATAATGAACGACAGAAGGGAGTCCAACATAGAGCTCCACCCAAGATTTACAAGAACTGGAGCGAAATATACAGAACCGAAAGATCAGAGAGGCAGCGAGAGAGATGAGACAGAGAGAGAGAGATGAGAGAGAGAGACCGAGAAAAAGAGAGAACAAGATGCGAAGAGGAGAGATGAGTTGAAAGAGAGAGCGACAGACATAGGAAGAGAGAAAATAAGACAGAAGGCAAAATCTAAAGAGAAAGAGACACTGCTGCCAAAAAGAGATTAGCAACATCTCTGTCACTCACTTGCTGTCCAGGAAGTCCATGATGGGCTGCAGCACATTGTCAGCGTCCTGGGCCACGCTACTGCAGTTGTTAGCCCCCACGTTGGTCCCCTTCACCTGGCCAAGGATGTCTCCCATCTGTTTCACGTTGTCCTCAATCTGCGGCTGGAAACTACACACAAACAGACACACAGGAGACGTACCGTGGTTAAAATGTAACCATTTTGACATATTCAGATGAGACCAAACATTTTACCAGGAGAGAAAGGCAGTGTGATATTAATGAAAGATATATTGGAGTAGGCATGTATGGGTAGTTTGCATGGCTGACTGCCTGGCAATGCCCACCAGTGTACCCAGCAGTGTACCCAGCAGTGTACCCAGCAGTGTACCCAGCAGTGTACCCAGCAGTGTGCCCACCAGTGTGCCCACCAGTGTACCCAGCAGTGTGCCCACCAGTGTGCCCAGCAGTGTACCCACCAGTGTGTCCAGCAGTGTGCCCACCAGTGTGCCCAGCAGTGTACCCACCAGTGTGTCCAGCAGTGTGCCCACCAGTGTGCCCAGCAGTGTGCCCACCAGTGTGCCCACCAGTGTGCCCAGCAGTGTGTCCAGCAGTGTACCCAGCAGTGTGCCCACCAGTGTGTCCAGCAGTGTACCCAGCAGTGTACCCAGCAGTGTGCCCACCAGTGTGTCCAGCAGTGTGCCCAGCAGTGTGCCCACCAGTGTGTCCAGCAGTGTGCCCACCAGTGTGCCCACCAGTGTGCCCACCAGTGTGCCCAGCAGTGTACCCAGCAGTGTGTCCAGCAGTGTGTCCAGCAGTGTGCCCAGCAGTGTGCCCACCAGTGTGTCCAGCAGTGTGCCCACCAGTGTGCCCACCAGTGTGTCCAGCAGTGTGTCCAGCAGTGTGCCCAGCAGTGTGCCCAGCAGTGTGCCCACCAGTGTGCCCAGCAGTGTGTCCAGCAGTGTGCCCAGCAGTGTGCCCACCAGTGTGCCCAGCAGTGTGCCCAGCAGTGTGCCCACCAGTGTGCCCACCAGTGTGCCCAGCAGTGTACCCAGCAGTGTGCCCACCAGTGTTCCCACCAGTGTGCCCAGCAGTGTACCCACCAGTGTGCCCAGCAGTGTGCCCACCAGTGTGCCCACCAGTGTACCCACCAGTGTGCCCAGCAGTGTGCCCACCAGTGTGCCCAGCAGTGTGCCCACCAGTGTGCCCACCAGTGTACCCAGCAGTGTGCCCACCAGTGTGCCCAGCAGTGTACCCAGCAGTGCCCAGCAGTGTGCCCAGCAGTGTGCCCACCAGTGTGCCCAGCAGTGTGCCCAGCAGTGTGCCCAGCTCACCTGACAGAAAAGATCCTGCTGAGATCATCCATCACAGTATTCAGCTTCACCTGCAGGTCTTTCAGGAAGTCACTGGCCTCTTTGCACAGCTGAAACACACACAGACACACACACACAGGGAGAGGGAAAAAGTAACAGTGAGACTGGCAGAGCACCGGGGCTCTCACACAGAGCTCTCAGCGGGCACACGGAAACATTCCCCAACAAACAGACGGTCTCGGAGAATAGATGCCCTGAGCAGAGAAACCTGGTCAGTGAGACAGGCTAACACACAGAGACACACACACACACACACACACACACACACACACACACACACACTCAGATACAGCCTGGGCTGGGGGAAAACAGGGAAAAGAGAGCCACTCACGTCCTTTCCTCCCATGGCCTCAAACATCCTCTCCAGTTGAACTCTGAGCTGCTGGATGTTGTTGATCAGGATGCATGGCTGCAAACAACACAAAGTCATTATCAACTACACTATCGAATGCACAAACACTACACTATCGAATGCACAAACACTACACTATCGAATGCACAAACACTACACTATCGAATGCACAAACACTACACTATCGAATGCACAAACACTACACTATCGAATGCACAAACACTACACTATCGAATGCACAAGCACTGTACTGTAGTGCATCCCCATATACAACATGTGTCATGTCGAGTCATTGGCCCCTCACCACTTTCTCCATGTTGACGTAGTTAGCAAAGCACTTGGAGATGATGTCAGCGTAGGACAGGAGAACGTTACCGATGGTCTGAGGAGAGAGAAGGCGATAGGAGTATGTCAACCACTGTCTCTGTGACTGGGCATGCTGCCTCAGCTTATCACCATGCAGCCATTAAGGAAGTGGATATAGTGTGTAGAATACTGTAGTGTACCTTGGCAAATCGTTTCATATAGTTGCCTACGATCTGGGGGTCGGGACACTCCAGCTTGCGGATGATCTCGAAACTCTGGTTGAGCTGAGAGAAGACGTCCACCACTGAGCAGGAGAACAGAGCATGTTCCGACGTTACCTGGAACTGGAGGAGGAGAGAGGAGAGGAGAGAGAGCATTAAGAGACTGGGGAGGGAGGAGAGAGAGACTGGGGAGGGAGGAGAGAGAGACTGGGGAGGTAGGAGAGAGAGACTGGGGAGGGAGGAGAGAGAGACTGGGGAGGGAGGAGAGAGAGACTGGGGAGAGAGGAGAGAGAGACTGGGGAGGGAGGAGAGAGAGACTGGGGAGGGAGGAGAGAGAGACTGGGGAGAGAGGAGAGAGAGACTGGGGAGAGAGGAGAGAGAGACTGGGGAGAGAGGAGAGAGAGACTGGGGAGAGAGGAGAGAGAGACTGGGGAGGGAGGAGAGAGAGACTGGGGAGGGAGGAGAGAGAGACTGGGGAGGGAGGAGAGAGAGACTGGGGAGGGAGGAGAGAGAGACTGGGGAGGGAGGAGAGAGAGACTGGGGAGAGAGGAGAGAGAGACTGGGGAGAGAGGAGAGAGAGACTGGGGAGAGAGGGGAAGGAAGAGAGGAAGAGAAGAGAGTGAAGAGAAGGGGAGAGGAGTAGGGAGACATTTATGACTGAGGGACAGAGGCCACAGATTGTTAACATCAGGGGAGAGAGAGGGAGAGAGAGAGAGAGGGGGGGGAGGAATAAAGGGAGAGGTTTGAGAGATGGAGTATATGAAAGAGGGAGGAGAAGAGAGATGTTGTGAGGGCTGCAGGACCACTGAGCTCTGAGAGCATAAATAAACATGATTGTTGTGGTCTGGTTCGAGGATCTCTAGGGTTGTTTGAAGCCGGACAGGGTAGACGGCCGGCCTGTGGCGGTTCCTAGGGGTTGCTGGGTAATGAGAACATGACTCATTAATCCACAGGTTGGTACAGTCAAACGCTATCTCCCTACATGAGAGCAGTCTGAGCAAATCACTTTATCGTCTCTCTCAACACTTTCTCAACTTTTTGTGCTTTGGATTCCATTGTCTCAGGGAAGTCTTTAATGAGTGCAGGAAAGGGAGAGGATGAGAAGTCTGCCTGATAACTAGGATGGTAAAATGAGGAAGCGACAAAGGAAGGGATTACTTTAATTCTGACACAACCAATGTGACTCAGCACTTGCATTTTGAGGAGATGAGGAGAAGAAGTGGAAAAGTTTACCCCGTCTTTTTTGTCCCTCTCCAGCGCACCGTGCAGGAAGTCTCGAGACACTTCCTCATTCTCGTCCAACCACTGGATGACAAACGGCTCAAACCACCTAGGAGACATCACACGGGGGTGGTTTGATATGAGTCGACCCCACTGGAAGTTTTCATTTCAAACAACTACTGAGGCTGTAGAGTCCATCTGGTCTTGCTTATGGGCTGTGCTGTACAGTACCAGACGGGAAGTGTTTTGTGTGTGTGCGTGTGTGTGTATGTGTGTGTGTGTGAGAGTGTGTGCGTGCTTGTGTATGCCTGCATGCATGCATACGTGTGTGTTAATGTGAGTGTGTGTGTGTGTCATCATGGCACAGGGTGGCACTTACGCCGGGTACTCGGGCACACGGCTCTTGAAGAAGGGCAGGTCTTTGCAGTACTCGTTGTAAAGCCACTTGACTTTAAAATGCAGGTTCATGTAATCCGCACTCTTACACAGCCGGTTCTTTTCATGCTCTGAGAGAGAGAAGAACGAGAGAGGGGAGAGAGACAATGAGAGAAAGAGAGAGAGAGGAAAGACAAAGCTCTTAATTAAAGAGCAAATGAGCCCAGAGGGGTGATCTATTCTCCGCCATGTAGCGCTAACAGGCTAATCGAGAAAAGCCCTTATGCTCTGGCAAACCGCCTCAGTGCCAATAGTGTCATATCTGCTTGTAAACGCACCCTGACAGCCCCATAAAAACAGAGGAAGAGACTAAGACTGTTAGGACAGAGCTAAACCACTGGTGAGGGTGGTGCGACTTCATTCAGTGCTCACCCTCCATGGCGTACTTCATATCCTGAGCAAACAGGTTCCACATCACCTCGGCACTGATTTTACCCACGTTGAGCTCCTGAGGAAACCTACACGTTGTAGACGGTAAGAAACACAGAGTTATGTATTGATGTAGAGGAGAGAGACAGAAAGCGAGAGAGACAGCGAGACAAAGAGACAGAGAAAGAGAGGGACAGACTCACTGGTTGAGGCAGGGTGTGTAGGAGTTCTTGTCCTCTTCTATGATGGACACGATGAGGGTGATGAGTTTGGACCAGAAGTCCAGGTTCTTGATGCTGGGACCCTGCTCCTCTGGGTGATCCACTCCTGGCTTGGCCTGGACAAAACAAAACACACTGAGTCACTGGGATACTTTCACATTGGCTACTATCGTAGCTTAACATGCAGACATAACTCAAGAGTTTCAAGTTAATCAAGAGTTTGAATTGTGCAGATATCAAGTCAGGATTCAACCCCATTCTGACTCTCCTCTATTTTGCTCAATAGTTTGTCCATTATCTCTCTCATCGCTACCGCTCAACTCTAATGAGCTGATGAACCCATCAAACCGCATGTACATGGTTTAGTCCTTTGGAAAGAGCTGACAGTCAGAAAAAAGTATTCCTACCACCGCAGGGGTTCAAACTGAAGAATTATCTAGCAAAGAATTTAACAAAATATGGGCCCCTCAGGATGGAAGGTTTTATTCAAAAGGAAACATTTGCTTTTGAAATTCATGAAGTGAGTCTGAATGAATCGTGCCACTTTAATGAGGCAAAAACAAGGCTTGTAAATCCCTATCGAAATCCTGTACAGGCTTGATGGAGGCCAGCCTGAGGTGTTAATGACACGGACAGAGACACACACACACCTTCACAGAGTGCCCGCACGCACACACACGCACGCACACACGCACACACGCACACACACAGTCTACCGGATCTGTCTGGTACTCCCGGCTGTAGAGCTCGTGACAGTTGTTGAAGATGTATTCATAGGTGGAGTTGAGACAGGCTTTGACACAGTCCTTCACCACCTGACTGGCTCTGGGGGGACTCTGTAGCTCCTGTACCTGAGGACAGTCACAGACAGAGAGAGGATCCTCAGACTAGGAAAGCCCCATACAACCACACTCAGTCAAAGGAACTCAGGGAAGATGGATGTCTGATAAGAACACGTAGTGTAGCGATACTGTACAGTGTAAACAAGAATAGAGACATGTGGCACCAACAGAGTAAAGAATACGAGTAGAGGAACATGTATTGACCAGAGCAAAGCAGAGGCGATCCAAGCTGAGGAAGATGTAAAGAGAGAGTTACCTTCATCCTGAAGAAGGTGATGCTGGTGAGCAGGTCCACAGTAGACTTGAGGTCCTGCAGCCTCTCAGAACTGCTGGCTGGGAAGTTATTCTGTTACACACAGAGAATAGAGCAAATCAGATCAAAAATCACATTTTATTTGTCACATGCGCCGAATACAACAACCTTACAGTGAGATGCTTATTTACGAGCCCCTAACCAACAATGCAGTTTCAAAAATATGGATAAGAAATAAAAGTAACAAGTAATTAAAGACCAGCAGTAAAATAACAATTACGAGACTATATACAGGGGGGTACCAGTACAGAGTCAATGTGCGGGGGCACCGGTTAGTTGAGGTAATATGTACATGAAGGTAGGGTTATTAAAGTGACTATGCATAGATGATAACAGAGAGTAGGAACGGTGTAAAAGAGGGGGGCAATGCAAATAGTCTGGGTAGACATTTGATTAGATGTTCAGGAGTCTTATGGCTTGGGGGTAGAAGCTGTTTAGAAGCCTCTTGGACCTAGACTTGGCGCTCCAGTACCGCTTGCCGTGCGGTAACAGAGAGAACAGTTTATGACTAGGGTGGCTGGAGTCTTTGACAATTCTTAGGGCCTTCCTCTGACACCGCCTGGTATAGAGGTCCTGGATGGCAGGAAGCTTGGCCCCAGTGATGTACTGGGCAGTTCACACTACCCTCTGTAATGCCTTGCGGTCGGAGGCCGAGCAGTTGCCATAGCAACCAGTCAGGATGCTCTCGATGGTGCAGCTGTCGAACCTTTTGAGGATCTGAAGACCAATGCCAAATCTTTTCAGTCTCCTGAGGGGGAATAGGTTTTGTCGTGCCCTCTTCACCACTGTCTTGGTGTGCTTGGACCATGTTAGTTTGTTGATGATGTGGACACCAAGGAACTTGAAGCTCTCAACCTGCTCAACTGCAGCCCTGTCGATGAGAATGGGGGTGTGCTCGGTCCTCTTTTTCCTGTAGTCCACAAACATCTCCTTTGTCTTGATCACATTGAGGGAGAGGTTGTGGTCCTGGCACCACACTGCCAGGTCTCTGACCTCCTCCCTATAGACTGTTTCATCGTTGTCGGTGATCAGGCGCAGGCGTTGTGCCTGGTCGTGCAGTCATGAGTGAACAGGGAGTACAGGAGGGGACTGAGCACGCACCCCTGAGGGGCCCCTGAGTTGATGATCAGAGTGGCGGATGTGTTGTTACCTACCCTTACCATGTGGGGGCGACCCATTCGCACATAGGTGTTCCTTTTGTCCAGGTGGGAAAGGCAGTGTGGAGTGCAATAGAGATTGCGTCATCTGTGTATCTGTTTGGGCGGTATGCAAATTGAAGTGGGTCTAGGGTTTCTGGGATAATGGTGTTGATGTGAGCCATGACCAGCCTTTCAAAGCACTTCATGGCTACAGACATGAGTGCTATGGGTTGGTAGTCATTTAGGCAGGTTACCTTAGTGTTCTTAGAAACAGGCACTATGTTGGTCTGCTTAAAACATGTTGGTATTACAGACTCAGACTGGGAAAGGTTGAAAATGTCAGTGAAGACACACACACACACACACACACACAAACACACATACATACAGTTGAAGTCAGAAGTTACCATACACCGTCGCCAAATACATTTAAACTCAGTTTATCACAATTCCTGACATTTAATCCTAATAAAAATTCCCTGTCTTAGGATCACCACTTTATTTTAAGAATGTGACATGTCAGAATAATAGTAGAGAGAATGATTTATTTCAGCTTTTATTCCCTTCATCACATTCCCAGTGGGTCAGAAGTATACATACACTCAATTAGTATTTGGTAGCATTGCCTTTAAATTACTTAACGTTTCGGGTAGCCTTCCACAAGCTTCCCACAATAAGTTGGGTGAATTTTGGCCCATTCTTCCTGACAGAGCTGGTGTAACTGAGTCAGGTTTGTAGACCTCCTTGATCGCACATGCTTTTTTAGTTCTGCCCACAAACTTTCTATGGGATTGAGGTCAGGGCTTTGTGATGGCCACTCCAATTCCTTGACTTTGTTGTCCTTAAGCCATTTTGCCACAAATTTGGAAGTATGCTTGAGGTCATTGTCCATTTGGAAGACCCATTTGCGACCAAGCTTTAACTTCCTGACTGATGTCTTGAGATGTTGCTTCAATATATCCACATAATTTTCCTCCCTCATTATGCCATCTATTTTGTGAAGTGCACCAATCCCTCCTACAGCAAAGCACCCCCACAACATGATGCAGCCACCGCCGTGCTTCACGGTTGGGATGGAGTTCTTTGGCTCAAAGCCTCCCCATTTTTCCTCCAAACATAACAATGGTCATTATGGCCAGACAGTTCTATTTTTGTTTCATCAGACCAGAGGACATTTCTCCAAAAAGTACAATCTTTGTCCTCGTGTGCAGTTGCAAACCGTAGTCTGGCTTTTTATGGCGGTTTAGGAGCAGCAGCTTTTTCCTTGCTGAGGAGCCTTTCAGGTTATGTCGATATAGGACTCGTTTGACTGTGGATATAGATACTTTTGTTCCTGTTTTCTCCAGCATCTTCAGAAGGTCCTTTGCTGTTGTTCTGGGATTCATTTTCACTTTTTCACCAAAGTACAGTCATCTCTAGGAGACAGAAGGTGTCTCCTTCCTGAGCGGTAGGGCGGCTGCGTGGTCCCATGGTGTTTATGCTTGCTAGTTTGTACAGATGAAAGTGGTACTCCCAAGGATGAACCAGGCTTGTGGAGGTCTACAATTTTTTTGGCTGATTTCTTTTGATTTTCCCATGATGTCAACCAAAGAGGCACTGAGTTTGAAGGTAGGCCTTGAAATACATCCACAGGTACAGCTCCAATTGACTCAAATTATGTCAATTAGCCTATCAGAAGCTTCTAAAGCCATGTTCTGGAATTTTCCAAGCTGTTTAAAGGCACAGTCAACTTAGTGTATGTAAACTTCTGACCCACTGGAATTGTGATACAGTGAATTATATGTGAAATAATCTGTCTGTAAACAATTGATGGAAAAATGACTTGTTTCATGCACAAAGTAGATGTCCTAACTGACTTGCCAAAACTATAGTTTGTTAACAAGACATTTGTGGAGTGGTTGAAAAACGAGTTTTAATGACTCCAAAATAAGTGCATGTAAACTTCCGACTCAACTGTAGATACACAGTGAGGTGTGTGTGTGTGATGTGTGTGTATGTGTGTGTGTGTGTGTGTGTGTGTGTGTGCAGACTATGTTGTATAAACTGGCCAATGCGGTAGTGCAGAAGCAGCAGTCTCAGTCTCTTCCACTGACTCCAGACTAGATTAAAACCCTCAGCTCTTCACCTCACTGACCCTGTGTGTATGAGGAGCTGCCAGCCCAATTAACACATCAGCCTCCTTTCTCACATCACACACAGAGAAAGAGAGAGAGACAGAGAGAGAGAGAGAGAGACAGAGAGAGAGAGAGAGAGACAGAGAGACACAGAGAGACAGAGAGAGAAAGAGAGAGAGAGAGAGAGAAAGAGAGAGAAAGAGAGAGAAAGAGAGAGAAAGAGAGAAAAAGAGAGAAAAAGAGAAAGAGAGAGTGAACGAGAGAAAGAGAGAGAAAGGGAGAGAGAAAGAGAGAAAGAGAGAGAAAGAGAGAAAGAGAGAGAAAGAGAGAAAGAGAGCTAGATTGAATGAGAAAGAGGGAAATAAAGGTAGGTAAGGACACAGATAGAAAAGCAGACAGAGACAAATAGAAGAGTGAAGGTCAACAGTAGTACCCGGTACATGGACAGATCAATCCTCAGAGAGTTGTGGAGTTGGTCCAGGAGCTTCACAAAACGTTCTTTCTGTAAAATAAAATTTAAAAAGGGTTTTAAAACACACCACAACACATTAGCCTAACAGCTAGCATATCCATTGGCTCACCTTTAACACTGGGTTGAGGCAATGCATTATATTTTCTGTCTCCATCCACCCCTCATTAATTTGGGGCGACTCACCCCGAAGTTGGATGCGGCGAAGCGGTCGGAGGCCGACACGTTGTTGGTGGCCTGGGTGGTGTGGGCGTAGTAGGCATTGATGTTGGCCAGCAGGGTACTCATTACCGCGGGAACCCCCGGGCACATGTACTTAGACGACAGGCAGGCAAAGTGACTGTGGGAGAACACACATGATCACTGTGGTATATATGAAGCGGACTCCTATAAAGGCCTGTGTTTTTCCCTTGTGATGTTATACCCCAATATCATCCTAAACACAAACGTACACCATGTGTCCTCTCAACACATTACAATGTGTATGCTTTTGCTAAGTGACAGGGTGGGTACATTGGAGCTCACGTCATAGCCTGGTAGATGGATTCCACTCCGTAGCGCATGGCAAACTCATCCACTATCTCCTGAGGAGTCTCATCAAAGTACACCTTCCATGCATCATCCCCTTTAGCGTCAGGAATCTTCACAACGCCAGAGCTCTGCACATCTGTGACAAAGTGGAAGAGGTTCTGGGGAGAGAGAGGGAGAGAAATGCATGGGTTATTCAATCCAGACTATGATTTCAATGAGTTGAAGTGGCTAAAGTGGCTGAATACAGGGAGATGTCATTACGATCTCAGTGTGAGTATGTCTGAGCAGGAGAGCAGAGCACGTCACACTCTATACTGACTGACTGCTCGGTGATCAGAGGGTTGTTCAATTCATTATTCATTCAGGCCTGGGCCGCCATTCATCACACGACTTTCATTAGAAATGGATCAAGTTGATTTCATGTTCAAATTCTTCATGCAAATTTAAACCAATTAAAAAGACCTAGTCAACTGCTGCCTTTAAAAATTGCAGTTCATTTGCAAAATGGTGTTTGTCTATTTTGGCTTAGAGAGTACAGAAGGATCAGAATCACGCAGTGTGACGACTCACCATTACAATGTGTTAAAGCCATTGTGGAGATTAAGAGAATTTGCTACAGATCATCTATTTACAGTGCAATTCAATATTACTTGTCGCTATGTTTAGGTTCAGTTGTTTGCAAACTATATCCTGAGTAATGGACCAAGTAATGACTCGATATAGGACAGGGATCATCCACTAGATTCAGCCATGGGCCGATTTTTTCTTAGTGGATGGTCAGGGGGCCAGGACATATTTGCATACTGCAAATTGACAGAAAGAAGCCCAAACAGATATAATATTTGACGAAAACATAATCATTTCAAACCTTGTATACGATCACACATATTATGTGTGGGAATACTTTGAAACAGATTTCCTAAATTAAAATCACTTGCAGCTGAGTTGCTGGTTTATTTTAGTCTTTTATGTCCAACAATAAAATACAAATAAAATTAAGGGGGAAAAACGAAAAAAAACTATTGGGCTCACAGAACTTGGAGAACTCTAATATAGGGCAATGCTCGTTTAGAATAACTATGGTAGATCATTCCATATAGAGGGAGAAATAATATCTGTGGTATTTCATATCTGATGTGGTCTTAATGTTGATTGAGCAATGCAGACGGTGACACTTTTATGGGATATTAACTTCTGATTCATCTGTAACGGCCACTTCAATGAACGACTGCTACATCAGTCAGCTAAATGAAACGAGATGACTGGGCTCATTAATCTCACTTGCCACCTGAAGGCATGAGCACACGCACACACACACACACACACACACACACACACACACACACACACACACACACACACACACACACACACACACACCTTACCTCGTGCAGACAGGTGTATTGGACATGATATGGAGCGACTGTTTCCTCTCCTTTGATTTCTACATTGATGTGCATCCTGATGGCACCAGACACAGCTGACTTGTCTGTACGCTTGTCTGCAGAGAGGGACAAAAGACAAGAGTCTCAGTCAACACATATTAGAGTCAACATAACAACAACTATCTTTATGAAAGACCTCAACCTTTCACCCAAATTAGTTCACCAAATGTGCCTCATCTAATGGATACCTAGAAAGTCATTTTATGGACTCAATGATTTGGTTTATTAGCTTAGAATTAATTAATTAATTAATGACATTTTATTTTCATGTTAAATCGCCAGTTTGCAACCAATCCCATATGGGATTAATTGACACATAGTATTAGAATTACAAGTAGAACATCAACAAAATGAATGTTTCCCCAGGTCTTTCCCCTACTGACCCAGGTCTTTCCCCTACTGACCCAGGTCTTTCCCCTACTGACCCAGGTCTTTCCCCAACTGACCCAGGTCTTTCCCCTACTGACCCAGGTCTTTCCCCTACTGACACAGGTCTTTCCCCTACTGACACAGGTCTTTCCCCTACTGACCCAGGCCTTTCCCCTACTGACCCAGGTCTTTCCCCTACTGACCCAGGTCTTTCCCCAACTGACCCAGGTCTTTCCCCAACTGACCCAGGTCTTTCCCCTACTGACCCAGGGTCTTCCCCCAACTGACCCAGATCTTTCCCCAACTGACCCAGGTCTTTCCCCTACTGACCCAGGTCCTTCCCCTACTGACCCAGGTCCTTCCCCTACTGACCCAGGTCCTTCCCCTACTGACCCAGGTATTTCCCCTACAGACCCAGGTCTTCCCCCTACTGACCCAGGTCCTTCCCCTACTGACCCAGGTCTTCCACCTACTGACCCAGGTCTTTCCCCAACTGACCCAGGTCTTCCCCCTACTGACCCAGGTCCTTCCCCTACTGACCCAGGTCTTCCACCTACTGACCCAGGTCTTTCCCCAACTGACCCAGGTCTTTCCCCAACTGACCCAGGTCTTCCCCCTACTGACTCAGGTCTTTCCCCTACTGACCCAGGTCTTTCCCCTACTGACCCAGGTCTTTTCCCTACTGACCCAGGTCTTTCCCCAACTGACCCAGGTCTTTCCCCAACTGACCCAGGTCTTTCCCCAACTGACCCAGGTCTTTCCCCTACTGACCCAGGGTCTTCCCCCAACTGACCCAGGTCTTTCCCCAACTGACCCAGGTCTTTCCCCTACTGACCCAGGTCCTTCCCCTACTGACCCAGGTCCTTCCCCTACTGACCCAGGTATTTCCCCTACAGACCCAGGTCTTCCCCCTACTGACCCAGGTCCTTCCCCTACTGACCCAGGTCTTCCACCTACTGACCCAGGTCTTTCCCCAACTGACCCAGGTCTTCCCCCTACTGACCCAGGTCCTTCCCCTACTGACCCAGGTCTTCCACCTACTGACCCAGGTCTTTCCCCAACTGACCCAGGTCTTTCCCCAACTGACCCAGGTCTTTCCCCTACTGACCCAGGTCTTTCCCCTACTGACCCAGGTCTTTCCCCTACTGACCCAGGTCTTTCCCCTACTGACCCAGGTCTTTTCCCTACTGACCCAGGTCTTTTCCCTACTGACCCAGGTCTTTCCCCTACTGACCCAGGTCTTTCCCCTACTGACTCAGGTCCTTCCCCTACTGACCCAGGTCCTTCCCCTACTGACCCAGGTCTTTCCCCTACTGACCCAGGTTGTACCAGACGTCCATCTCTCCGCTCAGCGTGCGGACCTCAATGATGGTCTGACCCAGGAAGTCATCAGACTCCCTCTTGAACTTCTGTTTCACCCGAGACTTGATGTCATCATCCTCGTCCCACACCCGCACCTTGATCCGGTCCGAGGAGTTGTGGCACTCACTACAGGGAGAAAGAGTGAGAGAAACAGGAAGACGCCACTATGTCATTTCCTGCTTGAGGGACCCACCAATCCCATCTATTCACATGGGTTCAGAGTTGGACATATGCATTAATTGTGACCCATTCATAACCTGTGAATACACAACCTTCAATGTCATTTCAGTCCAGTACTTTCTCTCTCTTATAGTACTCACAAGTGGAAGTTCTCCTCCCAGACAGGGTTGAGGTTGCCGTAGATAGTCTTGGTCCTCTTCTTGGTCTTGCCCACCTGGACCGTGACATAAGGGTCACTCGTGCCAGTTTTATCCTTGGCCTGAAGGCCCTGGGCACACAGCACTGTGGAGGGGACAGGCGACAGCATCTGGTGGTTAGTCTGGCTGGAGCATAGCTTGTTTAAACAGACTGTTTAGTTTAAGAGGCTACGTGGAGAGAGTTTGCCATCCCACATACTCCCATTGACCTATTCAGATGATTTGCCTTTCCTACCTACAGACGGATATCTCTAATCCCTCCTCATATGGCCGTTCAAGGGATTTATCTAATCTGTCTCCTTTGTGTCAGACAGTGGCTCAACGGTCTACAGCACAGTATGACCTTTACAACAAACAGAACTGGAACGCAAACAAACAAGAGGAGACAGAGGGGGATGATGTGTGTCGTGACTCGTGATGGAGTCAGACTCCCAATGGCATCTGCCAGAGCTTTACAAATGGATGGTTCTGGACTCATACAATTCACAAAGCGTCTCAGAATAGGACTCTGCTTGTTTATCTTTTTACATCATAATGAATAAGATTATTTTTGTGATTCTGATAGCGCAGACCTGATCCTAGATCAGCACTCCAACTCTGAAGCCCTGGTATCTTCCCCCCCCCGGTCTCTCTCTCACCTGTGATGCTGATCTTGGCCGACCACTTGGAGGTGCCGTCCAGTACGCTCTGTTTGATCTGCTTCATGTAGGTGACGTGAGTGGCTTTGACCATGGCAAACACCTCCTGGATCAGCTCAAAGATCTCCGGCTTGTTCCTCTCCCGGATCTTCATCCTGTCCTTCAGAACCATGATGATGTTCTGGGTTCGGTCCTCCGCCCCATGCTTAGAACTCTTCTCCGCTGCCCCTGAGGTAGACAAGAGCGATGAAGGTCAGATTTGATTTATTGAGTTACATTAGGAATTAGAAGGTTTTTGTGATGCTGCATGGAGGTCGTGAACAGTTTTCATTGGGTTGAATGGGATACACATTGGATGAACGTATACGAAGGATGCATAACATAAACCATGGCATCTATAAAAACAGATTTTACTGTTATCTTTGTTTTATTGTTCTTTTATTCATCTCTTTTATTGCCTTCTGTCGTTTTTTTAAACTTCTTATCCTGCATTTTTAAAATTGTTTTGCTGTAAAGTACGTTGCAATTTTAAATGCAGTTCAAATAAATCTTGATTTGATCTATAAGAGCAAATGTGCCCCATCATCAGAACACAGACAGAGTATGCAGTATGATTTATGGATGAGTACTCTGGCAGTATCTGCAGACCTGTGAAACGCCCATGAAGAGTTGGAAAGGTGGAGAGGATGTCAAGGAAAGACAAATGGCTTTTAATTTCCTTTCCAGAAAAACCAAACAAGATAGAGAGTGTCTGAGACAGCAGATTGGGATGAGAGAATAAGAGGGAGGAGGACAAGCAGATTGGGATGAGAGAATAAGAGCGAGGAGGACAAGCAGAGTAGGATGAGAGAATAAGAGGGAGGAGGACAAGCAGAGTGGGAGGAGAGAATAAGAGGGAGGAGGACAAGCAGAGTGGGATGAGAGAATAAGAGGGAGGAGGACAAGCAGAGTGGGAGGAGAGAATAAGAGGGAGGAGGACAAGCAGAGTAGGATGAGAGAATAAGAGGGAGGAGGACAAGCAGAGTGGGAGGAGAGAATAAGAGGGAGGAGGACAAGCAGAGTGGGAGGAGAGAATAAGAGGGAGGAGGACAAGCAGATTGGGATGAGAGAATAAGAGGGAGGAGGACAAGCAGAGTGGGAGGAGAGAATAAGAGGGAGGAGGACAAGCAGATTGGGATGAGAGAATAAGAGGGAGGAGGACAAGCAGATTGGGATGAGAGAATAAGAGGGAGGAGGACAAGCAGATTGGGATGAGAGAATAAGAGGGAGGAGGACAAGCAGATTGGGATGAGAGAATAAGAGGGAGGAGGACAAGCAGAGTGGGATGAGAGAATAAGAGGGAGGAGGACAAGCAGATTGGGATGAGAGAATAAGAGGGAGGAGGACAGGCAGAGTGGGATGAGAGAATAAGAGGGAGGAGGACAAGCAGATTGGGATGAGAGAATAAGAGGGAGGAGGACAAGCAGATTGGGATGAGAGAATAAGAGGGAGGAGGACAAGCAGAGTAGGATGAGAGAATAAGAGGGAGGAGGACAAGCAGAGTGGGAGGAGAGAATAAGAGGGAGGAGGACAAGCAGAGTGGGATGAGAGAATAAGAGGGAGGAGGACAAGCAGAGTGGGAGGAGAGAATAAGAGGGAGGAGGACAAGCAGAGTAGGATGAGAGAATAAGAGGGAGGAGGACAAGCAGAGTGGGATGAGAGAATAAGAGGGAGGAGGACAAGCAGAGTGGGAGGAGAGAATAAGAGGGAGGAGGACAAGCAGAGTAGGATGAGAGAATAAGAGGGAGGAGGACAAGCAGAGTGGGATGAGAGAATAAGAGGGAGGAGGACAAGCAGAGTGGGATGAGAGATGTAGGAGAATGGAGGGCAGAGTCTGAAGTACAACAGTCAAAGGAGTTTTTTAGTTAATAACACTCTTATCCAAAGCAGCGGTCGGTAAGGTCCATTACAGAAGTAACTTCACACGTTTGGTGTTGCTAGTTACTACAAACCAAATATTTTTCCCAACTTTATTTTTCACCGCTATGTTATGTTTAAGCACCAACTGAAGAAAACTTTACAACTCACTGAGCAACATCAACATGGCGCTACTTACTTTGCAGGCAGTCAGCGTTGAGCAGGTCCTGGCACTTATCGTGACATTTGACCCCACACTCGGTGCACCTCATGCCCTGGCGGGCGATACCCCACAGCAGCCCCTCACACTCATAGCAGTAGGTGGGCGTGGTGGCCGTCCACACCTCAAAGTTATGGGGCGTGGTGCAGGAGATGGGGTAGATCAGAGCCTGTAGAGTCTTCTTGTACACATGACTCTTCTACAAGAGAAGGAAACAGAAGAAGAGAGAGGAGTTATAGTCAGAGACTTAGTGGAATCCATGAGTACATGGAGAGAGAGAAAAACTAGCTGCATATAGTGTGAATAGAGAAAAGAAAGAGCCAGAAACGCACCAGTTCCTCGTTATTGAGAGTGCTGGACGCCATGGCTGATGTAATCCCTGCCTTCCTGGAGTTCTGAGCCAGGGACTGAGGTAGGCCAGGAAGGGGAGTAAAATAAAGGATGGAGTGGATGACAATGAAAGAAGAGATACGTTTTAAATATAGTAGTTCGGTACATACTGTGATTGAAATACATTCAATAAGGGCTTTTAAAAACAAAGTAACAACTTCGATTTTACCCAAAGAGGAAAGTATATTTCTCTTGATACATACTTTAACATCTCTCAACATAGTTTGGATCAAAATACATCTCTAAGCCAATAGGGCATAATGCAGTCCAGCTGTATTCTCCTCAAGTGTTTATATAAGAAACAAGGGGTCATGGGTATCTGGAATAAAAGTGCTTCAACATTCCCTTTTCATTTGGGACCCAAGTGTTACTCACCATAGCCTGTGACAGTGCATGTGAAGGAAGGAGGAAGCAGAACGAGAAACGAGTGTTAAAAGGGCCGTGTCAAAACAACTTTAGCTACAGTCACAAACATGGCCACAGTGGCATAGGAGGGATTTCAAAACAGATACAGGGTGACGGTGATAAATTAGCCAAGGGAAAGGGAAATAACTGGATCAGGGAGAGCTATTGATTTTGTTGATGAAATACTGGGTGGGAGGAAAGATCTAGACCTATAAATCACACAAGATGAACACGTGGCATGTAAACAACTTTGTACACGGCGAGGACAAAGGCCCCTAGGGACAGAGGGAAATGAATGTACTTCCTTAACAATGTTGAAGGATAGACACCATTAAAACACAGAGAGTTAGGACACTGTCTGAGAGAGAGAGAGAGAGAGAGAGAGAGAGAGGTAGTCAGCATTAGGAGAAAAAGCCATCGTCCTGCACATACTTCTGTGTCTGAGAACACTGGCTGAATATTAGTCTGGCTTTGTTGCACATTCAGATTCAGTTCCACTCAGCACATTACCTGGTCTGGATGAATCAGACTCAGGCAGTTAGTGTGTGTGTATGCATGCATGTGTGTGTGTGTGTGGGGGGGGGGGGGGGTGTACAGTGTGACAGTAAGCTGGATTCATAGAGACAAAGTGCTGAGCTATTTTGTCCGGAATGGTAATTCTTCATTACAGCTCACATTGGAGCCGAGCCACCTGAGCGCTGAGCTGGCAGTATAGTCTGGCAGGCCTTCAGCTTATCAGAGCTATTCAACTCAAAACTTGGAAATCAGATCAATTGGCAAGGATGGATAGAACAAGGACAAGGCCATCTATTTGGTGTGAGTTTAATAGCCTAGTAAGCACCTGCTTTGACAGCTACTTAAACACTCTGCTCTGCCATTACTCCAGCTGGAGCCCAACAATGGTACTATTCCTCTGTATACTTCTCCAATGAAAATAATCTACTCTATTCAATCTTTAACGGGACAGATAAAGACAGCTACACTCTTAGAAAAAAGTTGCTATCTAGAACAATAAATGGTTATTTGGCAGTTCCATAAGATAACCCTTTTTGGCTCCAGGTAGAACCCTTTAAGTTCCAGGTTGAACCCTTCTGGGTTCCATGTATAACCATTTCCACAGAGGGTTCTACATAGAACCCTAAAGGGTTCTACCTGGAACCAAAAAGGGTTCTACTTGAAACCAAAAAGGGTTCTACCTGGAACCAAAAAGGATTCTACTTGGAACCAAAAAGGGTTCTCCTAGGGGACAGCCAAAGAACACTTTTTTTTCTAAGAGTATATGAGTGTTCACGTACAGTACAGCAGGATATAACTATCCAGGATTATTTTCTCCACTCTCATCTAGCATACCATTGGTTAACATACCACACCCCCAGGGTGAGCAGTCAGAGAGAGGAGAGGACAGAGTGACGCTCCCTGGGAGGTGTGGAGGGCTAGAGTCTGACAGCCTCTCCAAGGCAGGCCTCAGTGGCCATCTGAGACCCCTGACTCTGGGTTCTTCAAGTAGAGACAGAAGGGCAGGGTTGTCCCCCTCAGGGCACAACAAGGAAAGAAGGGGGGAAGAAAGAAAGAAAGAGAGTAGAGAGAGAAGGGGTGAATGTCGAGTGACTATATTTAGTAAGTGGTCAGAACTTACACTGACCAGGTCCCTGACCAGAGGCATGGCTTTCCTCTTGCGGAGGTCCGGCATGCTGTCAATGCTATACAGCGCCCCACCCACCCTACATGGGGAGAAACCCCACAAACACAACACTCTTATTATCACAAAATCCCCTTCCACCACTAACACATAAACACACTGTAAATTACAGGAACAAATACTTTAACCTGGTCCCAGATCTGTTTGTGCTATGTAGCCATGTTTGTATGACAATGGCCATTTGCAACACAAACAGATCTGGGACAAACTACACTCCAATTATTTGCTCAAAATGTCATGCAGTTTTGTTATTATTTAATGTTGTGAAGCTTTATTAGCATACTTGTGGGTGTGATCGTGACAGACACTTACCCTGCTGATAGCAACAGGGAGCAAATCCCAACCGACTCCCCTCGAGCCTGCGGAGAGAGGGGTGAGACAGGGTGAGACAGGGTGAAGAGTGATTGACACATAGTATGCCTTGAAATGGTTTTATTAGGTCTTAGTACATCACATATCTGCCCCTGTCTGTCCCGCCACAATAACAAAGATTGAGTCTCCCACAGTTTGTTAATATAAAATCAAGAAGGATGTGTGTAATTGGTCAGAAAACAGTCCATAATGTCAGCCATAAACCATGGAAGGGAGACAAGAGGGCGTTGCCTCGGGTGATTTCACTGTCCATTGACGTCAGTGGGGAGGCCTTTGTGTTTGAAGGCCATGGTTGAAAGTGGATTTGTGACAGATCCTTATCTGCAGTAACATTCCAGTAATTCTATCTGTGCTCTAACAGGAAGACGTGCTCCTTATCTCTCTGTGTGTCCAGAGCACGACACAACAACACTGACATTCACGTGGTTGTCACCAGCAGCGCTCACAAGCAACCACGGACACACCCACCTGGCAGTCGTTTCCAGCCCATCAGGACGGGCAACATGCATATCGCTATGGGCTGGCAAAAACAAAAATGAAAAGAAAACAAATGAAATGGCACACAAACAAGGGTAAACAAATATAAATTATCTTAACAAAATAAAGCTAAAACAACCACTGGATCACAACTTAAAGGGCAATATAAACTGGAATGAATGATTAAGAAGTGAATGAAACAAAACTGAAGGGGCACAGATGTCAGAAGATACATTTCAGGACAGGGACATATGAAGGAGTGACAGCATTATGGTGAGAAACATAGTAGGCAGCCACATAGAAAGTCCATCCACACACACCCACCTGCACCAGCCTGGACTCATAGACTAGACATAACATAGTAAATGGAAATCTGGGGAACTCAAATTAGTATGATATGTTACATTTGGTCACATAAGAAAGAAGGTTCAAATGAAAGGAAGGCTGTTGGTCGGGGAGGATGGGTGAGCGCTTTAACGCAAATGTCTAGCAACCCAAAGGTAGCGTGTTTGAATCACATCACGGACAACTTTAGTATTTTGGCTAATTAGCAACCATTTACTATGTTTTAGCTACTTTGCAACTACTTAGCATGTTAGCTAACCCTTCTCCTAACCTTAACCCTTAGCCACCTAGCCAATGTTAACCACAATAAAGTGGAATTTGGAACATATTATTAATATTGCAATTCGTAACATATAATACAAAATATAATTCGTAACATATAATACAAAATATAATTCATAACATATCATACAAAATATAATTCATAACATATCATACAAAATATAATTCATAACATATCATACAAAATATAATTCATAACATATAATACAAAATATAATTCATAACATATAATACAAAATATAATTCATAACATATCATACAAAATATAATTCATAACATATCATACAAAATATAATTCATAACATATCATACAAAATATAATTCATAACATACAAAATATAATTCATAACATATCATACAAAATATAATTCATAACATACAAAATATAATTCATAACATATAATACAAAATATAATTCATAACATACAAAATATAATTCATAACATATAATACAAAATATAATTCATAACATATAATACAAAATATAATTCATAACATATAATACAAAATATAAATATATAATCAAAATATAACATATCATACAAAATATTAATCATAACATACAAAATATAATTCATAACATACAAAATATAATTCATAACATATCATACAAAATGGATGATGGACATTCACAAATTAATATTATATGAAACGTAACATCCTACTAAATGGAGGGAGAAAGCTTTCTGTTTACTGTTACTTACATCTAACTCCGAGTCCATGTCGCGCGTACACACACACACACACACACACACACACACACACACACACACACACACACACACACACACACACACACACACACACACACACACACACACACACACACACACACACACACACACACACACACACACACACACACACACACACACACAGTCTCACCTGCTGCAGCTGTAGTCGGACCTTGCTGCAGAGCCGTTGCCAGTTGGCCCTGGCCCTGTCTGGTCCAGGCTCCATGATGGGCCTTTGATAGCTGGGAGGGAAATGTACAGGGGATTTCAGACTGGTGCTCATTAATTGTGAAGATACTTAGATGGTAGAAAATAATCGAACTTCGCTCTGTTTTAAAGGCAGCAGTGGATAGTAATAAAAGTCTATTGTAGTACAACGTAATGTGTAGAGGGGAAAGTTGTAGTAAATAGTTGTGGTAATAGTGTTGCAGACAATGGTGTTCAGGCCAGCATTACTATATAACTACAGAAGTGGATGGTTGAGGGTTCACCTGACAAGAGGAGTCTCACTCTTCTCTGCTGGGACTTCTGCTGGGGGACTCTCCACCACAAGGACCTCCTGCTCTAAAGACAGAGGCTCTTCCTCTTGAAGGTCTAGGAGGATATCATCCAGGGCATCAGACACTGGAGGCTGGGTCTCTGGAGCAGGGGGCTGGGTGGTGGGCACCGGGGGGCTGGGCGGTGGGCACCGGGGGCTGGGCGGTGGGCACCGGGGGCTGGGTGAGGGATGGATGGATCATGGGGGTAAATGGAGGCTTGGTGGAGGCTGTGGTGACAGGGGCTGGACAGGGGGCATGGTCTGGGCCTGGGTGGTGGGGGCCAGGGTGGGGGGCTCGGGCTGCTGCTCTCTCAGAGAGGCTTGTTTCTCCAGAGGGGGCCTGGTGATGGAGGCCTCGGGGGCCAGCGTGGGGGCTGTGCTGGTGGGGGTGGGGGTGTAGGGTGGCTCCTGGTCCTCGCTGAGCGTGCCGTCCAGAGGGTAGAGATCTTCATCTTCGTAAATTATCTCCTCCTCTCCCTCATAGTTGTACTCCCCCTCTCCCTGCTCGGGTTGGTAGAGCTCGCCCTCCTCATCGTAAATAGCCCCCTCCTCTCCGCCATCTTTGACATAGCCCCCTTCGTCACTGTAAACCACCTCGGGCTCATCGGGGTCCCAGCCAGCCGATTCCTTGTCGTAGCTGACAGAGGAGTGGCAGGAGTGGTAAGAGTCGTTCTCATCGTAGAGCTCCACAGAGCCTCTCAGACTCCCCTCGTTCTCAGGGCCAAACTCCTCACTGAGCTGGGAGCTGCCTCGACTCAGCTCCCCAGAGGAGGCATAGCGACTGCTGCCTGTAGGACTGTAGACAGACAGACAGACAAATGGACCACAGTCAGAAACACAGACACATAGAGCAGACTGGGGACGAAAAAACAAAGAAATGAACAACCAAATGGGCCCAGAGTGCATGTTAAGGGGACGTATTTGGGACTAAAGTGAGGGAGAACAGTTAACCTAGGATAAAGAGGAGAGGAACAAACCCAGGCATCCTGGACCAAGGGATAGGCTAGTGTGTGTTCAGATGCATGAGTGTGTGGGGGTTATGTGGTGTAGTAACAGGGAAGTCTTCATTTTTAGTATAGAGAGAGAGATATTATTGGTGGATGCTCTGATCACACGCCAAATACAAATCTGCATATTCAACAGAGCAGAGATTCACAAACACCCAGAGCCAACACAATAAACAGCGAAACAAGACGCGAGGTAAACAGCCTTGACAAGTAATGGCACCCACTCAGGTGAGGTGATGAGAGAGAAAGAGAGAGAGAGGGAGAGAGTGTGTGAGTGTAATATTTACGGTTCACTTTTTATTGTTCATTTCACATTTTGAGAGAGAAATCAGAGGGACAGGGGTGGAGAAAGAAAGTACAAGTGGAAAGAGAGAGGCAGGGGCCTACACTGGGCTGAAACAGACTCTTTTTAGCAGACAAATAAAATAGCGGAACATTTATCGACTTTGATGAATGAGGCTATTAGTGAGAAGAGAAAGAGAATGAGACACCTCATGAGTCAGAGAGAGAGAGAGCAGACTGGAACAACACACATCCCAACACACAGACACAAGTCCACTCGTTTACACGCAATCGATTAAAGCAGTGAAGGTTCAATAATGCATGAGGCGGTACAGGGGGACTAAAGAAAGAGGAGTTAAAATGCCCTGGACTGTGTGTGTCTGTTTGAGAGCTAGGAGACAGGAACCTGGGCTGAGTGTGTCTGTTTGAGAGCTAGGAGACAGGGACCTGGACTGTGTGTGTCTGTGTGAGAGCTAGGAGACAGGGACCTGGACTGAGTGTGTCTGTTTGAGAGCTAGGAGACAGGGACCTGGACTGTGTGTGTCTGTGTGAGAGCTAGGAGACAGGGACCTGGCTGAGTGTGTCTGTTTGAGAGCTAGGAGACAGGGACCTGGACTGTGTGTGTCTGTTTGAGAGCTAGGAGACAGGGACCTGGACTGTGTGTGTCTGTGTGAGAGCTAGGAGACAGGGACCTGGACTGTGTGTGTCTGTTTGAGAGCTAGGAGACAGGGACCTGGACTGTGTGTGTCTGTTTGAGAGCTAGGAGACAGGAACCTGGGCTGAGTGTGTCTGTTTGAGAGCTAGAAGACAGGGACCTGGGCTGTGTGTGTCTGTGTGAGAGCTAGGAGACAGGAACCTGGGCTGAATGTGCCTGTTTGAGAGCTAGGAGACAGGAACCTGGGCTGAGTGTGTCTGTGTGCGAGCTAGGAGACAGGAACCTGGGCTGAATGCAAACAGGAAAACAGAACACCTGAGGAAACCAACACACACATAGAAATAAACACACGGCATACGCACAAAACCACATCCAGAATCCTGCTACTCAATCAAGAAGCGCACACGCATGCAAATTCTCTCTCTCTTTAGTACACCCACATGGACACACACAGCTCTTTTACTGAGCTGTCTGGCAGAAACCTGCATTTTCCTTCTCAAACAGCAAACACAGCAGGGGAGAGAGGTACAATGGCACATACAGGAGGACATGTGTCTTCCCCTCTCTGATAGGCTACTATTCATTCTGAACAGGCATGCCTCCTGCCACCCAAGAGCCGGGGCCGGGGTCCTCGGCCAACAGTATGGCTGGCTCTGGCTGGGGGAAGCCTGAGCTGCATAGTTAATCACAGAGAGGACTTGTCACTGAGGCACCGTAGGAAGAGATAATAACAGGCTGCCAAATGAGAGACAGAGGAGGCAGAGGAACCACACAGAACACACTAACACCTCATCACTGCAACCCACATCAACTTAGCCAAACTTCTCCTCTATGCCTTCAACGTCTTACATAACAACACAAACACAACAGGGGAACTCATTCACATTTCACCACAGATGTACAACAGAGAGAGGGGAGATCATGTGTGTGTGATACCGGTGTGTATACAGTAGTTATTATCAGGTAGATACAGGATCGGAACGTAGATAAGAAGTAGAGAGAGGGAGTTGAACAGCACATGCATGCAAGCACAGCGAGCGAGGAGGACAGGACTATTCCACCACTGACGTCACAGCGAGATCACGGACGAAGTCACAGGCTGGAGCAGGAGGAAGAGAAAGAGGAGGAAGAGGAGGTGCAGAGACCCACCTATCGGAGAGCGAGTGCCTACTGTCTAGAGAGTACTGGCGGCTGGTGTGCCGGCTCGAACCTGAGGCTGAATCGAGATCGCTGCGCCCGTTGGTGGCCGAGTCTAAACTATCATAGCGTCTGGCAGGAAGGAGGGAGAGGCAGTAGAGGAGGAGCATCAGTACAGTCTAGCCTGGGGCTTTTCAAAGACACACAGCAACATCCACAACACCAAACTGCCTGGCAAACCTACAGCATAAAGACCACTGGCACTGACCAAGGAGCCAGACAGAGCCAGTCAGACAGAGAAGAGAGTGATTGGTTTTAGCTATAGCGGAACTTGCAGGTCCATATGGCTAAAAACAGAATCACTGTCAAGAGAAGCCTGTATGCAATAACGTGGCTGCCCCAAGCAAGGCATGAGTTTGAGTGAACTTGTGCCTTTGAACAATAGATGTAAAGACAAAAAACACACTTGATTTGGGGGGGGGGGGGGGGGCAAAACAAGTTGCTAAGTGATCACAGGGGGCTGTATTTCAGCCACACACAGACGCATGCACACTCACACACACACACACACACACACAGATGGTGCCAGTGAGGCTCTTCCCACACGGCCTGTGTACAAGTTGGGCATGACTGCTCCTTTGGGCTTGCATAGTGAGGCCGCACCGCAGTATGCTCTGGAGAGTGAAGTCACAGTGGGACAACAGGTTACCATGTAACAACAGTGTGAACCAAAACAAGCTCACGGGGCTCTGTGGGTTCTGTATCAGTCTGATTTACTCTGTGGGGAATAGAGTGTCGATCTCTAGAGGAGACAAAGTCAATATGGATCCCTTGACTAAGATGAGGTGTTGCGAGGGAGATCCATGCGGTGTCAATAGTCTAACGTAGTTTCCTTTCCTCGTCTCCTTTCCTTCACCCACACACATCTCAAAGAACTGGACAGGGAAAAGCGACCACGTCCACCTCCCCTGCATGTTTTTAGATTAGAACAACTGTAGGATAGCAGCGTGTAATAAAATAACTTAAAGGTAAGTTTCAAATGAAAGAGAGGAGACAATGAAAGGAAGCTTATTGGGACGAACCTCCCCATTGAGACCCCGAGTGGTGAAGCAGGTAATGGAAGCAGGTAAGGATGACAGAACAGGACAGGAGAGAGGCTAGGTTACCTCATGGGTCTCTGGTTGTCGTAGTCCAGCTCTTGGATGGAGCCGTTGTAGGAGGTGTGCGAGGAGTAGCGCAGGTCTCTCTGGATGGGGTACTGGTGCATGGAGGCGTTGGGCTGAGACGTGGTGTAGAAGGGAGGGGGGATGCTGTTACTGGTCTCACTGCGGTAGTCGCTGTCTCTGTCGTCCACCGCACTGTCTGGGTCTTCATCTACACAGGAAATGTGATGATGATTATCATGATGTGAGGCTGGGTTCATCTGTACTCATTATGCTAGTATGTGCTTGGTGACATAATTAAACCTAGCAATATAGGCCTGCAGTACAAGGTTCCATTTGAGTCAGCATACATTGTTCGCTAAACTGTGTGAAAAAAGCTAGAAAGACTTACTTTGCTGGTCTCCCCAAAGACTCCAGTTACCTACAAGGACAGAGGGTAAGTAGATAATAAGTTACCACAGAATTGTTTTATTTGGGCCTGAGCCATAAACTCCAATGCTAAATAATGTGCACAGAGCAGTGGGTAGTCAGCCATAACTGACTACCCAGCATCCCATCACTCAAAGCGCATTCGCAGACTCCATCCGTAAACACTCACTGAAACACAGCATGCATGCGGACAAGCACTCACACACATACTGACCAACCTTTACGGCTGATCTCTCACAAATCGTCTCTCACAAATACCCACTGACAGACTGAAACACCCACCACAGCCCAGACTCATCCACAGTCGTTTCCACCCACCCACATGGGCTGTCATCATCAGACAGTCAGGGCAGTGTCTGACAGGGCAGTGTAAGTATGCCAGCACACATCCATCACACAGCTAGCAGCCATAAATCACTGTGTGTGGGGCTGACTATGAGGCGGGCCTGCTGGCTCGATTCGTCATGTCAGCTTTTCTCCCTCCCTCCTTCCTTCCTCCCTCCCTCCCTCCATCCATCCGCCTGCCTGCCTTTCTGCCTGCTGCTTCCCCTCTAATCTGCATCCCAAAGACTCGGGAGGAGAGTGAAGAAGAAGGGGGGAAGAGGAAGAAGAAGAGGAGGAGGAATAAAGTGAATATGAGGAGGAGGGAGGATAAGGGAGGATATTAATGAGGGAGAGAAGGAGAGTGAAGAAGAGGAGGAGGAAGTGGAGAAGGGGAGAGTGACAAGTAGGAAATGTGTGTGTGTGTGGGGGGGGTGGGGGGGGGGGCAGGAACAAAGTGAAAAGGAGGATGAAAGGGAGGAGGGTATTAGAGGGTGTGAAGAGGCTACAGCCAGTATCAAGTGTCTACTACTCACAGCACTGAGTTGATGGCGCTTGCAGTGGTCTCTCCTCCTCCTCCTGGTATGTGTACTGCAACACACACACACACACAATAGATACAGCTGACTGACACTGTACATTGCACTGAAGCTAATCTAACATGGGGTAATCACCATCTAGGAGAGTTCTGGGTGTACCGAGAGGTCTACATCATATTTAATGCATAGAGTAAGTGATGACTTCTGTAATTACTGATAGCCCTGCCTTGTGGCGGGCGGGTAAGATGTAAACACAGAGGGAGGAGAGGAGGAGATGCCTTACGTCCTGGTCCCTCATGGCATTGAGTTGCTCCAGTTTCTTGGCCCAGTATCGAGCCTCATCCTCTGGAATGTCTGAAGCAGAAAGACCCATTCACTGGTCAGTCACTAAGGACACATTCATGAACGCATGCACGCACACACACACACTAACCTAATGGCAGTTCAAAGCGGGTGTCCAGCAGCACGCGGTGGAAGGTGGGGTCTTTGGTGCCGGTGATCTCATTCTCAGCCATGATGACCTGGGAGTCCAGGGTCAGCCACTGCCCCGGCCCGTCCTAGCACGAGCACACACACACACACACACACGTACTGTTACTGTACAGGGTAACACTTTCCCTCACTTTCCCTCCCTCAAACAATTGGGAGGATGCTAAAAAGAGTCCTAGTTACAGTGTTTCGAAGCAGAGGAATTCACTCCCTGTAGGTTATCCATCTTTACCATCCAAGAACACTCCCCTTAAACTCCTTTCATCCCTGATATGAAGTGTATTCCACCTTAAACACTTTGATGTAGCTTGACAACAAACAGTATGAGTCTATTGTTGTGATGAACTAGCGTTTGAGCCTCGGATGTGCTGCTGGTAAACCGCCTTGTGCTCTCAGGAGGGTGGAGTGTGGTGGGGAAGGAGAGGGGGCATCGGGGGGGGGGGGGGGGGGGGGGGCGTACCGTACCTCATTAGACTGGCGGATGTTTTGCAGGGGGATCCACAAGGTCCCCACCATGGTGTCCCAGATTAACCCTTTGTTCCACACCTCTACCGTCAGCCCCAGGTCCAGCCTGTTGATCTCACTGCACAGGGAGAAAGAGAGAAGGGAGGGGTGAGAAGATGTAGAGAAAAAGAGGGAGACAAGAAGATGAGGAGGGAGAGAGAGAGAGAAGTGATGAGATGAGGAAATAAACTAAACAGACTGGGAGACCGAAATGACAAAACCCTGATTGAGCAACAGGGCCTGGAAATATAGAACCCATCTTATATAGAAGTGAAATATATACACCATAAGATACCAAGCGCTAATCTAATAGAACAAAGAGCCAATGTGGTTCACCCTGTGGTGGATGTGAGTCACTGAGCCACAGAGAGCTGTCTGAGGGGGAGAGGCGAGGTCAATAAGGCAGAGTGAAGGAGACCAGTATTATTTCCATCAGGGAAAACAGGAGTGACTTCTAGCAGGAAAAAAGCGTATAGAGCTGACTGTCCAGGACTGATTTGGTCAATAACATATATACACTGGGCACCTCCATTATCTCAAGTATCCACACAGCTATACTCAGATTGCATCCCCATGGTACCTGACCCCTGGTCAAAAGTAGTTCTGTATAGGGACAGCCAGGAATCCCCTTGTGACAGGGGGAGTGGAAGATTGTTGTGTGCAAGCTTCACAAATGTGTTTAACTTGTTCAAACATTTCTACCCTGTCTATCTATGGGTAACAGGGTTGACGTGTTATTCTAGCCTGTCTATCTATGGGTAACAGGGTTGACGTGTTATTCTAGCCTGTCTATCTATGGGTAACAGGGTTGACGTGTTATTCTAGCCTGTCTATCTATGGGTAACAGGGTTGACGTGTTATTCTAGCCTGTCTATCTATGGGTAACAGGGTTGACGTGTTATTCTAGCCTGTCTATCTATGGGTAACAGGGTTGACGTGTTATTCTAGCCTGTCTATCTATGGTTAACAGGGTTGACTTGTTATGCTCCGACCCGCTCAGTTTTGGACCACAAAACACCAGAAAATGAGATCTCAGTTCACGTAACAGGTCGGTCCCCCTTAAAATGAATCACTAATAACATGAAATAAATAATCACCAAGGCAACAAAATAGCGAGGGCTTTACAGTGAAGGTGAAAACTTGGAGAAATGTTGGGTTTAAGTGGGTTAAACTGAAGCTGAATTTTGAATGTGGTCTATATTAAAAGTGCACTTCATTTAATATAACAGGCTTTTAAAATTCAATATTTGTGCACAATTTCTACTGAAAATAAGAGGGGACGCAAAAGGTACTCATTTCGTGGCAACTTCCTGTTCCTGTTATCAGTTCTGAAAACATTTTGTCTCTGTGACAAGTGCCCTATCAAAGGCTTCATCTGAACTCCTGCCCAGTGACTGTGACACTCCAAACAATGAGAGTGTTGCTGGGCACCTTAAACGTCACTACTTAAAACATTTATTCAGGAGTCCCTGCAGTCCGTGTTACACAACATGTGTGCACTCTGATGTTAACACATTAGTGTCACTGCCTGTCCCGGCTGCATGGACGGCTGGCTGGCTGGCTGGCTCAACAGTTGCATATCTCGTATCTGAGATCAGGCTTCCAGAGCCTTGTGGTCTCATCACTGACAGAGCACTTAGGACCCAGGGCAGCTCAACATGTGGAGAGAGAAACTAGTAAGTCTTTCCTATAGAGAGAGAGGTGGAGGAGGAGGAAGAAGAAGAGTGGGATGGGAGAAAGGAAGAGGCGAACAAATGAGGGAGAGGAGGAGAGGGGGAATAAGTCTTACAACATGAAGTCCTGCTCCCAGCATGGCTGGGCGCCCCGCACAGCAATGGTGGTGCTCTTGACATTCTGCACCTTCAGCGTTACGTAGGTGTTAAATTTCTCTGTGGAACAATGAGGAATATCAGTGTTACTATCAAACAAACCAGTGTTTAAGACTTTTTAAGACGAAGTCAAACGTGTCTCAACTCACCTTGGGGTCCATCGAGTTTGGCTTTCTTCACTGCAAAACAGACAGAAAAAAAAACGAAAAAAAAACGTGAGCCATACTGTAATGGATAAAAACAAAATGGGGTCAATCAATCTAGAGATTCAGGTTTCTAACAACAAAGCTATTAACAACCCACACCTTCCTGAGCTGAAAAGGTTTTCTGTATAAGACAAGCGTCAAAACACATGTTCATTTTGCAATTTAGATCAGAAATCTTAGATATTCTTTTCATATTCCAATATGCATATCAGCCCATGTGGGGATCGTGGGTGATGACAAGACCCTGGCATTTCGTAGGAGGAGGAGGAAGGAAGGACCTAATTCAGTCAGCCTGGGCACACTTCCTTTGATGGCAGAATGCCTGGGTCTTAACATCAAAGCCTGTATTCACTAACAGATGTCAAGAGCTCTATTTGAGTGGAAGGCTCTCAGCGGTATGCTCAGGTGAGAGGGTTTCAGAGAGAAGAGGAGCACACAGGATTCAGTGTGTGTGTGTGTGTGTGTGTGTGTGTCTGTACACAAGTAGTCTCACATATGATGACCAGTAAGGGTGACACAATGAAAGCAGGTCTGTTAAGGTAAAGGTACCACTGTCACCTTCTATAAATTGGGGATCACTTTAGGTAAGCAATCCTTTTTTTCTGATCCATTCATTATTCATTAACCCCGCGCCCACCCGCCCGCCCTGCCGATGCCAAGTAACCCCATGTTCAGGGCTTTAATATTCAAAGCCTTCCTTCTAATCCAGGGTGAATGCCTTCCCTCACTTCATCTCTAAGAGATGCAGTTAAGAAAAGGGACTTAGGGAAAAAGGCCCATTTGGAATCACAGCGTTGGATAAAATAACCTCCAATGCTTTTCTCTGAGGGCACAGTGGAATGTGGCAGTGGGCTGCCACTCAGATGCCCGCATGGCTGGCATGGCCAGTCCTAATGACCTACTGACACGTTCTCTATCATTATGGGTCCAGCTGGAGCACTCCCACCTGTATGAATAATCCATATCATAACAGCCATCACAAGAATGGCTTTTTTTATGAAGCCACACAAGATTTCTGCTAAAGGAAAAGAAAAATGTGTCTCCTGCTGTCTGACTTGACATGATAAGGTTAATATGTCAGAGTCAGTTAATGATGAAGCAGCGTGACAATAGTGGATGTATTTGTTTTCCTAAAATAGCTCATCCCAACAGACCCTGAAGAGGATGTTTGTTTTATCTGAATATCAATATGATTTTGCTAGTCTGCAGGGCAGGAGGAGGAGTTAGAGGATGCACTTAACCAACTTCAGAGCTAATCCTTTCATGATTCACCATTACACAGACAACTTTATCCCCTGTAGGGTGATTCCATGGAACACTGCAAAATACAAAGAACAAAAGAGATGTCCAGCTCCATTACCACCGCCTCCCTTTGCAGAGCTGAAGCTAACAGGATTCTACCCAATCATTCAGCCAGCCTCTTCAGCTGTCTATTCCTCAGCACCTCCGCCATGTCTCTCTCGCTTACCATCCGTTCACCCCCCCCTCTTCCAACGCAGTGCTTTCCCCATCATCAGCCTCAATCCACTGCCTAAATGTCTCTCTCTCGCTCTCTCTCTCGCTCTCTCTCTCGCTCTCTCTCTCGCTCTCTCTCTCGCTCTCTCTCTCTCTCTCTCTCTCTCTCTCTCTCTCTCTCTCTCTCTCTCTCTCTCTCTCTCCATCTCTCTCTCTCTCTCTGTCTCTCTCTCTCTCTGTGCGTCTCTCTCTCTCTCTCTAGAGCAGAATCTCTCTCTCATGTGGCGTGTGCTCCCTCTCTATCTCTTTGGCTCGTGCTCCATTAATCTCTCTGTTCATCCAAGTGCAGGCAGAGCAGAACCCCCACTACTAAAAATAACCACTTCAGCGGGACAGTAGTGGATAGGGGGTTGGGGGTGAAGGGTAGAGGGGGACTCACACAGCTCAAATGCACAATGCTAAACCGGTTTAGCTATGATGTTAGGAGGGTTACAAAAAAAAGCACACTTTTTAAAAAAGCACACAAGCTAGTGTCTCTTCGCAGGAAATATAGTCACTCTCGCCCTACGGAAGAGCTCCAGGGTTTTATTGCCTGAGATTTTCCAGTTGAAAGCTTACAAGTTGTACTTGTACAAAGAGCAAGAAACAGCAATATAATTCAAACATGTAGCCTGCAGGAATTCTATAATGTTGGAGTTCTCAGTTATGAAGAAACAGAGAAAGAAGATACAGAATGAAACTCTCCGATTGGCAGGAATGAGACGACATAATTGCTTTCTTCTGTCATATTGTCTTATTCAATCTAATAGAGGGGGAATTAAGTTACTGGCACACAGTGAAATTAAGCTTTATTATCATTTTAATAATAAACTATATCATGGAGGTCAATTATATTTTATTTTAAAGGGTGCCCTAATGAAGAACAAAACTGTCTCCATTAAAAAAAAACAATGAATCCACAGAATATGAAACAAAAAATGAAATTAAAGCCAAGGGCTCGCTCTCTTTCAGGGAGCAGCCTGTCGAGATACAGCCAGGCGTCATGTATTCTGAACCTGAACAGAACATGAGATATTGTTATATAGCGTCTGATTATATGGAGCTGAACGGCCCTCGGCTGGCGCAAACTAATTATCCTTCCGTTGGATTACAACATTATTCATGCTTGCTAGCTGAGCCACTGAACGCATGACATGCTGGGGAATACACGGAGAGCTTCAGTGGACATTCATGTGGGAAGAAGAAATGACTGGGGACTTGTCAACTAAAAACAAGCCCGGTCATTGCTGCAAGGAAGTGTGTGTGTACTCGTTGATATTGTAATGTGACGCTAGAAAGCTGCTCTCTCGCTGAACACTGGGCACCACACTGGGCACTCACTAATGATCTGAAGATATGCAAATAGACCCATAGTTAGAATCATGCGTTTATAAGAAATGGTAACAGTGGGGACATGTCTTCTCCACTGGGTTGCTGTCAATGCCAGGTTCTCTCTGCCATTTCTACATGAAGGCCTAACAAAAAGTACTCATATCCCCATTCTTCCCCCAGTCTCTCGATAGTGGGTGAAAATAGTGCCACTTGTAAGAAAAGTCTCAGTCTCTCAATCTCACCTTGGCTACGATATTTTATATATCCACTAATTTAGCTGTACACTCATTACTAATGGGAAATTAAAGGAAAAGTCCCAAATGCCAGGGAGAGGATTGCTATGCCAACAAAATGTGAAGATATCGCGGGTACATCTGGCAGTCTGTCTCAATCCTGACATCTGTGCAATCAGCTTGTTTATCCAAGTACTGTGCCAAGAAAATATCCTGTCTCCACAAACACTTTAGGGTTGCTGGCATTTCACTCTACCACTTTCATAGAAAAATCGTGACAGGCTAACTGTTACGACTAACTGTTCTTATCCCTGGAGAAAATGCATTTCACACAAACAATCATTCTAGAAGGGGTATGGTCAACAACACCGATTCAACATATAGCAGGCTAGCGCTGGAGGCAATCTACTGTAGTCACCGCATAGAAAGGCTGCATTCAGGATATTTCCTTGGAAACGTCACGATTTCTTAAGCGAAAGGAATGCAATCATCGTTATGATAGACAACCAAAAGCGATAGTACACAAACTAAATGAACAATATTTGCTGTGCGAACCACCCCTACATATTTAAAAATCTGAATAGAAACCAAAAATAACATGGATTTACAGTACACGCCTTTTTAGTGAGCTACTACACACGGGGACATAATCCAACACTGGACTCAGTTTCGGACAATCATATTCCAGATACTCATATTTACTCTGTGTAGCCTGCTTTATGATAATATTCAAACATATTTTGAGCGTGATTTGTTGCGGTTAATAGACTACAATAACGACAGTTCAGCGACCATTTTATCAACAAGACATCAAAGTGTTTATGATGACTGACAGTGTTCATTCCGCTTCTCCATCATTAGAAGACAGTCATATAATAAAACAAGAGGTAGACTAATTTAAAAAATGATGTAGGCTGTCTGGCCACCTAAAGAATACAACGAGTTTTCTGGTCAAATGAATTTGACTACAGCCAATTTAAAACAAATGTAGTATTCAGCGCGTCGTTTAGGCCTATACGGCAACAATTAAGACATTTTAGAGCAGAATCAGCTGCAAATGAGATGAATTGAAGAAAACCGCCCGCGGAGCAACTGGTTACCCGTGTAAATAAGAGCATTTCTCAGTAGTCTGTTTGTCACTTACCGCCAACGCACAGCAATGACATCTCTTAGCCCTGGCTATGATCGCTCCCAGATGTCTTCCACCGGCACCGATATTTCAATTCGGAGTAATGTCCGTCTCTATAGCCTGTATAAATAGGTGGATGGAGTCAGCTCCGTTTCTACTAGAAACTATTATACGTCACTGTTTTGCGACAGTAAAAAAAAATCAGATCTTTCGAGTCTTTCGTCGTGCGCTTTCCCTTTCATGTATGGATCTATTTAGGGGGTTATATTTCAACCTCAGCTCTCCGCTCCCCGACGCACAGCCATCTTGTTCAGCACCACCACTGTAAGGACAGTTCCCGAGACTTACGTCACGGTAGTGATGACGGGATGACCCAAGGATGCTCGCAACACCTGACTGTCAGGCCTCCCTGAACGTTTCGTGGTCCCGCTGAAAATCCTAAATATAGTCTACAGCATCTTCTAACCTCAGATTAGATAACTGGACCTAAGAGAGAGCATTAAACTTGTCTTCAAGCCCACTACCAAGAATGACAACGAGCAAGTAGGCCCAAGTACTACAAGCAGTAAGGTAGTGTAATGTGTAAAAAAGAACAAGAATACATTCAAGTATAATTTAGGAATCCATAGATGTATAGAATAAATTCATTCAATAGTTTACATGACATCGGAACCTTGACTGACGGTTATGTTCTGTGCCTAGAATTAAACGGCCTCTCATTGTTCTGATCCCAAAGCTTTCAGGAACACCAACTTTTTTTTCTTTCTTTTTTTAAATAGGCAAGTCAGTAAAGAACCAATTCTTATTTACAATGACGGGCTACCCTGGGCAAACCCGGACGACGCTGGGCCAATCGTGCGCCGACCTATGAGCTACTAGGCATAATTTCAGGAGGCATGTTGGTTTGATCTTAATCAAGTCTAACCACAGCAAAAAATACACTGGGAAAGGCCTCCAGCGAATAAAGTGGATCTAAACCACATCAATCTGTCAATTCAGACATTTAGTATAATTTAAAGAAACTGAGAACCCTTCAAGCTAACCACTGACAACGTTTCTAAGTGGAGCTATACCACCATCTGGTGGTAGTGAGGGGGGTCTAGAAACTAAAGGTCAGACAAGTCGTTTGTTCCGTACTTCTGTCCAGTATAAAGTGAGGGCAGCAGGTGCAATCAGTAGCTATTGAGTCATCAAGCCATTTCAGACAACATCATCCATGTGTCACCATATGCTCTATGTGCGTCACGCTCATCCGGGAAATTACACACATTTACTTTTATTGGAAATTGAAATAATGATTACAAAAGGAGACAAAACTTCAATTTCAAATTCATTAAAAAAAAAAAACATTACAAAAAAAACCTTCATCCAAAACTTCCCACCCCTAATGTCAATAGCATTACAAAAAACTATTCTGAAAATGTTGCTATGATCTTTTCCAGTTCATTTGGTCTCTCATTTGACACAAGTACACTTCTTCAATCTCCTTATTTCAAGTGAAGACATATGGAAAAAGGGCATGTAAACTGCTTTTCCCATGATTTTTTCCCCATAAACCATAGGAACTATCAATGGAACAAGGTAAGGCAGTTGACATAATGACTTTTCACAACAAGCCTGAAAGGCTGACATTTGCCTCCAAAGCTGAACAAGACCGTACACATGCAGATACAGTACCTTCAGAAAATATTCAGACCCCTTGACTTATCCACATTTTGTTAGGTTACAGCCTTATTCTAAAATGTATTAAATTGCCCCCCCCCCTCAATCTACACAAAATACCCCATAAAGACAATGCAAAAATAGGCTTTCAGACATTTTAGCTAATTTAAAAATAAACATCACATTTACATAGGTATTCAGACCTTTTACTCAGTACTTTGTTGAAGCACCTTTGGCAGTGATTACAGCCTCAAGTCTTATTGGGTATGATGCTACAAGCTTGGCCAACCAGTATTTGGGGAGTTTCTCCCATTCTTCTCCACAGCAGATCCTCTCAAGCTCTGTCAGGTTGGATGGGGAGCATTGCTGCACAGCTATTTTCAGGTCTCTCCAGAGATGTTGGATCGGGTTCAAGTCCAAGCTCTGGCTGGGCCACTCAAGGACATTCAGAAACTTGTCCTGAAGCCACTCTTGCATTGTCTTGTCTGTGTGCTTAGGGCCGTTGTCCTGTTGGAAGGTGAACCTTCGCCCCAGTCTGAGGTCCTGAGTGCTCGCTCTGGAGCAGGTTTTCATCAAGGATCTCTCTGTACTTTGCTCCGATCATCTTTCCCTCGATCCTGACTAGTCTCCCAGTCACTGCCGCTGAAAAACATCCCCACAGCATGATGCTGCCAACACCATGCTTCACCATAGGGATGGTACCAGGTTTCCTCCAGATGTGACACTTGGCATTCAGGCCAAATAGTTTAATATTGTCTTTAGGCAAACTCCAAGCAGGCTGTCATGTGCCTTTTACTGAGGAGTCTGGCCACTACCATAAAGGCCTGATTGACAGAGTGCTGCAGAGATGGTTGTCCTTCTGGAAGCTTCTCCCATCTCCAACGAGGAACTCTAGAGCTCTGTCAGTGACCATCGGGTTCTTGGTCACCTCTCTGACCAAGGCCATTCTTTCCCGATTGCTCAGTTTTGCCGGACGGCCAGCTCGAGGAAGAGTCTTGGTGGTTCCAAACTTCTTCCATTTAAAAATGATGGAGGCCACTGTGTTCTTGGGGACCTTCAATGCTGCAGAAATGTTTTGGTACCCTTCCCCAGATCTGTGCCTCGACACAATCCTGTCACGGAGCTCTACAATTCCTTTGACCTCATGGCTTGGTTTTTGCTCTGACATGCACTGTCAACTGTGTGACCTTATATAGACAGGTGTGCCTTTCCAAATCATGTGCAATCAATTGAATTTACCACAGGTGGACTCCAATCAAGTTTTAGAAACATTTAAAAGGATGATCAATTGAAACAGGAAAAACCGGAGCTCAATTTCAAGTCTCATAGCAAAGGGTCTGAATACATATGTAAATAAGGTATTTTTTAAAATAATTTTTATACATTTGCAAAAAATTCTAGGAACTCACCTTGCAATTAGGGGGTGTGGGGATTGCTGAGGAATTTTCTTTATTTAATCAATGTATATATTACTCTGTATACCACAGAGTAATGCTATATAGACTGAGCCTTGTGTTTTATCAGTTTGTAATTTGTCTGTTACATCAGAAAGACATCCTATCTATCCCATGACTACACTGAAGGGCACCGATATGACCTGTTGTTATACCATCCAGGATCCACATCAAGTCAGAATGGGTGTGGAGGTCCCATCATAGCTTCTCACTGAAAATAAGGGAGGAGACAGAACAGTGTGATCATTCATAAACAACAAGGTTAAGTTGTATTGTACGCATGCAGATCTAGCAAGTGTTTGAATTTGACAACGTTATATGAATGGTAATGCACAAGACTGTAGGTAATGTACACTCAGAGGCATAAATATCACCCCCCCAAAAAAAATGCTAACCTCCTGTAATTTGTAATGGTGAGATTAGCACGTCTTGGGTGTATGATCTTTGTGCCTCTAACTAACCATTATTCACAATTCATTCATGATTATCCGTAATCATGGTAGCATCCACATTCATGTAGAAGTGTTTGGAAACATGTTCTATTCACAATAAAAGTGACTCCAAAAGGACCATACATTATTTACGATTCATTACTATTGGCCACAACATAATCTGAAACAACCAAAGCAAACTGCAAATATGCATCCAACAAGTTTGTAGAGTTTAGTGTTTCCCCTATATACATTTAGCAGTGGTGGGCCTAATTTCCAGGATGGTAAAACATTTTCAGTGTAAAATTAAACTAAGTTTAAATAAAATCATTGAGAACTAACAACTACAAGAATAAAAACTAGAGAAGTCGGGGATAGTCTAATATTCCAAAAATGTCATGGCGCACTCATTGATTTGGTTATAATGTTTGCGTCACTCAGATAACATAAGAACACAGCTAATTTGTCCAAATACTTCAAAATGGGGATAGCTTCAAAATCAGGGGACTAGATACATCAAGTGCTTTCATTTCTGAACGGTAAAACAGCTATGTATGAAAATACCCTCAAATAAAAGGTGACGTTCTATACAGTCGCCTGACATGAAACATGTAATCTTAAATTCAAAATACTGGAGTAGAGACAAATGAAACATTTCAGCTTCACTGTCCAAATAAATACATAGGAGAGTGTCTGTTCCCTGACATAACTCAATACCTCTACATCAAGGTGTTAGATAAATTCACAGGTGTGTTACCTGTCCAGGTGAGAAAGGACATCGCGAAGCTGAGTCAGCAAGGCACGGTGCTCATGAGGGTTGCTCTCCAGAGTACCACTCAGGCGACTCAGGTAAGAGTCCAGGGTACCAAGAGAGGGAGTCTCACCTGTGCCTGCAAAGAAAACAGTCAACTAGGGTGGACTCCAATCAAGTTGTAGAAACATCTCAAGGATGATCAATGGAAACAGGATGCACCGGAGCTCAATTTCAAGTCTCAAAGAAAAAGGTCTGAATACTTATGTAAATAAAGATGTTTTTATTTGTAATAAATTTGCTAACATTTCTAAAAAACATTTCATTATGGGGTATATTGTGTAGATTGATAAGGAAAATTGTTTATTTAATCCATTTTAGAATAAGGTTGTAACGTAACAAAAATGTGGAAAAGGGAAGGGGTCTGAATACTTTCTGAATGCACTAGAAGTAATTGCAGCCAAGTCATACAAAGAGATTAGGCTGAGTATCAGGGTCAGAGATGGATGGAAGGGCCCCAGTGACAAGGTGCTGACCTGGCAGGGCCACGGTGGACAGACTGCTGACGAGGGTGTGTTTGATGGCCAGCAGGTGCCTGTGTAAGGCCTGCGTCCGGAGCTCATCCTGCCCCAGTTCAGCTTCCAGTCTCTCTTTGGCGCTGTACATGTCTGCTATGTGCTTCTGCAGCACGGCATTCTGCTCCTCAAACTCAACGTTGGCTTTGCGTAGACGCCGCAGCTCTGCTTCCCGGGCTGGGAGCAGAGAAACAATCATTAGTAAGGAAACAGTTAGTACTTTCTTCACTGAAACAGTGTTTGTCCCAGAGACCCTCCTCTGCCCGTCTCTTACCCTTGTTCTGGTCCAGGAACTCCTCTGTGAATATTGGAACATCAAATCTGTTGGACAGGTAGTCTGAACCCTAGAGGACATAGTTCAAAACAAATCAACCCTTTAACACACGGAACAAAAGCAGTCTTTTTAAAAATGACTGGAACGAACTACAAAACTCTCTGAAAGTGGAAACACTTATCTTCCTCACTAGCTTTAAGCACCAGCTATCAGAGCAGCTCACAGATTACTGCACCTGTACATAGCCCATCTATAATTCAGCCCAAACAACTACCTCTTCCCCTACTGTATTTATTTAGCTCCTTTGCACCCCATTATTTCTACTTGCACATTCTTCCACTGCAAATCTACCATTCCCGTGTTTTACTTGCTATATTGTATTTACTTTGCCACCATGGCCTGTTTTTGTCTTTACCTCCCTTATCTCACCTTATTTGCTCACATTGTATATAGACTTGTTTCTACTGTATTATTGACTGCATGTTTGTTTTACTCCATGTGTAACTCTGTGTTGTTGTATGTGTCGAACTGCTTTGCTTTATCTTGGCCAGGTCGCAATTGTAAATGAGAACTTGTTCTCAACTTGCCTACCTGCTTAAATAAAGATGAAATATTTTTTTTTTTTTTTTTTTGACATAACACATTCAGAAACACAACATAAGCAAATAATGTAAGGCAAAGAGCGTACCTTCAGAGCAGCTGATCCAGAACTGTTGGCATTGATAATGACAGATGGAGACTCCTCTGAAAAATAACACCAAGAAAACATTATATACAATGCTCAAAGAAAACAAATGAACGAAAGACAGATTTTTTAAAAACAACAGTTTTTACCACCCTGTCAAATGGATAAGATAGGAGCTGTGTGTGCAACAACCCTCAGTTAATACAATGTGTCACAACTCTCACCTCTCTTGACCTTCTTGTCCTGGATCTTGGCACTGGTGATCTGATAGGCCTCACTCTGTTGGTATTCTCTCAGCTCCCGGGCATACTGCAGCTTTTCTCGCTCCGCCTCATCCAGGAAGCGCTGTCAGGTCAGCACACAAAAAAACTTCAGTCCACTCCAGATGTAACAGGATTACTTCTGTCCCTCTCCTTGCCCCAACCTGGACTTGAACCAGGCATCCTCTGCACACGTCGACAACAGTCACCCATGAAGAATCATTACAAGAGGAACAACTACTTCTAAGTCTCAGAGTGAGCAACGTCATTGACTGAACGCTACTAGCGTGCACCGCTAACTTGCTAGCCAGTTCACAATCGGTTACACTCGCCCCCTTTGACCTCCCTCCTCCGCCGCAACCCCAGCAGCTGGACAGAGCACAACTGAGTGACCCGGATCAACAGCATCAATGTAACCAACGTCATGTGCGCTACTCACAGTATATCTTACTCCACATAACAGGCTAGAAACAGTTATGCTCGGCTTACAGACACACGTGACTGCCCTCCTTGACAACAGTTTGAGCTGTACAAAAGTTACAAATTGGATAGCTCCATTGGCAACATTTTAAACTCGCTGTGGAGTGAGCTTACAGTACGTTCTTAACTCCATTAGACACACACAGAAGAGATCTCAATACACTGCGATGGTAGCTTCCAATCCCAGGCTTCTCCTCAATAAACATGATAGCCTGTAGTTTTTAAATGAGGCCTACCTGGGCTTATCAAACAGACCATATCCTGGCACGCCTATACCTATTTATATAACTACAACAACGCATAAATCTACTGAATGCATTGCCACTAAATACAAACCTGGGGAAAATAATTGGTAATTGTTCATACATTCTACATTTCCCTAGCAAAGCCTGCAGGTACCTGTTTGTCATTAGGTGCTAAGCAGCTCCACTCTGCGCCCAACCTCTTGGTAATTTCTGGAAAGGGCAGGTCAGGGTACTTGGCACGGATCTGCTCTCGTCGTTCATTCAGAAAGCGCACATATCCAGTCACTGGTGCCTTGGGACCGTTGGGCAAAACCTTCTTTCTCTTCTTACCCTTTGGCCAACCCCTCTTCTTCACAGGCTGTACAGAAAGAGAACGGATATGCTATCCAGGATGAAAAGATAAAACGATAACCATGTCAAAGTGTGCATCAAGAGTCGGGAAACATAGCATAACATCATCATAACAATGCTCTTGTCCCATTTAAGCTAGATCAGTTTATAGAATGGTAGCAACATGTTAGAAAGGATTGGATAACCAAACCGTGGGTAGTCTGTGTATACACAGCCAGTAATTGTACAGAATTTAGTGCTATTCATGTCAGTATGTACAGGTCCTTTCCCCTTCTCTTGCCTCTTCGTGTGCTGCATCAGAGGACGGCATGCCTCTTGGTGGTGGTCCATCATTCTGCTCCTGCTTCACACCTCCCATGATATCCTTATCCCAGTGAATGATATGTAAGTGGGATACATAGGATTAGAAAGACACTAGTACTTTATACTCAACCATTTTCATCTGACACGCTCAATGAGTATGAGAGACAGGGACTATCACATATGTTTGTCATTATAAATATTTGCTAGCTAGTTAGGTAACGTTACAGGACAGAGAGTAGTATGTAAAAGCGAAAACTGTCGTCTGCAATCCTCTTTCCAGCTGTTCGGGCATGATCATGACGCGTTTCTGATAAACTGACGTTAGTGTTCGCTCTGATAAAGCGAGCTAATGTAAGGTTAACTAGCTAGCTAAATAAATAGTTGGCTAGCAAACATCGATGGGACGGACAACGGGAAAACGGTCAGTACAGTAGGGGCTAGTAATACACTTACTGAACATGACGTAAAATGCGTCAGAGATGTGATTAAATATGCCAAAAGGAACATTTATCTGACAATAATACTAATTGTAATATAGCTACATTTTAATGTCATTCTCTAACTAGCCTAGCTAATATTGTATCACTTACCCCAAAGGTGTTCTATTATATTGACAAGACAGTCGAGTGACCGCTTTAACAATGGAAATACATGTCCTCAAAGATGGAAGGCAGGCGGGAGGAGGCGAAATCAGTTGGAACATTCTAGCCAATAAGAGGGCAGATACGCGTGTGATCAACATGCACAACCCCCTCAGTCGGCGCAACTCCGATAAAAGTAGTTTTTTCCCCAAAAGTTGCCGGAATGCCACGCTCGTTCACTTATATCAGTGCATTCATAACAAACTAACCATTGCTAAACTTCAATTCGATCAAATAAGTCTCACGTCGCAAATGAGCAATTACATTTTTTGTTGACCAAATTCGACACTCGTGTTGACCGCCATACAAAACTCCTCACTTTGTAGGCTTATTGTCGTAGACAGATTTTGGGCGGAGTAAACCGTCTTGCTTTGCCTCTTCCTCTCTGCTTACCCCGTATTTTGGGCCAATGACTGTATTGGGCCTCTCAGTCTAAGGTCAGGAAGAGCGCCTTCTCATAGCTGATTGGCTGACACAATAACTAGTTCATTCTAACTTTGTAATGAGGTTTTAGATGGTTACTGTAACATTATTTTTTACACTTCAGTAAAGTGTTTCGGATTGGTTCATATTTGCTGAGTGAATCATATTTCTGCTCTCATTTTGGCATGTGTTTTGATAATGTACTCTTTCTTGGTTCTAAAAGTGATATTACAACAATACTATTCGGCCTATCCCTGGGATATAGTTTTTCTTCGAGGCTAATCATCATCAGTTATAAGTAATTGGACATAAAATCTCTGTGATTAGTTTTACTTTGTCCCAAATATACAGCAATAGCCTATCCCATCTCATTATATTGGGTAAGTAAAATCATATATCCTATACTGTTTAGAACAGTAGTTCAAACGTGCACATTTGGAAACTTAGATATAGACCGTCTCTATGAAGAATGTAAGATTGATGGTATGTCTTTGTAGGAGTTGAGAACAGGTAGGCTAATACAAAACACATCTTAAAATGTCTGAATTCAGAAAGAAAATGTATCGACTAGGCCTCATCAATGGAGAGGAGAATAATTTTAATTCAATTTGAACTGAATACATATTTATCTGCTAGGTCTAAGTAACATGAATAATGTATGTAGGTCTACATTATTTCATATTTGTATACCCGTGCATCAAAAAAGTAAGCCTGCAGTTTTGAATTAATAAATACTAGCTCCATGGTTGGGGAATATAATAGCTCATCATAAGCTCATTGATGTTAATTTGTCTAATAAACTATAGCAAATTAATATGATGACACCATGATACATATGCAGCCTTTAGTATTATTGGCTGCTATTGAGTGTCCAGACAATTTAGGCCACCTTCGTCCTCAGTCTCCAGCCTCATGTGAGGTTCACTCATTCCGCCTGTGTTTCTGGGTATGCGCTGTTGTGCTTGTTTATCTCAGCAGCAAACCCTGCAGTGTTCTCCATCCAAAATGGCTGCGGAGGAGGAGAGCAATAGCAGAGCTCCATGTCTCAATTTCTCCAGTCCCGGACCGCTGGGTAATGCTCAGCCGAGCAACAACGCCCATTCATCGCCCGCTACAAATGAGGGGTCAGCGGGTGCAACTGGAGGGGCACCACGGACAGTGGGACACTCAAACCCTCAACCAGGCCCTGACCGTGGCGGTGGCACCGATGTCAGAGTAGAGCATTCCCCGAATAGGCAACACACTACGCCACAGTCAGCGGGTCAGAGTGCCACGGCTACCCGGGCACCGACAGTCGCAGGAGGAGCTGCGACAAACATGACAGCATCCTCCGTGGAGTCCCCGAACATTCCATCCTCACTTCCCAGTAGCCCTGCATCTGCGGCCGTATTGGTTTATCGGGAGCCAGTGTACAATTGGCAGGCCACAAAAAACACCGTGAAAGAAAGGTTTGCGTTTCTGTTCAACAACGAGGTGCTGAGTGACGTGCATTTTCTGGTGGGGAAGGGAATGGGAGTGCAGCGGATACCAGCACACAGGTAAGCGATGCATGATTGTTAAAATATGCCTATTTCATATTTGCTTGTTTACAAATCATTAAATCTTTGCCTATTCATGCTGATGTATTCGAATCGCCGCCAGTATAATTACATGCCCCAATATAAATGTTCTGCAGTGCCGAGGATGACCGTTGTGTTATATTGGGTGAGGTCGAGTGTAGGCTAGGCTTCGTCTGTTTCAAGTGATATATCCATGATATGCGCATGACCATTGTATGTTGGCAAATCATTGTGGCGTGTACGTACATGAATACACATCCTGGGCTAACAACTGACCAGGAAGACTACAGTTATACACACAAATTATCCAATACATTGATATATCCCTCCTAATAAACACGACCCCCTTTTTCTCGGCAGATTTGCCCTTGCCGTAGGAAGTGCAGTATTCGATGCCATGTTCAATGGCGGTATGGCCACCACCTCTACTGAGATCGAGCTGCCTGACGTGGAGCCGGCTGCATTCCTTGCCCTGCTCAAGTAAGATTATAGAGAAGACCTGTCTGGCACACCCATTTGACTGTAAAGTAGCAACTACCCAGTTTAATCATTTTGATGTCTTTAAGAATGAGCCAATTTAGGGGGTCTGTTTGTATCTTCAAGGTTAAATTCTGAATGTAGTGAAAATGCCTTTTTTAAATTAACATATATCAAATGGTATTGACATTTTAATGCCTTCAGATTGATACTGTAACTACACTACGAGGTATGTATGGGTTGTCTGACTGTCCAAACTGTTGCAAATCCAGGTTCCTGTACTCAGATGAGGTGCAGATAGGACCCGAGACTGTGATGACCACACTGTACACAGCCAAGAAGTATGCAGTGCCGGCCCTAGAGGCCCACTGTGTGGAGTTCCTCAAGAAGAATCTACGTGCTGACAATGCCTTCATGTTGCTCACTCAGGTAGCTAACTAGCTCACTGTTGCACTTCTGCTTGTAATGTATGGCCAAATCTCAAATTAATATCTCTATTTCCCTATACAGTGACATGGGAAATAGGTTGTCATTGAGCGATTCCATGCCAGCATGGCCCAATAATATTTGCTGTGTATTAGATTGTTCAGGCAATTCTCACATATGAACTTAATTGGGAGGAAGAATGTTTAATATGCTTTTTACATTTGTAACACAACCATTATTTATTTTGAAAATCATGATGAAAGTGGCAATTTTAGGCACTTTTTGGACACCTACTCATTGCAGGGTTTTTCTTTATTTTAAAATATTTTCTACATTGTAGAATAATGGTGAAGACATCAAAACTATGGAATCATGTACCGTAATTGCTGGACTATTAAGCGCACCTGAATATAAACCGCACCCACTGAATTATTAAAAAATATGCACATGTCTATAAGCCGCAGGTGCCTACCGGTACATTGAAACAAATGAACTTGGTCACTATCTTCCTCCCCCTGTGCACTGAAACCACTGAAGTCATCTCCTTCGGTGTCGGAGTTGAATAGCCTCAGAATTGCTTCATCAGATGTTGGATCGTTTTCATTGTCGCTCTCGTCACTTTCATCTGGAGGCAAATACCCCGCTGAGCTCATGCTGCCCCTTCAACACGCAGCAGTCCAGCCTTTCGAAACTCGTTGATAATAGTGGATTTTTTGACAATGCTCCACGCTGTCAGGACCCACTGGCAGACTTGACCATAAGTTGCTCTTCGCATGCAGCCCGTTTTAGTGAAGGATTTCTCCCCACTTGTCAGCCAAGACTCCCACTGAACAAGGAGCGCCACCCTAAATGCACGATTTACACTGATGTTGAGTGGCTGCAAATACTTTGGGCCATCTGCTTTTCTTCCCTATGAAAGCCTTTGTTGTCTTTTTGCACTGAGTCAGTTCCTCACGCTGCTGTTTCCAACGTCTTATCATCGACTCATTAAGGCCAAGCTCCTGTGCAGCAGCTCTCTTTCCTTTTCCAACAGCCAGATCGATCGCCTTCAACTTGAAAGCTGCATCATATGCATTTCTCCGTGTCTTTGCCATGATGAGGGTGACAAAAATACTACCGTAATCAGAATGATGGGAAGTTTGAGCGCACTCGATTTTACGTCACATTATGTGACGGTGCTCAGTTTTTTGTCGGCATGAATCTTGTGAAAGCGGGAAAAATCCATAAATTAGCCGCGTCATTGTATAAACCGCGAGGTTCAAAGCGTGGGAATAAAGTAGCGGCTTATAGTCCAGCAATTACGGTAGTAACCCCCCAAAAAATTCAAAATATATTTGAGATTTGAGATTCTTCAAAGTAGTAACCCTTAGGCCTTTTAAAAAAATGATAGGGGTGATCAGCTTAATATTGCGGAAAGATTGTTGCTTCCATCAATGTAATTGTCTACATCATTTCCAATCCCCCATATATTTTTGGGGTATATACAGTGGGGCAAAAAAGTATTTAGTCAGCCACCAATTGTGCAAGTTCTCCTACTTAAAAAGATGATAGAGGCCTGTAATTTTCATCATAGGTACACTTCAACTATGACTGACAAAATGATTTTAAAAAATCCAGAAAATCACATTGTAGGATTTTTAATGAATTTATTTGCAAATTATAGTGGAAAATAAGTATTTGGTCACCTACAAACAAGCAAGATTTCTGGCTATCACAGACCTGTAACTTCTTCTTCAAGAGGCTCCTCTGTCCTCCACTCGTTACCTGTATTAATGGCACCTGTTTGAACTTGTTATCAGTATAAAAGACACCTGTCCACAACCTCAAACAGTCACACTCCAAACTCCACTATGGCCAAGACCAAAGAGCTGTCAAAGGACACCAGAAACAAAATTGTAGACCTGCACCAGGCTGGGAAGACTGAATCTGCAATAGGTAAGCAGCTTGGTTTGAAGAAATCAACTGTGAGAGCAATTGTTAGGAAATGGAAGACATACAAGACCATTGATAATCTCCCTCGATCTGGGGCTCCACGCAAGATCTCATCCCGTGGGGTCAAAATGATCACAAGAACGGTGAGCAAAAATCCCAGAACCACACGGGGGGGACCTAGTGAATGACCTGCAGAGAGCTGGGACCAAAGTAACAAAGCCTACCATCAGTAACACACTACGCCGCCAGGGACTCAAATCCTGCAGTGCCAGACGTGTCCCCTTGCTTAAGCCAGTACATGTCCAGGCCCGTCTGAAGTTTGCTAGAAAGCATTTGGATGATCCAGAAGAAGATCGGGAGAATGTCATATGGTCAGATGAAACCAAAATATAACTTTTTGGTAAAAACTCAACTCGTTGTGTTTGGAGGACAAAGAATGCTGAGTTGCATCCAAAGAACACCATACCTACTGTGAAGCATGGGGGTGAAAACATCATGCTTTGGGGCTGTTTTTCGGCAAAGGGACCAGGACGACTGATCCGTTTTAAAGGAAATAATGAATGGGGCCATGTATCGTGAGATTTTGAGTGAAAACCTCCTTCCATCAGCAAGGGCATTGAAGATGAAACGTGGCTGGGTCTTTCAGCATGACAATGATCCCAAACACACCGCCCGGGCAACGAAGGAGTGGCTTCGTAAGAAGCATTTCAAGGTCCTGGAGTGGCCTAGCCAGTCTCCAGATTTCAAGCCCATAGAAAATCTTTGGAGGGAGTTGAAAGTCCGTGTTGCCCAGCAACAGCCCCAAAACATCACTGCTCTAGAGGAGATCTGCATGGAGGAATGGGCCAAAATACCAGCAACAGTGTGTGAAAACCTTGTGAAGACTTACAAAAAACGTTTGACCTCTGTCATTGCCAACAAAGGGTATATAACAAAGTATTGAGATGAACTTTTGTTATTGACCAAATACTTATTTTCCACCATAATTTGCAAGTAAATTTAATTTTAAAAATCCTACAATGTGATTTTCTGGAGAGAGAAAAAAAATTCAAATTTTGTCTGTCATAGTTGACGTGGACCTATGATGAAAATTACAGGCCTCTCTCATCTTTTTAAGTGGGAGAACTTGCACAATCGGTGGCTGACTAAATACTTTTTTTGCCCCACTGTATACACAGATACCTATATAGACATACATACTTTTTTTTTTTGAATATACCTTTATTATTCCCCGCAAACCCTACCACCCTTCCCCCAATTGGAATAAACAATAACACTTAGGCTTCTACCTTCAGTTTATACATATTATACACATTTTACAGACACCCATCTATTTTACAATAGTTCTATTTTGTTTGTTTTTAGTCCTTCCTCTATTTCTGATGTCCATCCAGTTTGATTTCTATTTGTAACTTTGCTATTTCACAACATTTCTGAACCTATATACACATTTTACAGACCCCATATGTTTTACATTGCTTCTTGTTATTAGTCCCACCAGTCAGCTCCATTCAACCCCTCCCATCTATCGCTTAACACCATACATTTTGGATTTCTATTTGCCATATATTTTTCAACTGTGCTGTGATGCTTCACAAAAGTACTGAACTTTTCTATTTTCATAGCTTCTGCAGATTGTAAATTAAAGAAACATTTTTGCTAAAATAATTATTATATTATTGATTGATTGACTATGGCTTTTCAAATCACCCGGTATTGCTATCTGCAGCATTAGTTCTAGGCAAAAGTTGCAATTCTTCAGCCATTCCTGGACCTGTGACCAAAAACGAGCTACATATGGACAATACCAAAATAAATGATCTAATGACTGCCTCCTCACAGCAAAATCTGCAGAGCTGGGAATATTGTATCCCCCCATATATATAACATTATATTGGTTGCAATAATTTTGTATAGTAATTTAAATGGAAAAATGTTTAATCCGGCGTTTGTTTTGCGTATCAATTCATAAACCATGTGCCATGGAATGGGTACATCAAAAATCTCTTCCCAACTATTTTGCAATTTGTATGGCACAGCTGTCAGTTTTTCAGTCCTTAAAGGAAATTGATATGTGTTTTTATCTCACACTTTTCTTTAACCATTTATGTTGTTTAATTAATGCAGAGCTGACATACAAGTTCCTTACTTTTTTCCCCTTCTACTTGCCTCTTCCATTTTTGTGGTAATGCTGCAATTAGTTGGTTGTAATTTTGGGTAGAGCAGACATTTTGTCTGTGTTATTTGCATGAGTGACAACTCCACCAGTCCTATTTATACCTTTTTTTTTTTATCAATTAGTATATTTGAGTTTAACCATAATATTTGTTGTATTATTTGTTCTGTCTTTTCAGGTGGATTAAACTGAAATTGCAACCAACTTTCTAAGGCTTGTTTAAAAAATAACTATATTTTGGAGATTATTTCCTTTTCAAACAACCGAAGGTGAGCAGTTATAATCTGAATAAAGGGAAAAATACCATTCTTGAACATGGGGTGAGACATTCCTACCAATTTACTAGAGAACCAGTTTGGATTGAAGTATGACTGATGCCTTTAGTGAGAGGTCTAATGCTTTAATATTTACTAATTTCTGTTCTTCAACTTGCTTTGGCCAAGAAACACGAGCAATGGACATTAGACCAGTGGAATGTTCTGTCCTTTGGTCTGATGAGTCCAAATTTGAGATTTTTGGTTCCAACCGCCATGTCTTTGTGAGATGCAGAGTAGGTGAACGGATGATCTCCGCATGCGTGGTTCCCACCGTGAAGCATGGAGATGGTATGGGGGTGCTTTTGCTGGTGACGCTGTCTGTGATTTATTTAGAATTCAAGGCACACTTAACCAGCATGGCTACCATAGAATTCTGCAGCGATGCGCCATCCCATCTGGTTAGTGGGACGATAATTTGTTTTTCAACAGGACAATGACCCAAAACACACCTCCAGACTGTGTAAGGGCTATTTTACCAAGAAGGAGAGTAATGGAGTGCTGCATCAGATGACCTGGCCTCCACAATCACCTGACCTCAACCCATGAGTTGGACCGCAGAGTGAAGGAAAAGCAGCCAACAAGTGCTTAGCATATATGGGAACCCCTTCAAGATTGTTGGAAAAGCATTCCAAGTGAAGCTGGTTGAGTATGCAAAGCTGTCATCAAGGCAGCTCAAGTCATCAAGGTGGCTACTTTAAATAACCTCAAATAAAACATATTTTGATAGAACACATTTTTTTGGTATCTACATGATTTCATAGTTTTGATGTCTTCACTATTATTCTACAATGTAGAAAATAGTACAAATAAAGAACCCTTGAATGAGTAGGTGTCCAACCTTTTTACTGGTTCTGTACATGTCCCCTGTAAGACTCAATGAACCTTACATGATACAGACAACACCTTGGTGTCATTATAAGGCTAATCTAGTGTGCTCTAAAATAGGGAGGTATGTGTTCATGGAATCGCCCCATAGGCTAGGATGTGATTTTGGGTGTCATTGGAAATGCAGACGATGTAATAACATGGTTATTACCAATGATAAGACTGAAAACCCAGTATTTCTAGCTTGTCGCGAGGTATGGATATTAGAATAGAGCAAGCGGTTGATCACAGTATGATCGCTGCCAGCTGTTTGCTAACACGGGTTGTTTGTTTCAGGCGCGGCTCTTTGACGAACCTCAGCTGGCCAGCCTCTGTCTGGAGAACATCGACAAGAACACTGTGGATGCACTCGCTGCTGAGGGCTTCACTGATATTGATCTAGGTAAAGTAAATTATGCTGCCTGTCTGTCTGTCAGTCACACACAATAAGGAAAGGGGCATAGGGGATTGTCTTCAGACAAAGGACACGTTCTGAGCATGATGTGAGATCTTGTCTCCTGTAGACACGCTGGTGGCGGTGCTGGAGAGGGACACTCTGGGGGTGCGGGAGGTACGTCTGTTTGGGGCTGCGGTGCGCTGGGCGGAGGCAGAAACCCAGAGGCAGCAGTACCAGCCCACTCCGGAGAACAAGCGCAAAGTGCTGGGCAAAGCCCTGGTCCTTATCCGCTTCCCTCTCATGACCATCGAGGAATTTGCTGCAGGTAGCTCACACCACTGTGGTTATTTTCTGTCTTACGTCCTGACACCATCTGTCTATTGACAACAAAGTTACACGCTATGAAAGGCACTAACCATTCAGTAGCCACATACTTGGCAACCAGACCCAGTGGAGACGAGCTAAACCGAACCGGGAAATGTAGTCCCTTTTCCATATTGGGATTTGAGTATTTTGTGTGTATGTACGTATATATATATATATATATATATGCCTGCATTTCTACTTGATAGGTCCAGCCCAGTCTGGTATTCTTAGTGACCAGGAGGTGGTGAGCCTGTTCCTTCACTTCACGGTGAACCCCAAGCCTCACGTGGAGTTCATCGACCGGCCTCGCTGCTGCCTGCGGGGGAAGGAGTGCAGCATCACGCGCTTCGGACAGGTGGAGAGCCGCTGGGGCTACAGTGGGACCAGTGACTGTATCCGGTTAGTACACATACGCCAATGACTACATACAGACAGTGACTGTATCCGGTTAGTACACATACGCCAATGACTACATACAGACAGTGACTGTATCCGGTTAGTACACATACGCCAATGACTACATACAGACAGTGACTGTATCCGGTTAGTACACATACGCCAATGACTACATACAGACAGTGGCTGTATCCGGTTAGTACACATACGCCAATGACTACATACAGACAGTGGCTGTATCCGGTTAGTACACATACGCCAATGACTACATACAGACAGTGGCTGTATCCGGTTAGTACACATACGCCAATGACTACATACAGACAGTGGCTGTATCCGGTTAGTACACATACGCCAATGACTACATACAGACAGTGGCTGTATCCGACTTAGTACACATACGCCAATGACTACATACAGACAGTGGCTGTATCCGGTTAGTACACATACGCCAATGACTACATACAGACAGTGGCTGTATCCGGTTAGTACACATACGCCAATGACTACATACAGACAGTGGCTGTATCCGGTTAGTACACATACGCCAATGACTACATACAGACAGTGGCTGTATCCGGTTAGTACACATACGCCAATGACTACATACAGACAGTGGCTGTATCCGGTTAGTACACATACGCCAATGACTACATACAGACAGTGGCTGTATCCGGTTAGTACACATACGCCAATGACTACATACAGACAGTGGCTGTATCCGGTTAGTACACATACGCCAATGACTACATACAGACAGTGGCTGTATCCGGTTAGTACACATACGCCAATGACTACATACAGACAGTGGCTGTATCCGGTTAGTACACATACGCCAATGACTACATACAGACAGTGGCTGTATCCGGTTAGTACACATACGCCAATGACTACATACAGACAGTGGCTGTATCCGGTTAGTACACATATCCGCCAATGACTACATACAGACAGTGGCTGTATCCGGTTAGTACACATACGCCAATGACTACATACAGACAGTGGCTGTATCCGGTTAGTACACATACGCCAATGACTACATACAGACAGTGGCTGTATCCGGTTAGTACACATACGCCAATGACTACATACAGACAGTGGCTGTATCCGGTTAGTACACATACGCCAATGACTACATACAGACAGTGGCTGTATCCGGTTAGTACACATACGCCAATGACTACATACAGACAGTGGCTGTATCCGGTTAGTACACATACGCCAATGACTACATACAGACAGTGGCTGTATCCGGTTAGTACACATACGCCAATGACTACATACAGACAGTGGCTGTATCCGGTTAGTACACATACGCCAATGACTACATACAGACAGTGGCTGTATCCGGTTAGTACACATACGCCAATGACTACATACAGACAGTGGCTGTATCCGGTTAGTACACATACGCCAATGACTACATACAGACAGTGGCTGTATCCGGTTAGTACACATACGCCAATGACTACATACAGACAGTGGCTGTATCCGGTTAGTACACATACGCCAATGACTACATACAGACAGACTGTAGTGGCTGTGACTACATACAGACAGTGGCTGTATCCGGTTAGTACACATACGCCAATGACTACATACAGACAGTGGCTGTATCCGGTTAGTACACATACGCCAATGACTACATACAGACAGTGGCTGTATCCGGTTAGTACACATACGCCAATGACTACATACAGACAGTGGCTGTATCCGCCAATGTACAGACAGTAGTACACATACGCCAATGACTACATACAGACAGTGGCTGTATCCGGTTAGTACACATACGCCAATGACTACATACAGACAGTGGCTGTATCCGGTTAGTACACATACGCCAATGACTACATACAGACAGTGGCTGTATCCGGTTAGTACACATACGCCAATGACTACATACAGACAGTGGCTGTATCCGGTTAGTACACATACGCCAATGACTACATACAGACAGTGGCTGTATCCGGTTAGTACACATACGCCAATGACTACATACAGACAGTGGCTGTATCCGGTTAGTACACATACGCCAATGACTACATACAGACAGTGGCTGTATCCGGTTAGTACACATACGCCAATGACTACATACAGACAGTGGCTGTATCCGGTTAGTACACATACGCCAATGACTACATACAGACAGTGGCTGTATCCGGTTAGTACACATACGCCAATGACTACATACAGACAGTGGCTGTATCCGGTTAGTACACATACGCCAATGACTACATACAGACAGTGGCTGTATCCGGTTAGTACACATACGCCAATGACTACATACAGACAGTGGCTGTATCCGGTTAGTACACATACGCCAATGACTACATACAGACAGTGGCTGTATCCGGTTAGTACACATACGCCAATGACTACATACAGACAGTGGCTGTATCCGGTTAGTACACATACGCCAATGACTACATACAGACAGTGGCTGTATCCGGTTAGTACACATACGCCAATGACTACATACAGACAGTGGCTGTATCCGGTTAGTACACATACGCCAATGACTACATACAGACAGTGGCTGTATCCGGTTAGTACACATACGCCAATGACTACATACAGACAGTGGCTGTATCCGGTTAGTACACATACGCCAATGACTACATACAGACAGTGGCTGTATCCGGTTAGTACACATACGCCAATGACTACATACAGACAGTGGCTGTATCCGGTTAGTACACATACGCCAATGACTACATACAGACAGTGGCTGTATCCGCCAATGACTACATACAGACAGTGGCTGTATCCGGTTAGTACACATACGCCAATGACTACATACAGACAGTGGCTGTATCCGGTTAGTACACATACGCCAATGACTACATACAGACAGTGGCTGTATCCGGTTAGTACACATACGCCAATGACTACATACAGACAGTGGCTGTATCCGGTTAGTACACATACGCCAATGACTACATACAGACAGTGGCTGTATCCGGTTAGTACACATACGCCAATGACTACATACAGACAGTGGCTGTATCCGGTTAGTACACATACGCCAATGACTACATACAGACAGTGGCTGTATCCGGTTAGTACACATACGCCAATGACTACATACAGACAGTGGCTGTATCCGGTTAGTACACATACGCCAATGACTACATACAGACAGTGGCTGTATCCGGTTAGTACACATACGCCAATGACTACATACAGACAGTGGCTGTATCCGGTTAGTACACATACGCCAATGACTACATACAGACAGTGGCTGTATCCGGTTAGTACACATACGCCAATGACTACATACAGACAGTGGCTGTATCCGGTTAGTACACATACGCCAATGACTACATACAGACAGTGGCTGTATCCGGTTAGTACACATACGCCAATGACTACATACAGACAGTGGCTGTATCCGGTTAGTACACATACGCCAATGACTACATACAGACAGTGGCTGTATCCGGTTAGTACACATACGCCAATGACTACATACAGACAGTGGCTGTATCCGGGTTAGTACAATGACTACATACAGACAGTGGCTGTATCCCATACGCCAATGACTACATACAGACAGTGGCTGTATCCGGTTAGTACACATACGCCAATGACTACATACAGACAGTGGCTGTATCCGGTTTGTACACATACGCCAATGACTACATACAGACAGTGGCTGTATCCGGTTAGTACACATACGCCAATGACTACATACAGACAGTGGCTGTATCCGGTTAGTACACATACGCCAATGACTACATACAGACAGTGGCTGTATCCGGTTAGTACACATACGCCAATGACTACATACAGACAGTGGCTGTATCCGGTTAGTACACATACGCCAATGACTACATACAGACAGTGGCTGTATCCGGTTAGTACACATACGCCAATGACTACATACAGACAGTGGCTGTATCCGGTTAGTACACATACGCCAATGACTACATACAGACAGTGGCTGTATCCGGTTAGTACACATACGCCAATGACTACATACAGACAGTGGCTGTATCCGGTTAGTACACATACGCCAATGACTACATACAGACAGTGGCTGTATCCGGTTAGTACACATACGCCAATGACTACATACAGACAGTGGCTGTATCCGGTTAGTACACATACGCCAATGACTACATACAGACAGTGGCTGTATCCGGGTAGTACACATACGCCAATGACTACATACAGACAGTGGCTGTATCCGGTTAGTACACATACGCCAATGACTACATACAGACAGTGGCTGACTTGGGCAGGAGCTCATCGGAGCTGAGTACCGGCACCTCAAATGTTCTACTGTTTGAGCTCCTGTTCCTCTTGTTCGAATATTAGCTCAAAAGTATTGTGGAGCTCCTGCACCTAGATAAAAACAGTACCGGCCTCTATTTCAGACCAAGTCGAGCACTGCATACAAAGTATCTCAATTCAGTAAAGGTTTACCTTCTATATCCTTTTCTGCCTTTGCTAGGTTTTCAGTGAATCGGAGGATATTTGTGGTTGGATTTGGCCTCTATGGTTCGATACATGGTCCTACAGACTACCAAGTCAATATACAGGTAAAGAGGAATAACATATACTAGTTACAGTGGGTGCTGAGTAGAAAACATACTTGGGTAGTTAATGTTACTGTAAAATATATTTGTTATGATTTACCTGGGTATATAAAGGTAAAAGTGAAGTCTGACCGTTGGTCTCCCTTTTCAAGGTCATTCACACAGACAGCAACACTGTTCTGGGTCAGAACGACACAGGCTTCAGCTGCGACGGTTCCTCCAACACATTCCGGGTCATGTTTAAGGAACCAGTGGAGATCCTGCCCAGTGTCAACTACATCGCGTGTGCCACCCTCAAGGTACAGCAGAAGATGATCATTTCATCTACCACCACCATTTACATAACTTTATTTTTTTTTTATACAAAAAATGCTGTACATTGTAACCGCTCAGTTTTGAAGTACATATTGAATACAATAAGTAAGCATACAGCTACACCACAATTATCCATGTCTTTCAGGGACCAGACTCGCACTATGGCACCAAAGGAATGCGTAAAGTGACCCACGAAGCCCCTGCCACCGGCACCAAGACCTGCTTCACTTTCTGCTATGCTGCAGGAAACAACAACGGCACTTCAGTAGAGGACGGACAGATCCCTGAGGTCATCTTCTACACATAATGAACCTCCTCTGACCTCCCAACCAAGGACTGGCTATATGTGGGTCCCAAATGACACCTTATTGCCCATATAGTGCAAAGTAATACTTCAGGCAATAGTACAGCGCCTCTATTCCTCATTAGTCTTTACTACTACTACACTTCATCAAAGGGTTGTCCTCTAAAGCTGGTTTCCACTAATTGGTCTTTTGACCAATCAGATCATTGTGATTGTTCAAACGAGTAAGTAGTGGAATATATCAGAGTTGTGTAAAATCAGCCTATGAATGGTAAGCTGACATGGTAAATCTAACCAGGACCTGGTTGTTACAAACTTCTGATATTCATGTTGGAGCTTTGTGCGTACAGTATTGAATGGGTAATTGTTTTGGAAGTGGACTTTAGTTCAGTGTTTCCACCAATAAGCACTTTTGTAGCCCTGGATAAGCACACCTGATTCAACTTGTCAACTAATCAAGCCCCTGAGTTGAGGTGAGTTTTTGTCTAGGGCTACATCAAAAATGTGTGTTAGGGATACACAAGGACTGGAGTTGGGAAACGCTGCTTTAGTGGTTGTGTCCATATTTCCTGTCTAGACTGATGTGAAGGAAATAAGTAGTGTCAGGTAATTAACAGATGAGAAATCTGGGGGGAAAGAAAAGTCCCCAAATGGTTGCTAGGTTTAATCATAACCGCTTCCAATGGCTGTGTGTAGAATTGTGAAAGCGCAGAAATTGAATTAATTTTTCAATTGATAAAATGATTTAGTTGCACTGATGCACTTTTGACAGGAAACTGACAATTAAACCCTGCCTGCAAGTTCACTATATTATAAAATGGAGTAATCCCTGAAATAAATTGAAATTCAATACATTTCAGGAACTGTTGGCCTACCTGGTGAATCAAACATGTTACTCTACCAGTATAGTGAACCAAAATTGGAATAGATGAAAATGAATTGTCATTTAATGTATGGTGAATTGAAATTCAAAAGTTGAGTTTACCACTGCTTTACAGTTAGCTTAGACCTGTAAATAGTCAAATAAGCAAGGGTCTTGTTATGGGTGCCATTCTGTGGAGCCGTAGTGCCAGGAAGGCATGTTTGCAGTCTCATTTTTCATGCAAGTTTGAGAGAAATTTGTACATACTCAATTGCATGCTTGCGAAATGCAACATAAGTTGATTAACTTTTCTTGTCTAGGTATACCACCTGCGTGGCAGGAGGCAATTGCCTAAGGTGCCCATAAAATGGTACCAAACAATGCAATCTCAAATTAAAAACATGAGTCTGGCTAATGTACATTGTAAATAAAATGTTCAGATTAAACAAGTCTGTCACAATATAATGGGTTTGCCAAAGCATGCATGTTAAGGATGTCAGGTCCACTAACAGGCTTTAAAGATTGATTAAGCTGTTAGGCATTTTCAGAACCATTTCAAATTGAAATGAGGGACAGGGCATGTTGTATGAACAAAGTCCAATAAAATGAGAACTAGTATATGAAACGTTAATATTGATCCAGTTGTTTCACTGGCGTGTTACCGGTAAGGACGAACTTCCCCCACCCTTTCCCAATGAAAGCCCAACCACAAGTTTATTTTCCATTTTAATATGGTTTACAATTCATAAATTCTTGACAAGGTCTTGACTATTCTTTTGGCAAATGTTAGTGCTCATGGTGATCTGTACAGTCCTGTTCCTCTGTATTGGAAGGGGGTGGAAATGAGGCAGGGGAATGAGAGGGTAGCCTTTTACAATTTGTCCAGGTAGTTGTCCAATGCAGGAATGCCCTCCTTGAGCCCCTTACGTTTACGGGTGTCAGCCACAATCTGAGAGATTTTGGTGGTAGAGTCCTGTGGATCTCCCTGGAGGATCTGCCAGTGGTCAAACACACACTGGGGGAAGGCTTGGCCACCAGTGTTGGAACGCAGGTCAGCTGTGAAACCTGGAGCAAGAACACAGGTATTAGCATACAAGGTTTTACACATACAGAAGGGCTGCAGATTTCCTACAACAGGGAATCATATAGCCCTGGTAAATGCATATGTGAAGAAGGTCAAAGTGGACAGCAGTTGGCGAGTTGCTCACCGAAAGACTCGTTGACAGGTAGGTAAGCCTTGACGATGAACATGGGGGTCCCCATGACCTGGGACTCCTCGAACACGTGACCGCGCTTCCGGTTCAACACACCGTAGATGCCTCCTACCACCTGCTCAGGACACTGCAGGGAAAAACGAGGTGAAAACTATGGTTAATGCCAACAGGTATGCATGCAAAAACTGTGCAGTTCAAGGTTCTATAATTGTAGCATTTTCTAGTCAACTTCCATTAGCCTCTAGTTGCAAGCTCATTTGTACATTCAGGTCTCAGATATTGTGGTTTATGGGTTTATCCATCACTTGTTCAGCGTGGTGCATGATTTCTCATCATAGACCTTTTCCTTATTGAAATTAAATATTCAACGGGCATTGTGAATTGTAAGCCTACCTGAATCTCCACCAGGTAGACAGGCTCCATGAGTCTTGGCTGGGCTGTAAGTTGGCAGGCATACAACACTCGGCGGGCTGTGGGAATGATCTGACCCCCACCACGGTGGATAGCATCTGTGTGGAGGGTCACATCATGGACGTCAAAGCGGACAGCACGCATGTTCTCTTCACACAGGGCACCCTGGAAACAAAATATTTAAGATATTGAATCAAGTACTTTAGGTTGCGTGACAAATGAACATCCTCACTTTGAAAACTACCCTTTTTGTTTTCCGCAACACAATATAATGCTGCATCTTTGAAAATTGGTATGCGGTTTTAAAGTCACAGACAAATTCTGCCTAAGGAAAAAGTCCATCCATAAATATTGCGCACCTCCTTAACGGCCCACTGGAAGCCGGCCACCACGCTGTCCTTGATCTCGTTCAGGTACTGGACTCCCTTGGTCACGTCCATCAGCAGGTTGGGGCCGGTACCATCAGGGCCGAAGCACCAGATCTTACGGGCCTCAGACACATCCCACTCGTACTTGTCGGCCAGGAAACGGGCACGGACCTTCAGTTCCTGTCTGGCGCTGACGTCGCCCTTCTCGATGTCCTCAGCCAGGCCGTCAGGGAAGGGACGGGCCTTCATATACAGACGGTTGTGTTTGTTTGGGGACTTGGATAGGCACATCTGGTCAGACTCCTCGGACACAGTCTCTCTGTAGGAAACCACCGGGTCTGATTTCTGAGGGGGAGAGGGATGTTTATTAAATACTGCCTGTACTGCGACACCATTGTAGAGGCATGGAGGACTAGTGTACCTTCAGTGGAATGCAGGCATGGTCCTCCTCCAGATCCTTCAGGCAGATCTCCAGATGCAGCTCGCCAGCTCCAGCGATGATGTGCTCTCCAGACTCCTCGATGATACACTGCACCATGGGGTCAGACTTGGCCAGACGCTTCAGGCCCTCCACCAGCTTGGGCAGATCAGCAGGGTTCTTGGCCTCGACAGCCACCCTCACCACAGGGCTGACGCTGAACTTCATCACCCTCATGTTATGGGCCTGCTCAAAGGTAGTGATGGTACCGGTCTTCACCAGGTACTGGTCCACTCCAACCAGCCCAACAATGTTCCCGCATGGCACGTCCTCGATAGGTTCAATGTAACGTCCCATCATCAGAATGGTCCTAATGAGGAAAGGGAAAGTCAGTCAATAGATCAATACTGGGCAAGAGTTTATACAGCATCTACGATGTTAGTCTTGAATGCACCTTGGGCACACTGCATGGTCACAAACGACTTACATGTCCTTCATAGATTGCGCAAGACAAACAAAGTATGGTCATTGGAAGTGTACCAACCTCTGAATTGGTTTGAGGTAGAGGTCCTCCTTCTTTCCAGGGGTGAAGTTTGGTCCCATAATGCGCACCTTCTGGCCAGAGGACACGCAGCCGGAGAAGACACGGCCAAAGGCGTAGAAGCGACCCTTGTCGGTGGTGGGCACCATCTTGGAGATGTACATCATCAAAGGAGCCTTGGGGTCACAGTTCTTGATACCTAAGGTGAAACTGTTGGGTTAACATAGACCGGTATACAGTACCTTCCATTTCTCCAGATGAAGGAAACGAGACCAAGGCAGTAGTCTTACCCATGGCAGCTTCATCGTCACCAGGTCCTTCATAAAGCAGCTCACAGCGGTACTTCTGGGCGGTGACGGGGGAGGGCAGGTGGATGGTGATCATCTGGAGCAGGGCCTCTCCGGCTGGCAACCAGCGACGCATCACAGCCTTCAGCAGGGGCTTCCCCTCCTTCTCCTTGTCCTCATTGTCCAGCTTGATGTCCAGCTTCTCAATCAGCTTGGCCGTCTCCTCTTTCTTGAAGTTCATGACGGCATCGAAAACCTATAACAGAAACAGCAGTAAAACTTAATGGGTGGACAACAAAATACAGATGAGATCATATGGGGAGAGGTAACTATAGCCTTCACCATGCATGTCAGACTGAAGCTTATCATCACTGGACAATCAGGTCAAAGTGAAGAATGTTTATGTCATCACTTATATGCATAAAGCTTTAAACAGCTTTCCTGGTCAGATACACACCAGAAATGTATCTTCCACCTGACCAAACTGAAAACATTGAAAGTCATGTCCCCACTCACCTTGAAGATGGGGTCCAGCACAAGCTGAGAAAACGTACGCGGGAGCTTCTTTCCATCAGGTCCGGTGGCCGACTTGCTGAACTTGCCAGTGGCTGGGTCAAAAAACCTGCAGTGGAAGAAAGTCTCACCATTTAACTACACGGCAAACGTGACATGTACCAGACAATCTTAGTCAGTAGCCAGTTCTGGAAAATGTGGCAGCTGACTACAAGGTGGACAGTAAGTAGTCCTCACCTTTCACCCCACAGCTTCTTCATCATGTCCTCCACCTTCTTGCAGCGCTCTGCTGGTCCTAGTTGGGCATCACCCTTGGCAGCAAACTTCATCACGTACATCTCAGCAAACTGCTTCAGGGTGAAGGCCCATCCGTGAAGTCCGGACCCAAAGCCAACAGTTCCAATGACTGGGTCAATCTGTGAAACAATAGTCATTAGTTTGACCGCACCTTTGTTCACTACGTGGGTCAGGCTGATACCGAGCAGCTAGTATTCTATTTACAGAGAACTGCTTTCAATATTCATGCAAACTGCAGTGTTGCCATTGGGTGCAAAACAGAACTGGAATAATGACAACTTCACAAGTGATATTAAACCATTTCTGGCAATGCACTACACAGCCAAAACAAGTTGCTTACCATGATGGAGCCCATGGGACCACCCTCATCCTCTCCGTAGGTGGCGATGATGACGTTCACATTCTCCACGATGCGCTGGAAGGTCTGGAACAGATCCTCTGGCTCCAGCTGCAGCTCCAGCAGGGCCCGGTCCATCTTATTCATCATCAGCACAGGCTTGATACGCTCTGCAATGGCCTGCCTGAGCACAGTCTCGGTCTGCACACACACACCTGGGCATGGAAGGACAAGAGCAAATAGTGAGTTCGGAAAATGTTGAAAACAAATGGATTGGTTTGTTTGGTTGACTGGCTCCTTCTCCTTTTTGTAATATACCTCATAATCACGGAACCTAGCATCAATATGACATCCTGTATGACAGATGTCTGAAAATAAAGAAATACTTGTTCACAAATTATAGAACACGCCATATGTTTTTCTATTACAGAAATCAAAGCATAATTGTGTCAGATATAACTAGGGCGCTAGTCCGCTTTCTTACCTGACACGCAGTCCACAACAACCAGGGCCCCGTCAGTGACACGGAGAGCGGCTGTGACCTCAGAGGAAAAGTCAACGTGGCCTGGAGAGTCAATCAGATTGATGAGAAACCCAACACCATCTTTGCACTGCTTGATGAAGGCCATGTCGTTCTCAGAGAGCTCGTAGTACATTGAGATGGCGCTGCAGGGAAGGACATTGTGTTCTTAGTCTACAATAGTAGGAAGCATCACTCCTACTTCTGGCCAGTCAGGGAAAATGTGCACAAGTACCCTAGTGGACACTCACGTTGACTTGATGGTAATGCAGCGCTCCTGCTCGTCTTTTCGTGTGTCGGTGAAGCGGGTCTCTCCGGCGCGTGAACCTGCGATGATACCAGCCTTCGACACCAGCGAGTCTGTCAGGGTGGACTTACCATGGTCGACGTGCGCAATCACAGACATGTTACGGATGTTGGACTTCTTGTCCATGATGGCACGGATTTGGTCTACGGTAAAGTTCACCTATGGGAAAATGGTCTATTAGTCTAGTCTCCCTTGTCCTTCCACATTGTTAAAACGGTATAAGTCCCAAATATTGAGTAGTATAACCAGCCTTGTGTTTCACTATAGTACTTTTTCCCCCCTTCCACATGACCATAAGGACATCAAACTCTTCTAGATTTGGGGACTTAATATATTATACTGTAATAATGTAGCTAGGAGGTGTAACAAAGGTATAATTGCTAATTCTCGTTATAAACTGTGGAATGCACAACACAGTACCATTATGGCAGATGTGAGGCACTGAAAGCTGATGCAATTGAATTGCCAATGCGGACCTGGCAGGCAAACAATCATGAGCGTGCTCGCCCGTTAGCCGACAAGACTTTATTAGCTGGCGTCACGCTTTTAGTATTTCAATGCCAGGCAATCGAAAACGGCCAAACTGAGGTAAATCATGGTGCATACAGGATGGCATTGAGCCCAAGGTCGGACATTTGACTAGAAAACGCTATGTAACCTGACAAAAGTACAGTAGCTAGCAACGTTAAGCCTCGATACAGTTAACATAAATATATAAAAAGTCAGCTAGCTAACTACACCTGCATTTAATAGCACAGAGTAGGTAGTGCACTAACTAGATAACGTTAAAACATCAGCTGTTCAGTCACTGCAAACAGCAGACTTCAATTCGATCACAACCATCATGATCAAGACAAGCGCTCAGACAGCGCAGCCTAGGCGAATAGGCCACGTGTACAACTAGTTACGACCGTCGGTCAACATAACCTCAACATAACGTTAGCCGGTTAACTAATGAGTTGACACCGTTTACGTATGGGACAAATAACTTTAACGTAACTAAAAGATAGTTAGGACAATTCGACGTGGCCAATATTGCAATGTAAGCTACATGACAATCGACCGCCAAGGGAACAATACGAGACTGGCCGGCATGGCATAGACACCTAGTTAGATGCTAGAACCTAACTGGAAGGGCATGGCAGGTACAGGTGGTCTCTTTGACATGGGATGATTTTAATTTTGGTTTCGGCACTGCTGTGCGGGAAGAGGTTTGTTCACCAATTTTTTGTAAAAAAAAAAAAAAAAAATGGTTGCCATATTGTTCCAAACCCAAGTCACCGCATACGATCATCCTAGTTTCAACAAACTATATACTTAAAAGTCATACACTGAAGAAGCACATACCACGATCACACTATTCCCCAAAATAAACGAACTAGCTAACTCACCATTTTGACGGATGGTTGTGGATTCGCTTAATGGAAACGAAGACACACGATATGACACTGCCCACCTCACGAGGGCATAGGCAGGGAAGAGACTGGGTTACGTCAACAGGAACGGTTTTATACTGCTGGCGTGCTTCGTGACGACGTACCGTGACACGCTCTGTACAAAGCGAGGTACTTTGGCTTTTTGAGACAACTTCTCTGCTTAACATTTGTAGCTAGCATTTTACGCTGGTGGGCCTGCAAGCTTTGACGAAATATTTATACTGCTACGAAATTAGGCCGAATCAACAGCCAGACATCAAGCAAAGAGTAATCGCTTGTGCGCCACACCTAGGTGCAAAAATAGACTGCTGACTGTTGTACACATCCGCTTTTCTTCTTCGATGAGGTTTGACGGTGGTTGGCATCCAATAAATGTTGCATTACCTCCGCCTACTAGACTGGAGTATATAACTCCCTTATACTTTGCTTGAAAAAAACAAGTGAACAAATATCCTACCATCTAACACTCACTAACAAATAAAATAAAAATAGAGTAGGGTGGTGTTTTGTTTATCTTTCACATTTATTTAGTCCTACTTCAGGCCAACAGCCTGAAAGGACAGGACACCACCACCCATAAGCTTGACACCTGTAACAACGTAATGCATTCGACATAAAAGCTTGTAGAGGATAACTTATATATCCTAACATCACCTTGGGCCCCCGAGTGGCGCACCGGTCTAAGGCACTGCATCTCAGTGCAAGAGGCATCACTGCAGTCCCTGGTTTGAATCCAGGCTGCATCACATCCGGCCATGATTGGGAGTCCCATAGGGCGGCACACAATTGGCCGGGGTAGGCCATCATTGTAAATAAGAATTTGTTCTTAACTGACTTGCCTAGTTAAATGTTTTTTTTATTTTTATGTATCACACTCTGTAGCTCTTCTGTAACTCCTCGTCTGCCACCAGCACACATTTCTGCAACTTATATTCTATACCTGCAGTACAGTTGATAACCATTGCTATAAATGCTAAAAATCCAATCTTACTGAAACATATTGACTTATCCCTCTGTATTGGTACAGATCTACTACTCACACCACTCCTCTCAGGATCCCCCACCCTTGAACCATCTTCCTCTACTTTCTTCACTGCCTCAGCATACGACACCTTCTGCACTACTCTAACCCTGGAAACCTCAACTTGCCTCTCTCGCTCTGACATTTCTGATCCTCAGCCCCATGGGCACCCCTACAAGTAACACATACCACTACTTTCCCGAATGCTACACATTCCTTTGTCTCATGCCCTTCTGTGCACTTCTCACACTTAGAAACCTCCCTCCTACACACTGCTGCTACATCCCCATAAGCTTGACACCTGTAACAATGTAATGTAGTCGGCATAAAAGCTTGTACAGGATCATTTATAGATCCTAACATCACTTTGTTGGGCAAGACTCAACATCAAAACAACGACTCTTCTGTTTCACCACTCTCATCAACCTGTCTGCGTCGCACCAAACGACAGCATCACAAACACCGGGAATCTTCTCCTTCAGTTGGTCAACTTCACATTTACCCCAACCCCAGTAATCACTCCTTTCAATGGCACCCTTTTCTTGAGAGCAAAACAATTCATATCTCTTGCCCCCATTCGTTTAACGCGGAGCGCCTGCTCCTTCTGACCAGCAAAAACACAAAGAATTCACACAAGACCACTTCTGGTTACCCTCACCGATTCCACAGCACCCTACTCTGTTTTCACCCACCCTGAAACCACACATGGATCAGCCACAGACTCATCTTCATCCAGACCTTCATTGCAAGCTTCGGGCTCCAAGAACTTCAACACACCTACCAGCTCCGATAATTCACATTCATTCACTTCCATTTCTCCTCCTGTCTTCAACTCACTCTGCTTACACTTTCTACCATTCTTCTTTAATTAACAAACCATCTCCCTTTTTCCCTCCATTTTTAACCGACTCAAGCCCACCCTCTTCCTCCCTCTCTCTCTCTCTCTTAGACCTCCTCTGCCTCTCTTTTCCCTCCATTCCTCCTCCGTGTTCCAAATATATGTCTCCTTATGATAATACTGCACTTCTCCTGACATGCATCTTGTTCTTGCCTTCTCAAGACGCCATTTAACAGGTTGCCACAATCTCTGTACAATCAGCATGATCCCCTCGGGATGTAGTGCTCAACAGTGCATCCCACTTGTAAAGCAGCTGCTTCATCTTGATGTTCTCTATCTGGTGTCCTTGGGACATTCCGGATTTCCACATCCGCTCTTACCCGACCTGACCTGACTTGGTAGGCCAGATATTACATTCTTCTTCTTCTTCTTCTTTAAAGTTTTATGACCGACTACACCTATTGGTGTATTGCCGCCACCTACTGTACGGTGAACTGAAACAAAAAATATTCCATTGCGGGAAGGGAGGGGCAACATAATACAAAATACAAAAATCAAACAACCATCCCACTCCTTCAGTCACATTCAAACCCCATTCAAACCCAGGCTCTGGTGCCTATGAGGAGGGAGCATTTATCGACAGGATTCCTTGTAATGCAAAAAAAATCCCAGAGTCCCCAAAAACGCTCAGCCACACTCACAATAATGCCTATTTTCTCCTATTTCCTCTCCTTTTGCATTGACAACCAAAGTAAGAAACGCTACAAAGCCCACATTCTTAACATGCAACATGTCAGGATCCCTCTGTTGACAATGAATATCATTTTGTGCCTCTACTCCTACTACCACAACTTCTTAAACTTCACACCTTTGTTCCACTGTTCTCAAGGCCTCTGGATAGGAGACATGCTGGACAGCCCTTATTCTTGCCACCTCTGTCTCCTTCACTGGAACAGGACACTTCAGAAATTTGGCTGCATGTTCACCACCACAATTGCAGCATTTAGGCTCAGCCGGCATATAATACCCCTCCCATCTAAATCCACTTGACACATGACCAAATCATTTACATTTATCACACTGTATGGGTTTGGGCACAAAGGCTCTCCCAGGGAATCTCATGTAACCCAAATACACGTGAGAAGGAAGAGACTCTTCATCAAAAAAACAATAGAATGGATGGAGTGGGCTTCCTTTGCATTTGCTTCTAGCGCCACCCCAAAGATAACACCCTTGGTATGCGCCCTGCTTGGAAGATCCACACGACGCATTCCATTCTGACATCGTCTTGAGACACGGAGCACGCACCTTCTGTTCCATAGAGACACACAGAAAGCAAAATAAGCCCACTTCTCGTTATTCTCTGCGACGCCACCTCATCCAACACATCCACAATTTTAATAGAGACTTCAAACAGATCTCCCACGTAACAACATCGATCGAAAACCCTTACGATTTTGTTATGGATTCAGTGTATTCACTCAAATTTGCATACCACCCCAACAGGTCCACAGAGGACGCAATCTCAATTACACTTCATACTTCCCTCTCCCACCTCCTAAAGGGGAAATAACTGTGATAATTCTGTTCATAGACTACAGCTCAGTGTTCAACACCACAGTCTCCTCCAAACTCATTACCAAGCTGGGGACCCTGGGACTGAACTCCTGCCTCTATAACTGGACTTCCTAACGGGACTGCCCCAGGTGGTGAGGGTAGGCAACAACACCTCCGCCACGCTGACCCTCAATAGGGGGGCCCCTCAATGGTGTGTGCTTAGTCCCCTCTTGTACTCCCTATTCACCCACAACTGCGTGATCACCCACAACTCCAACACCATCATCAAGTTTGTTGACAACATGAAGGTGGTAGGCCTGATCACCGACGGCGATGAGACAGCCTACAGGGAGGAGGTCAGAGACTTGACAGTGTGGGGCCATGACAACAACCTCTCCTTCAACATCAGTAAGACCAAGGAGCTGATCGTGGACAACAGGAGAAAGAGGGGAGAGCGCACCCCCATCCACATCAACAGGGCTGAAGTGTAGCGGGTTGAGAGCTTCAAGTTCCTTGGCGTCCACACCACTAAGGACTGAACAGGGTCCACACACACCAGCACAGTTATGAAGAGGGCATGACAGCACCTCCTCCCCCTCAGGAGGCTGAAAAGATTTGGTATGGGCCCTCGGATCCTCAAGTTCTACAGCTACGCCATCGAGAGAGTCTTGACTGGCTGCATCACTGCTTGGTATGGCAAATGCACTACCCTGGACCGCAAAATGCTACATTGGGTGGTGCGGACAGCCCAGTATATCACTGTGGCTGAGCTCCCTGACTCTATGCACTCACAAGACTATATATACTGTACACACACACTCACACACTGACACTCTCACACAATTCAGTCCCATTCAAAATCCTATTTTTCCTAACCCCTAAACCTAACCCTAACCCGAACTCTTACCTTAACCCCAACCCGTACTCTTACCCTAACCTTAACCTTAACCCTAACCTTAACCCAAAAACCTAACCCTAACCCTAACCCTAACCCATACTCTTACTCTTACCCTAACCTTAACCTTAACCCTAACCTTAACCCAAAAACCTAACCCTAACCCTAAATCTAACCCTAGCCCTAAAACTAACCCTTAACATAATTCTAACCTTAACCCCAGTTGGTCAAAAAAAAAAAAATGGTCCCCACAAGAATAGATAAACACACACACACACACACACACACACACACACACACACACACACACACACACACACACACACACACACACACACACACACACACACACACACACACACACACACACACATACACACATACACACACACACACACACACACACACACACACACACACACACACACACACACACACAAACACACACAGGGGACAAAAACATCACAACATTCACTGAGAATAGATTACATACACTAAGTACACAAAATATTAAGAACATGACAAGGACTGACCAGGTGAATCCAGGTGAAAGCTATGATCCCTTATTGATGTCTCTTGATAAATCCACTTCAATCAGTGTAGATGAAGGGGAGAAGATTTGTAATCCTTTAGACAATTGAGACATGGATTGTGTATGTGTGCCATTCAGAGGGTGAATGGGCAGGACAATAGATTTAAGTGCCTTTGAACAGGGTATGGTACGAGGTGCCAGGTTCACCGGTTTGTATCAAGAACTGCAATGCTGCTGGATTTTTCACGCTCAACAGTTTCCTCTGTGTCTCAAGAATGGTCCACCACCCAAAGGACATCCAGGCAACTTGACACAACTGTGGGAAGCTTTGGATTCAACATGGGCCAGCATCCCTGTGGAATGCTTCCGACACCTAATAGAGTCCATGCCCAGACGAACTGAGGCTGTTCTGACGGCAGTTCCATACTACTTGTCAGACATAGAGAACTGATACTATATACTCATTGTTGGGTTTAGATGGGTATGGGGTGTCCGTGGGTGGGTTTGACAATTTCTTTGGGTTCCTCATGTCTCACTCATTGTTAGAAAAAAGGTTGGTCCAAATCGGATGTTAGGTACTATAATTACTGAATATTATCGTATGAATTAAAATGGCCAATTTGGGGGCAATCAATTAGCTTAATGTCTCAGAGATCAAATTATATTTCAACAAAAGAATTGCCGGAATGCTTATCTTATCTGTTTCAAACTACAGAAACGATTTCAGACAATCTGAGATGGTGAGGGTCATGGCCTGCTGAAACGACATGGAACAACCCACTCATCATATGCTGCTGCTACTCAGTTCTTTTATTTTACTCTTATTATGCTCTATCCTGATGCCTGGTCACTTTACCCTGCCTTCATGTACATATCTACCTCAGATACCTTATTATGATCTATCCTGATGCCTGGTCACTTTACCCTGCCTTCATGTACATATCTACCTCAGATACCTTATTGTGATCTATCCTGATGCCTGGTCACTTTACCCTGCCTTCATGTACATATCTACCTCAGATACCTTATTGTGATCTATCCTGATGCCTAGTCACTTTACCCTGCCTTCATGTACATATCTACCTCAGATACCTTATTATGATCTGTCCTGATGCCTAGTCACTTTACCCTGCCTTCATGTACATATCTACCTCAGATACCTTATTATGATCTATCCTGATGCCTAGTCACTTTACCCTGCCTTCATGTACATATCTACCTCAGATACCTTATTATGATCTATCCTGATGCCTAGTCACTTTCCCTGCCTTCATGTACATTATACATTTTTGCAGCTCTGCATCTTTGGGAAGGGCTCGTAAGCAAGCATTTTAGTGTTAAGTCTACACTAGTTGTATTCGGTGCATGCGACAAATACAATTTATTTTGAGTGTTCCTTTTAGAAGTATAACTTATACCCATAGCACTTTCACAGGTGCGTTTACACAGGCAGCCCAATTCTGATCTTTGTATTTCTCACTAATTGGTCTGTTGACAAATCACATCAGATCTTTTCACGGCAGCTCTTTTTCAGAGCCGATCTGATTGGTCGACTGACCAATTAGTGAAAAAAAGATCAGAATTGTGCTACCTGTGTAAACGCAGCCTATTTTAGGCTAGATGGGACAGTTCACCTCAAGTAAAGGTTGGACTGCATTTTTGCCATTCCTCAAAAACCCTATAAAATAAAACTTATTCCTGATTTCTTTCAACTCATTTGGCCTCAATCACATAAAAAACAAAAAACATGTTGTGCATATCTTTCCCATTGATTCTGGATTGAGACCAGCATATCAGGGTAGCTGTAATGCAGTGGTTAAGGACTAGTAAGCATTTCACTGTAAGGTCTACACCTGTTGTATTCGGGAGCATGTGACAAATAGAATTGGATTTGATTTGGAAAAGGGAAGCGATAGATTAGAGTACACAATTTGAATTTGGTGATTTATCCCATGTAAAGTGAAAGCTATGGAACATTTGATTTCAAACCATTTATTGTTATTATTGCATGACTGCCAGTTGCCACGTCACTTTGTCAAGTCTTCCAGCAGGTGGTGCCTCTGCGAAGGGTTCAGACCTCTTTCTGCATCATTATAGTGTTTCCACCGCATTCTCTGTCTCTGAAGTGCCGTACAACCTCTCTACCGGTCTGTGCTGTTACGTAAGGTATTATCTAATGATAGTACTTTAAGACATGGATTTATATAACAGAATGTCCTGTTCCATGCCCAAAAACCCATTACAGAGAAAAGTGTCATATTTCATATTGTAAGAGCTGTTTGTAGCAGCATGACATAGTTTTAAATAACTTTTACGACTCCTTAGACTTCTAGATTTGAATCAATAGGACTAAAGTCAGACAAACGTTTGAATATTTCAAAGATTTACTTTCACTGAGATAAAGACATCTGGTTAATATGAAGGAACGTGCTTTATGCTGCTATTCAAAACATTGAATGTGATTGAAATCCCACAATGTGTATTGGACTCCCACTGACTGAGCGAGGAGTTGAACGCAGACTATGATTGTGCAAAGACCATTCAAAGCCATTTAAGCCCAAGATTACACCCAGAAATCTACTCTTACTCAGTCTGCTAAGTGCTTTACTTTCATTCAAATATTATTCAGACCAAACACACGCTCAAGGTTATTTTTCATGATCTCTATTTAGGCTCCATTCACATTGTCATTCAGTCCTTCACATCCAGCCAATTGAACACCCACTTGCTTTTGACTCACACTCACAGTTGCTTTTGACTCACACTCACAGTTGCTTTTGACTCACACTCACAGTTGCTTTTGACTCACACTCACAGTTGCTTTTGACTCACACTCACAGTTGCTTTTGACTCACAGTCACAGTTGCTTTTGACTCACACTTGCAGATCCTTCTGACTCGCAGTTATTTGTGTCAACATTTTAAGATGTCTAAATATTTGTTTTATAAAATAATATTTGCCCAGACTGTATTGTACCCATTGGATGTATGCTTCAAACAGACAACATGTGAACGTTTGCTTGTAGGAGCAATGACCGGTTACATCAGGCCATATCCATAAGGGTAATCCCAAAGCCACAGAGCCTGAGAGTAGTGATAAATTGTTTTTTTCATTCTGTTGTAACAATGTACAAGCGCAACTTGCAGGCTAAGAACAGGGTTTTAACCTTTGGACCCATTCCCCATCAGATAGAGGAGCAATAATGATAACGTAATCCTGCCACAATATAAAGACCATCATGGTTATTGGCAGTCATCCTGTTGCAAACTGAACTGAAGACACAGCTAGCAGGACGGAGACAGACGAAAGGAAAGACTAACAGATATTTGAATTGATACAGTGAGCTAGGAGATTAGGGAGAGAGAAAAAGGGTCAGGCTTTTTGGACATAATAGAACAGTTAGAAGTTGACAACTGAGAAGTTCACTACTCATCATTTCATGTATAACTGTCTATGAGAAAAATGATTAAATGGTGGATAGCTTCACTGCTGTGTGTGCTTTATGACCATATTCAGGTCCTTCAGAAGTATTCACACCCCTTGACTTTTTCCACATTTTGTTGTGTTACAAAGTGGGATAAAAATGTATTTAATTTGAATATTTCTCCGTTAATTTTTTATCCTGAAAAACTCCACAATTGTTTATGATTACAAGCATACCCACAACATATGAAAACATGAAGAGTGGTACTCAGTAATGTGTTGTATTGGATTTGCCCCAAACATAACACTTTGTATTCAGGACAAAAAGTTAATTGCTTTGCCACATTTTTTGCAGTATTACTTTGCCTTGCTGCAAAAAGGATGCATGTTTTGGAATATTTTTTATTCTATACAGGCTTCCTTCTTTTCACTCTGTCCATTAGGTTAGTATTGTGGAATAACTACAATGTTGTTGATTCTCTTCAGTTTTCTCCTATCACAGCCATTAAACACTATAACATTTTTAATGTCGCCATTGGCCTCATGGTGAAATATTTGAGAAGTTTCCTTCCTCTCCCGCAACTAAGTTAGGAAGGACGCCTGCATTTTTGGAGTGACTGGGTGTGTTGATACACTATCCAAAGTGTAATTAATAACTTCACCTGAAAGTGCCCGACTAGCATCACCACACTGGATGGTTCCGACCTTGAATATGTGGACACCTATAAGTACCTAGGTGTCTGGCTAGACTGCAAACTCTCCTTCCAGACCCATATCAAACATCTCCAATCGAAAATCAAATCAAGAGTCGGCTTTCTATTCCGCAACAAAGCCTCCTTCACTCACGCTGCCAAGCTTACCCTAGTAAAACTGACTATCCTACCGATCCTCGACTTCGGCGATGTCATCTACAAAATTGCTTCCAACACTCTTCTCAGCAAACTGGATGCAGTTTATCACAGTGCCATCCGTTTTGTCACTAAAGCACCTTATACTACCCACCACTGCGACTTGTATGCTCTAGTCGGCTGGCCCTCGCTACATATTCGTCGCCAGATCCACTGGCTCCAGGTCATCTACAAGTCCATGCTAGGCAAAGCTCCGCCTTATCTCAGCTCACTGGTCACGATGGCAACACCCATCCTTAGCACGCGCTCCAGCAGGTGTATCTCATTGATCATCCCTAAAGCCAACACCTCATTCGGCCGCCTTTCGTTCCAGTACTCTGCTGCCTGTGACTGGAACGAATTGCAAAAATCGCTGAAGTTGGAGACTTTTATCTCCCTCACCAACTTCAAACATCAGCTATCTGAGCAGCTAACCGATCGCTGCAGCTGTACATAATCTATTGGTAAATAGCCCACCCATTTTCACCTACCTCATCCCCACAGTTTTTATTTATTTACTTTTCTGCTCTTTTGCACATCAATATCTCTACCTGTACATGATCATCTGATCATTTATCACTCCAGTGTTAATCTGCAATATTGTAATTATTCGCCTACCTCCTCATGCCTTTTGCACACATTGTATATAGACTCCCCTTTTTTCTCTACTGTGTTATTGACTTGTTAATTGTTTGCTCCATGTGTAACTCTGTGTTGTCTGTTCACACTGCTATGCTTTATCTTGGCCAGGTCGCAGTTGCAAATGAGAACCTGTTCTCAACTAGCCTACCTGGTTAAATAAAGGTGAAATAAAAAGTAAAAAAATAAAAAAAGGGACATTTGTACCCATCTACCAATAGGTGTGGCATGTGTGTCAAGTTTGAACATACTTTAGAAAAGAGCAAACAATAACCTGTTCCCATGTTCTGTTTTGTTTAATTTATACCTGTGCTGCACTTCTAGGCATTAGTCATAAGCACAACAGAATCACAGTAATAACAACAGGCGGTGTCTTCTAAATATAGTCAATGGTGTATTAGAGATGAAGTCAGGTGCAGGAGAGCAGAGTATAATGAACAGGCGCACTTTTATTAAAGTTCCAAAAGCGAGAGCACTACATAAATCAAACGCGCTCAAAAAACTGAACATAAAATTAAAGTGCGTAAACTAACACCACATAACATGAAACAATTACACACAAAACATGATGGGAAAAAGAGGGTTGAATACAAGTAGATTGATTGGGGAAATGAAAACCAGGTGTGTATGGAAACAAGACAAGACAAATGGATATATGGAAAATGGAGCGGTGATGGCTAGAAAGCCGGTGACGTCGATCGCCGAACGCCGCCAGAACTAGGAGAGGAGCCGACTTCGGCGGAAGTCGTGACAAATATATCTGGAAACGAATGCAGAAACTTCCAGGAGATTTACATCAAAATATTTTATGAATTGTGAGAGGATATAAGGGCATGCTTTTGTTCTGTTCAGACTTGAAATAATTGGTTGATTTCAATTTATAAAGTAAAGATTTAATTATAAAAGCATTCTTTCATTTTTATGGGGATTGTTTGAAATGGATAAACGGCATCATAGTGTGTTGGTTACTTTTATGAATTAACAAACAACACAGAAACCGTGTCAAAGGTTAACCCTCATTCCTCCTGTCAATCTGCTATCAAACACAACAAGAGGAAAGGAAAGTATAAACTTTTCATCCATCCACGTTCTTTCTTTTCTAGACAGTCAAACTTGCCTCAGTTGTCAGTCTTTCCCTGCCAATCAAATCTCCTCTTTACATGCTGGCCAATGGGGTGACAGACCTGGGGTTGATGACTGGATGTGCTTTGTTGGAGTTTAAACCTTGGACCTCAGAACACGAGCAGTGAGATACAGTAGAGACACACGGTCATCTGGAACAGAGCTCCTTCACAACAAAGGAAACTGACCATTTTACTGGATTTATCTTGTTTTGGGGAGTTCCTCCCTGTTCCACCCTAGTTCTGAAATGATGGACCACTACTCAGACCAGGTAACACGGCCTATGTGTTCGTTTCTGTGTTTTACTATGTCCCGGAGAAGTAGGTTAGCAGTTTATGTTATTAGGGCAGCCAAGGTTATATGTGCCATCTAACAAAGTTCCTAAGACGCAGTAGATCTAGCTGCCAGTGAGTGGGTGAGTGTGTTGGTGTGGGTGTTTTGTTTGGTCTACACAGACTGACAATCTTTTAGAGTACAAACTAGATCAATTTAATTGATTTTAACTCAAGTCTACTGTGTTGAATGGCATGGTAAAACTGATTAAAAAGTCAGATAAGAGTGACATGAGATAATGGTAATAAAAAGCATTACTAGTCCTCGGTATGATTGCTTTTACAGCCTTCCTGTAAGGATCTTTGTATGTTATCTCTCATTTGTAAACATAGAGTAACATGATGTCATTGAGTGGCCTGTTCTGTTCCAGGGTTGCGACGGGATTGAGCTGCTTGATTTGCTGTTTGATCAGAACGATGGCATCCTCCGTCACGAGGAGATGGGACACCATGGGAACCATGCCTGGCCTATTCACAAGCCAAACGTGAGTGGAGTGAAAGCATTCACTCTTTGATGTTACCCTGCCGTGATTTGACATTTTCACCTTGGCTGTGTCTACCACGCGTCAACCACGTGTCCACCACGCGATCCCCATAGCTAGCCTGCTTCTCTCAACCACTCTCTCCAGTACGGCTGTACAGTAATTAGAACATTTGGTGTGTTATTTGGCAGATGCTGCGTCCAACAAAGCTCCAGGGCGAGGACTTCTTGAACACCCTCCTGAGTGACTCGGTTTCGGGGTCACCCCTATGGTCTCCCTCTCCCAGTGACAGTGGAATCAGTGAGGACCCCCACTCCGATCAGATGGACAGCCCCAAGCGCCCTGAGAGTCCTCCCACAGAGCCCCATTTCCTCCCCCCTCAGCCACACACCAGGGCCGCCCTGGACACCGACTTCTCCATTAATATCAGTAGGACATATATGGCACACATTAGTACAGAAAGTATACAAATATATAGAGCATTTCATGTTATTTATTACATAAGTGACACAGAGAAAATTTGTTACGTTATGTTAGATGTGTGATTAATATTGCTTATGTCAACATTATAAGCTCCTCCTTTGAAAGCAACACAGTTTTCGTTTGTATCTTTAGGCTAATCCTGCCTTTGTCTCAGTATCAACACAAACACAGACAAATGATGGCCCTTACATCTGGCCACATCCTGTCTCTCTGTATGGTTACAGATGGCTGGGATTCAGGCTTCTACCCAGGAAGGACTGGTGGGACAAAGTGTTCCTCTGATGTACACAAAACCCAGCTGACCTCTAGCTTTCCCCTCACTGTCAAGGAGCTACTGCTCTCTGGTACATCTGAGCCGGTGAGTGATGATAAAGGGTATGCGTGTGTGTGCGTGTCTGTGTGCATGTGCGCTAGCATGCGAGTAAGTGTGTGTGTGAGTGCTTGGATGAGTGCGTCTGTAATGGCTTGTTCGTATGTTGGCGAGTATGTTGGAGTGGAGAGGAATAGGTAAGATGGATAAAGTCATTCTAAAACGTTCCCAGGAGAACATGAAGAAACAGGTTATGAGATAGCAGGGCATGAGTTCAGCACGGTAATGTAACTGGTGTGAGGAAAGCAGGAGATGAGAGGATGCTGCCTGCCTCTCTGCACTCCTTCCACTCACTCTGTAAAACACATTGCTGCTCAGGCCACTGGTTGTGATGCTTTACATATGATGTACTGTATTAACATTCCCGTCTCACTTCCAGCCCCCACAGCAGTCCCAGCAGTCCTTCCAAGAGTTGATTCTCAATGAGGACGAGAAAAAGCTGCTGGCCAAGGAGGGGGTGACTCTGCCTAGCCAACTACCCCTCACCAAGGTCAAACTTTTTTGCAGTCTTTTGCAGCTTCACAGAACAACTTAAGGTTCTTGAGGATTTCAAATGCGCGTAAACATGCTAAATATTTTGTTCCTTTGTCGTTTTCCATTAGTATGAGGAGAGGATTCTGAAGAAAATTCGCAGAAAGATCCGGAACAAGCAGTCGGCCCAAGAGAGCAGGAAGAAGAAAAAGGAATATATTGATGGTCTGGAGAGCAGGTACTGACAATAGGCACTAAATAAATGGAAAAGATATTGACTCACAGGCCTAAAGTCAAAGTAGAAGTGTCCAACTCTGACTACAACTGACAGAAATGCATAAAGCACTCCCACAAACTAACAAGATATTTGGAACATGTCTCAGCTGTGCTCCTGTGCAGGCCGTGCAGAAGAAACGTGCAGTGAAGCACGAGATTGAACGTCACTCAACTTTCTAGAGTTTTCCCTGTTAGTTAACACTATCAATGTTTCCCTTTACTGTGGGAATTGTGATTGAATCAATGCAATATTAGCCGCTTCCAATGCAACGTCCTGAACAAAACGAACTATGCAAGACTTAGTATGCAAAACTAAATATGCAAGAGATTTTGTTGTTGGCAGAACGAATCGGAGTAGGATTCTACCCAGAACTGTGCGGCATAACCAATCAGAGCTGCAGTAGGCCTATATGCAAATAGACCGTTGCCATATATGGATCTGTGCCATTCACTTTGAACTGGACTGTGTTTACACCATGAGCGGTTGTGGTTAGATAAGCTTGTTTTGAGATCAAAGCGAGAGCTGCATGTACCCACCTCTGCATATGTGTTCATATCCTTTGCTAGGCAGTGAGTTATTAGCCCAGTTATGGATAATTTGTAGTTAGCAATGGGGGAGTGATTGTTTCCTACAAGAGCACAAAACATGTACATTTCTAGATGTCTTTGAAACGCAAGTCATGAAAATTGCTTTTTTTTGTCTTAAAGGGGCAGTGTTATATTTTGAGAAAGGCTTGAGTAAGCTAAGTAGCCAACAAGCAGAGAGTAGCATCATTTGTTTAATTCTCTGTAATAATAGTATGGAACTAATAATGCATTTTATTTTGTTAAGTGGTTTCTTGCATCAAACAACACAACAACATTTTTAATCACCTCCTTATCTAAAGGACAAGTGGATAAACAGGTTAATGTCAAGCTCTGCATGATTTTTTCAAACGTCTCATGAACACCACACATTGGCTGCTACTGAAGGCTGAAAGATAGAACAGCTATTTCCATTTAAAAAATGTTAGAGTGAAGTTCCATTGTTTAAGGCAAGTCACTCTGTTAGGCCTACGTTATGATCAAATAGCCACAGTAGCCTACTTGGCCACTGTTAAAACTGTAACTTAAGTGGGTACAGCCTCATTGTTCACAGTAAACGCACGTTGGAATTTTCACAACTTTCAAGTTTGCCCTCAGCAGACATGAAATTTGCCCAGTGCTGGTCTCAGGGTGCTGAGCACAAAACGTTTAAGAAACAGTGTGTGAGTTTTGTGGTGCAAAGAAACTGTATAGGGCCCATTGTGTGTCCTTGAGTGTCACAGTATGATTTGATTATACCACAGTGTTTCTCGGGCATGCTGGTGAGTGATACTGTAGCAGGATGGTGTTTTTCTTGGACTGATCGAGCAGCAACAGCTTGTCAGTCTCATGTGGGAAATTCCCTTGTTGTTCCTCTTCCAGGATGACTGCCTGCAACACACACAACCAGGAGCTGCAGAGGAAGGTGTTCCAGTTGGAGAAATGCAACACGTGAGGAACCTCCACACTAATCTGCTCTCCCTGCTCTGTTTCTGCCTCCGTACACCCGGTGGCAAAGTTTTCTAATTGAGCCTCTGTGTCTCCCAGGTCTCTGATGGAGCAGCTGCGTAGGATGCAGACTCTGGTAATGAACGGCTCCAAAAAGGCCGCCCAGGCTGGGACCTGTGTTCTGGTAAGCAGAAGTGTCACTTTTAGAAACAGTTCACTAGATCAGCTCATACACCATATGGGATTAGAGACAGACAGGTGGAAAGATGCAACCACCTCACTCTTTCCCATTTAACCAGGGGATACAGTTACTGTTAGAAGTTATACCATTATAATTATCAACAGTGAGAATGAATGGTGCTAGTCAAGGATCAAGTGAGACCTGGACAAATATACCTGACTCTGAAAAGAACAATCTCTCTAAAGCCCCACACATACAAACCAATATATATACTGTATATATTTGGAGTTTTGTCCTTTGCTTTCAGACCCACAGGGAAGGGGTGGTACTGGTGGGTTGGGAGGATGTGGGCGTTGGGTTGGGGCTATCTTTGTATGCATTTATTTGATTGTGTTGTACCTGTAAACTCCCCCCTCTGAAAAAAATGACAAAACGAAATAAAAAGGTGTATGCCAGACATATAGAGTGAAACATACACAGAGAGATACACTCAAGAGAGACACACCATTGATTCACCTGTCTATGATATAATTGGACAGCAACTAAAACCACATCAGTGCCAACAGAAATTACTTTGTAAATCCAAATATGAATGAGTTTGTGTCTCTTCTTATGCCTTGTACTTTAAAACTTCTTATGGCTTGGGGGCAGTATTTCGACGTCTGGATGAGAAGTGTGCCCAAAGTAAACTGCCTGTTACTCAGGCCCAGAAGCTAGGATATGCATATAATTGGTAGATTTGGATAGAAAACACTCTATAGTGTTTTAGAAAACAACACAGTTTCCAAAACTGTTGAAATAATGTCTGTGAGTATAACAGAACTGATATGGCATGCGAAAACTTGAGGAAAATCCGTCCAGGAAGTGGGATGTTTTTGATGTGGGTATTTTCAATTGAATGCCTATAGAGTATCTAATGGGTTAGGACCCGGATTGCAGTTCCTATGGCTTCCACTAGATGTTAACAGTCTTTAGACATTGTTTCAGGCTTGTTTTCTGAAAAATGAAGAAGAATGAGACCTTTCTGTCAGTGGACTGTAGAATCATGCAGTGCTGGTTTACACGCATGACCGAGTGCGCGCCCTTCTTTGTTTTTCCTTTCTATTGAATACGTTATTGTCCAGTTGAAATACTATTGATTATTTAGACAATTGACAATTGACAACCTGAGGATTAATTATAAACATCGTTTGACATGTTTTGACAAATTTTACCGATACTATTAGGATGTATTCCTCTGCATGACCGCCTTTGAGCCAGTCGATTACTGAACAAAACGCGCCAAGAGAGTTTTTGGGATATAAAGAGGGACTTTATCGAACAAAACAAACATTTATTGTGTAGCTGGGACTCTTGTGACTGCAACCATATGAAGATCTTCAAAGGTAAGTGATCAATTTTATCGCTATTTCTAACTTTGTAATTCCTTTACTTGGTTGTAAAATGTTTGTATGCTTTTGTAAGCAGGGCGCTGTCATCAGATAATCGCATGGTATGCTTTTGCCGTAAAGCCTTTTTGAAATCTGACAAATCGACTGGATTAATAAGAAGTTCATCTTTAAGCCAATGTATAACGCTTGTATTTTTTATGAATGTTTATTATGACTATTTCTGTATTTTGAATTTGGCGCTTTGCAATTTCACCGGATGTTGTTGAGGTGGGTCGTTAGCGGAACGCCTGCGCCAGAAAGGTTAAGAAAATGCAGAAATATAAATACGGATTGTGTGTTCACACCTGTTGACTCTGATGCACTGTACTGGGATTAGCTGAACAGCTTTGAACAACAGTTACTGAAGAGTGTGTCTTTAACTCTGGAGCTCTACTGGGGATTGGAAGCTCCCCTAAACCGCTAAACATTGTTGGCTGTGGCAAAGTACAAATGATCACTTTTTCACTTTTCCTTTTACCCCAGGTGCTGCTCCTGTCCTTCTCCCTCATCCTCTTCCCAAACCTGAAACCTTTCTCCGAGCCCAAGGTCAGCCAAGGAGGGGACTTCAGTCCAGTGAGAGGTGAGTCAGCCTCCTGTATTGCCCGGCCAAACCTCGCCCCAACACCCCGTACCTCCTGCCTCACATCACAGCTGGAGAGCGGATTAGACTAGAGCTCCTCTCATAGTGCCAGACACTGCTACGGCGCTGCTGCTATAACAACTCATCTGCAGAGCACGACGGTCCACCAGGACCCCACATTTCAAATCAAGAGCTGAGCTGGCAACCCTCAGCACAGAGAACATGGATTACTAATCCCTATTCTCATCAGCTTGTCTGACTAACAGTCTCCTTTCAACAGTTGTACACTCTTAGAAAAAAAGGTGCTGGCCTCCCGAGTGGCGCAGCGGTCTAAGGCATTGCATTGCAGTGTTCGATTGTGTTCAATCTCAGGCTGTGTCACAGCCGGCCGTGACCAGGAGACCCATGAGGCGGCACACAATTGGCTCAGCAATGTCCGGGTTAGGGGAAGGTTTGGCCGGCCTGGATTTCCTTATCCCATCGTACCCTAGGGACTCCTTGTGGCGGGCCAGGCGCCTGCAAGCTGACTTCGGTCACCAGCTGTACGGTGTTTCCTCTGACACATTGTTGCGGCTGGCTTCCGGGTTAAGCAAGCAGTGTGTCAAGAAGCAGTGCTTGGCAGGGTCGTGTTTCGGAGGACGCACGGCTCGAGACCTTCGCCTCTTCCGAGTCCGTACAGGAGTTGCAGCGATGGGACAAGACTGTAACTACCAATTGGATATCACAAAATTGGGTAGAAAAAGGGTAATAAAGAAAATAAAAAACAAGGGTGCGATCTAGAACCTTAAAGGGTTCTTCGGCTGTCCCCAAAGGATAATCCTTTGAAGAACCCTTTTTGGTTGCAGAAAGAACCCAAAATGGTTCTGCCTGCAACCAAAAAGGGTTCTCCTAAGGGGACAGCTGAAGTTTTTTCATAGTATAGTAATTGTTGGATACAATATGAAAGGGACCTCAAAAATATCTAATGGTCTCATAATGTTTTAAGATAGTGAATGACTTAAATGTAATTATTCATCTTAACTGATGGTCTGTCAGCTCTGTGAGTGGAATCTATTTTTACAGTAGATGTCTTTGGTTAATTGTACAACCAAAAGCCAGGGTACACGTTTTTTAAAAGGTGGCTTACAGTCTAACAACTTAAAGTTGGACTGGGGATGTAGTATGTGTGACATTAGTTCACCATTTAATGACTGGAATCAATATGTGTTTAGCTGCTTTCTCACCTGTAACCTGTGTCCCCTCTCCCCCCTGCAGTACAGTCACGATCCCTGCACAACCTCCAGTCTTCCAGAGTGCTGCATGTCATTGACCAGCCGTATCATACTGCAGACGACGAGCCCAGGTCTCCGCACCACCATTTCCCAGGAGACCAGGGGGTAAATGAGATGACCTCTCTGCTGGGTAAGCTGTCCACCGGTGACGGCAGCCAGGGGCTGTCCAATCTCAACCCCATGTCTCCCAACAATAGCCTGGATGAGCAAGCCCATTTCCACGGGGACCCCATTACCGGCCACATAGCTACAGTGACCTTGAATCCACACCGCAGAGCCACACTACGCCCACATGCTGATGACATGTGATTGGATAGAGTTTTCCCAGCAGGATTCTTCTGCTCTGCTCCCATCTCCACACAATTCACATGATGAAACATAGAGTAGCACACACCTAAGCCTCTTTTTTACACTGTTAGGGTAATAAGAAATAAATCATTCCTGCTTTTGCCTCTTATATTTTATGTATATGCTTTTTTCTTGTTTGTTATACTGTTTTGTATTGTTTTCAAGATGAATTGAGCATCTCTTGCCCCTCCATGACTGTTTTAACATTGACAGTGTAGATTTGTGTATTTTGAGAAAGGTAATAATTCTTGTTTTTCATAACTGTGATGGTGTGTACAATTTTGAGCTTTACAAACCATTTTGAGATTCATTTTGCATGTACACTACGAAGCAATAACTTTATTGACAATCTTGCTACAAATGAATAAAACTGTCTCAAACTTTAGAACGTTTAAGTGCTGTCTGCATGTCTGAGTAGTTTCATTAGATTCAGTAGCTCGTGCCTTTAGCATCTAAAAGGCTAAGCTGTTGGGGGGAGGGGAACTAAGCTGACACATGGAATTGTTTCAGATGGTCATACCATGGATCATTTAGCTATTTGATTTTGAATTTTAGGACCCCTTTATTCAATAACACATTCATAAATGGCAAAAAAAAACAGTCAAAAAATAAGGGTTTGTAGTGTTGGTTCTATTTCTAGGAGATATAAGAAAGTTCAGGATATATATATATATACATATATATATATATACATATATATATTTAGTTTTTACACATATTTAACCCCTTCTTTTTGAAATTATTTTATAAAACTACCTCCATACCTCCATCCGTTTGTATGGGTTATCTTCAGAAGAGTCCCATGACACTTGTGGTCATAGAGCAAAATTGAGAACACAGTTGTGTTCGTGAGAGTGGTCATAATAGTTTGTTGGCCAAACCATTCAGACACATCAGACGTTTTCGTGAGAAGGACGATTTCCGGGATGTCTCATGGTCAGACAAACACAGGAGATACAGTGGATGGAGATGAAGCCCATGCAAAAACTAAAAAAAGATATCTCCAGCTTAAACTGACAGATTCTGATGGAGATTTGTATTATTCTGTTACTTAGATTGATGCATGGGTGCGTCAATAAACTCTCAAGGATTTAATATTTCAAAAGTGGTTCAAGAGAAAAAGTACAAGATTTCCCAAGATGGTGCTTGAAAAGCTGACACAATCTAAATATCTCAGTGGCATATTTACAGTGGGTTTGATGTCTGAAACGACAGGATTTACACAGAAAGAATGAGACAAAGTTAACTAGGTCAAAGGTATTGCAGAGTTACGATAACCTTCCACTGACAAAATACACAAATCAATGCTCTTGCTCAATGCTCTATCAAACCATGACATCCCCACAGCCAGTTTGTTTACTTGTCTGTGAGTGTGACACTCCTAGTCCACCCCCGCCTCATTGGCTTGTCAATAGAACATCAAAACCCCAATAGTACCCCATCAGCTAGTGAGTGAATAAAAGAGTTCTCGCTCCAGTGCTTCTTGGTCCCCAATTTGATCTAACATTTCATATCAAATTCTGACAGTCTGGCTAGTCTGCCAATTTCTGACACACTCAACATCACAGGGTTTGGGGATAGGCTGGAGAGGTGGAGGTGCTGTTCTGTTTCAAGTGTATTGTGTCTAGCTGACGAATAGCTGGTGAATCAGCATAAATACCAACCTTCATAACAATGGTGCTCAGGTTGACATAAATGACTGGTGTCTGGAGACTCTGGACGTTGTCTGTGTGTATGAGTGTGCGTGCATATATGTGGTTATTTGGAAGGGAGTGTTATGAGGTACTGTAGGAGTTTGTGTGTTATGAGGTAAGAGTTTGTGTGTGTGTGTGTGTGTGTGTGTGTGTGTGTGTGTGTGTGTGTGTGTGTGTGTGTGTGTGTGTGTGTGTGTGTGTGTGTGTGTGTGTGTGTGTGTGTGTGTGTGTGTGTGTGTGTGTGTGTGTGTGTGTGTCTGCTTGTCTGTCTGTACGACTCTCTTTCTGTGTGGGAGGGGGTGTTATGAGGTTGGTTTATCCACAGTGGTCTTTCATCCCAACCCAGTGGGGAAGGTGGCTTTTTTTGTGTCGATCCTTATCTGCCATTGTGCCTTTGGCCTCTCAGTCTTTAATCATGGGGAGAGCGGCTCAGCGACCAGCATCTTTGATCAGCTTCTCTGTGCCCCACTTTGATTGTCTCCCACTGGCCCTGAGTTCTCCACCCACGGGTTGAATCCCACAAAGTCAGACCCTGAGAGAAGGACATGAAAAGATGAAGGACACAGTCAAAGAGTTGTCCTTGTTTTCACTTGTTTAAAGGGCCAATCCCGGGATTGGTACATTCATTTTTGGACTTTTAAATGAATAATACCATAGATTATTGAGGAATAAAAATGTATAAATGCCTTATAAGTTTATTTCAACTGTCTTACCCCATCAGGACCCAAAATATAAGCTCCATCTTAAAACACTGTGTTGCTTGAAAACATGTGTCTTATCTCATGGATGGTCAGTCCTTGCATGAATACTGTAGCTCCTTATAGCTCTATCTATCAAAACAGCTGTTTAGCAAAACAACTGATTTAGATTGTTTTCAACTCCCGGATTGCTCCTTTAATCCTGTTTGTGGCGTTTCTGTTTTGAAGTGCAGCGCTGACCAGATAAAGTGACCCAGATAAAGTGACCCAGATAAAGTGACCCAGATAAAGTGACCCAGATAAACTGACCCAGATAAACTCATGAAAAACTCCTGAGTGGTTTAAACTTTCTCTTTGATAATTCGTTTTTGAATGATATTCACACAAACAAATTAAACCAAACCAACCATGATCAATATCTTATTGTCCGTTGGGTGAGTGGAGTAAATGTTCATTATTTCCATCAGCAAAAGGGACAACAGAAATAATGGTTCCATTTGTGATTGCATGCCATATTGTGGTTCTGGTATTTTCTATTTGAAGTGCATGATATGATCAACACAATGTACGTAAAATAGCTAATACCTGAAGGGGTGGACGGTTCGAGATATACAATAAAGAGATTAAACCCGTCTGCAGGTTTGTCCAACCTCACAGGTGAGTTAATCTACGTATTTGTTAGGATTAACCTGTGCCGTGGCCTTAGTGTGTTGTTACAGCTGCACTATCCTTTGTCTACTGACGCAATCTCTTACAAAATGTAAATGTCTGGTCATCTGTGCAATACTATAGGCTGTGCAAATGCCAACCACTTGATACCGGCTGTCTATTTCTAGAAGTTCCTACCTATTCGAGGGTAAGACATTTTTAATTTGGCTCTGACATGACGCATGATTAGCTTTTTACATGATAATTCAAACCAATTTAGTTTCATTCATTTGAATTTTTTTCATAATAGACAGCCGACTAATCGTAAATGGCTGGCAATGCTGTGCTGTCTCTACCTTCTTGCCCTTTGTGCTGTTGTCTGTGCCCAATAATGTTTGTACCATGTTTTGTGCTGCTATCATGCTGTGTTGCTACCATGCTTTGTTGTCATGTCTTGCTGCCTTGCTCTGTTGTTGTCTTTGGTCTCTCTTTATGTAATGTTGTATTGTCTCTCTTCTCGTGACATGTGTTTATTACTATATTGATATTTTATTTGACATTTTTATTCCCAGCCCCTGTCCCCGCAGGAGGCCTTTGCCTTATGTGCATTACTTAATTGTAAATAAGAATTTGTTCTTAACTGACTTACCTAGTTAAATAAAGGTTAAATAAATAACAAATAAAAATGTTATGAAGTAATGCACATGTTAACCTGTGAGCCTGAGAATGTGCTTATGCCCCCTATGCGTTCTACAGAATTTTAGACCCTCCCAAATCCATTTCCACTTGATATGTCAGAATACTTCAATAAACATTTCTTAAAGTATTTCTGGATATGTGCGGTTTGACTTTCGTTTGACTTCTGGCCCATCGCCATGCTTCATCATCCCAGGGAGGGAGGAGATGTCGCAAAATTGTTCAAATTACAGAATTTGAAAGCTACTGCAAGGCGTTGGTGAGAAATGGAGGACAAAATCTAAACGGGTGTTTCCACATAGCATAACAGCTACAAAGCAGATGCTAGCTATCCTATTTTTCATTATGTAGCATGGTTGGTTAGCTAGCTAGCTATCATAGTCTGCTGATCATAGTCTGCTGCTGGAAAAAATGTGTTATGGCTTTACATCCCCTGCTATAATGTGGATAAAGAGTTACTTGTCTAACAGAACACAGAAAGTGTTCTACAATGGAAGCCTCTCAAACATAATGCAGGTAGAATCAGGAATTCCCCAGAGTAGCTCTTTAGGCCCCTTGCTCTTTTCAATCTCTTCTAACAACATGCCACTGACTTTGAGTAAAGCCAGAGTGTATATGTATGTGGATGAAGCATTTCTCTACAGCTGGCCATGCTTTCCACCTGGCTACTCCAGCCCCGGCCAACAGGTCTGCACCCCCCCGCAGCAACTGGCCCAAGCCTCCCCCCGCTTCTCCTTCACCCAAATCCAGACAGGTGATGTTCTGAAAGAACTGCACAATCTAGATCTTACAAATCAGCTGGGCTAGAAAATCTGGACCCTATCTTCCCAAAATTATCTGCCTCCAGTGTTGCAACTCCTATAACTAGTCTGTTCAACCTCTCTTTTGTATCATCTGAGATTCCTAAATATTGGAAAGTGGCCGCGGTCATCCCCCTCTTCAAAGGGGAAGACACTCTAGACCCAAACTGTTACAAACCTATATCCATCCTGCCCTGCCTTTCTAAAGTCTTCGAAAGCCAAGTGAACAAACAGATCACCGACCATTTAGAATCCCACTGTACCTTCTCCGCTATGCAATCCGGTTTCCGAGCTGGTCACGGGTGCACCTCAGCCACGCTCAAGGTCCTAAACGATATCATAACCGCTATCAATAAAAGACAGTACTGTGCAGCCATCTTCATCGACCTGGCCAAGGCTTTCGACTCTGTCAATCACCATATTCTTATCGGCAGACTCAACAGCCTTGGTTTCTCTAATGACTGCCTCGCCTGGTCCACTAACTACTTCTCAGATAGAGTTCAATGTGTCAAATCGGAGGGCCTGTTGTCCGTACCTCTGGCAGTCTCTATGGGGGTGCCACAGGGTTCAATTCTCGGGCCGACTCTATTCTCTGTATATATCAATGATGTCGCTCTTGCTGCGGGTGATTCTTTGATCCACCTCTACGCAGACGACACCATTCTGTATAAATCTGGCCCTTCTTTGGACGCTGTGTTAACAAACCTCCAAATAAGCTTCAATGGCATACAACACTCCTTCCGTGTCCTCCAACTGCTCTTCAATGCTAGTAAAACTAAATGTATGCTCTTCAACCGATTGCTGCCCGCACCCGCCCCCCAACTAGCATCACTACTCTATAAATACCTAGGTGTCTGGCTAGACTGTAAACTCTCCTTCCAGACTCATATTAAGCATCTCCAATCCCAAATTAAATCTAGAATCAGTTTCCTATTTTGCAACAAAGCCTCATTCACTCATGCTGCCAAACATACCCTCGTAAAACTGACTATCCTACCGATCCTTGACTTTGGCGATGTCATTTACAAAATAGCCTCCAACACTCCACTCAGAAAATTGGATGCAGTCTATCACAGTGCCATCTGTTTTGTCACCATAGCCCCATATACTACCCACAACCGTGACTTGTATTCTCTTATTGGCTGGTCCTCGCTACATATTTTTCACCAAACCCACTGACTCCAGGTCATATATAAGTCTTTGCTAGGTAAAGCTCCGCCTTATCTCAACTCACTGGTCACCATAGCAACACCCGCCCACAGCACACGCTCCAGCAGGTATATTTCATTGGTCATCCCCAAACCCAACACCCCTTTTGGCCACCTTTTCTTCCAGTTCTCTGCTGCCAATGACTGGAACGAATTGCAAAAATCACTGAAGTTGGAGACTTATATCTCCCTCACTAACTTTAAGCATCAGCTGTCAGGGAAGCTTACCAATCGCTGCAGCTGTACACAGCCCATCTGTAAATAGCCCATCCAACCAACTACCTACCTCATCCCCATATTTGTTTTGTTTTTCTGCTCTTTTGCACACCTGTATTTATACTTGCACATCCTCATCTGCACATCCATCACTCCAGTGTTAATTGCTAAATTGTAATTACTTCACCACTATGGCCTATTTATTGCCTTACCTCCTTACTACATTTGCACACACTGTATACAGATGTTTCGATTGTGTTATTGACTGTTTGTTAATCCCATGTGTAACTCTGTGTTTTTGTAGCACTGGTCACAATTGGTCACAATTGTAAATGAGAACTTGTTCTCAACTGGTCTACCTGGTTAAATAAAGGCTACTACAGCGACTGAAATAACTGAAACACTTAACAAATAGTTGCAGTTAGTTTCAGAGTGGGTGGCAAGGAATATGTTAGCCCAAAATATTTCTATAACTAAAATAATTGTATTTGGGACAAATCATTAACTAAAACCTAAACCTCAACTAAATCTTGTAATAAACTGCTTGGAGTATCCCTGGATTGTAAACTGTCATGGTCAAAAAATATTGATACAACAGTAGCTATGATGGGGAGAAGTATGTTCATCATAAAGCCCTGCTCTGCCTTCTTAACAATACCATCAACAAGGCAGGTCCTACAGGCCTTAGGTTGGCTGCACCTTAACTACTGTTCAGTCATGTGGTCAGGTGCCACAAAAAAAGGACTTAGGAAAATTGCAATTGATTGTAGCATGTCTGGCCCTTGGATGTACACAGAGCGCTAATATTAATAATATGCATGTCAATCTCTCCTTGCTCAAAGTCGAGGAGCAATTGACTTCATCACTACTTTTCTATTTATGAGAGGTATTGACATGAATGCACTGAGATGTCTGTTTGAACTACTGGCACACAGCTGAGACACAAAAGGTCTCTTTACAGTCCTCAAGTCCAGAACAAACTATGGGAGGCGCACAGTACCACATAGAGCCATAACTACATGGAACTCTATTCCACATCAAGTAACTGATGCAAGCAGTAAAATTTGATTTAAAAAACAGATTAAAAAACACCTTATGGAACAGCGGGGACTGTGAAGCAAAACAAACATAGGCACAGTATCACGTTTTAGGGAAGACCCAGATGCAGACAGTGTCGAAGTAACAACATTTTATTACAAAACAGGGTGCAGGCAAAATGGCAGGCCAATGGCAGGCAGAGGTCAGTAATCCAGATCAGAGTCCAAAAGGTACAGAATGGCAGGCAGGCACAGGGTCAGGGCAGGCAGAATGGTCAAAACTGGAAAAACAGGAACTAGAAACAGACCGGCACAAGGGGAAAAATGCTGGTAGGCTTGATGAAAAAAAATTGGCAACAGACAAACAGAGAACACAGGTATAAATACACAGGGGATAAGGAGGTGAGATGGGAGACACCTGGTGGGGGGTGGAGACAAGCACAAAGACAGGTGAAACATTTAAGGGTGTGACACACAGACTGATGCATACCAACACATGATAACATACACACTATACACACACATACACATGGATTTAGTACTGTAGATATGTAGTAGTGGTGGAGTAGGGGCCTGAGGGCACACAGTGTGTTGTGAAATCTGTGAATGCATTGTAATGTTTTTCAAATTGTATAAACTGCCTTAATTTTGCTGGACCCCAGGAAGAGTACCTGCTGCCTTGTTGACATCGCATAAATCATGACAAAATGTGTAGGATTGCAGGAAATTAGCTGTAAAACTGCACATTTTTCTCTCTGCCCCATGGCAGAATTAGTAGAATTGCATGAAATGAGTTACAAAATGACAAAATCTGATTTACGCCCTATGGCAAAATGTGGAGAATTGTAGCAAATTAAATAAAAAACTCTCTTCCGTAAGTTCAGACAGTGGTCTCCCGAGTGGCTCTGCGGTTTAAGGCACTACAGTGCTAGAGGTGTCACTACAGACCCAGGTTCAATCTCAGGCTATTTCACAAACAGCCATGACCAGGGGTCCCATAGGGTGGCACACAATTGTCCCAGCATCATCTGGGTTAGGGGAGGGTTGTCAAGGGAATCCAGTTTGGATTTGGCTTCACTCCAAACATATAGCATTGAGAGCATACATCATTGACAGAAACAACTTGAATTGTTACATGTCTTTGTGCTGTTGTACTAGCTAGCTAGCTAACATGGGCCTTGCCTAAATTGAACTAAATTACCTTTTATTCTTGGTCAATGTTTTGGGGAAGCCTGGTTTCCCTTGGCATCCACGAATACATGCAGAATAGCCACCACACACCTGAATAGTGTGTCAAAAACCATTGTAGAAAAGTCTGAAAGAACGCTCCGATTCTATTACCACGTGTGACTTAAGGCTATAACATGTTTATAACATGTTTATTTTAGTAATATATGTGTGCATGATCTGGGTGGTTTAGTAGCTGAAAAGGTCTGGCTACATCATTCAAGTGGGGAATGTAAAATCATCTTCCAGATGACTTTTATTGAGATTTGAATGTGTTGACTTAGGATTGTTCTGTATCCCCCAGGTTGGAATATTAATCATTTACAATTCATTTATATTCTTAGAATGTGTTCTCAGTTGATGACCTCATTTATCACTGGGGAGAATCTGCCAAGGTGCCCCAGGGAAACATCTCAGATGAATTAACATGACAGCTTTATCCTTCTAAGATGTGTCAAACTCATTCCACGGAGGGCCAAGTGTCTGCCGGTTTTTGACCCTCCCTTGTACCTGATTGATGTATTAAGGCCACTGAGGAACTCCTCTCACCTGGTTGTCTAGGTCTTAATTAAAAGAAAAACCAAAAACCAGCAGACACTTGGCCCTCCATGGAATGAGTTTGACATCCCTGTTCTAACATCTTCTATTAATCCCTAGCCCCATGACTGTCTGATTTGCAAGTGGGTCAGTGAACCATGCTCAATTGCCCTAAGACCTGAAAACGTGGGTTAGCTCCCGCAAGCGAATGCCTAGGCTTTAGCTCAGCAGGCTAACAAATCAAAATCAAAATCAAATCAAATCGATTTATATAGCCCTTCGTACATCAGCTGATATCTCAAAGTGCTGTACAGAAACCCAGCCTAAAACCCCAAACAGCAAGCAATGCAGGTGTAGAAGCAGACAGTATTGTGGCGCACAGACGACCTGAGTTCTAAACCCAGTCAATCACATTGGTGCTGTGACACGTCAATGGATGCCTATCAGCTGCAGGAGTCGTTGCGGAGAGGAGGAGGTCAAAGGGGCTTAAAGAAGAAGTGATTATGTCAACCATGCTCTTATGATGAATACACTTGCCTGAGAGTTAAAGCTAGAATCATTAGTTATTAATGAATGAAATGAATGATTTATACCCAAATATTCTTGAAGAATATAACTTATACGAGCCTAATGAGCTTAGTTCAACTGTTGTGCCCCATGCATCAACAACCGACATACAAGCGTGTTTTACTCTGTTTGCAAACAATGTAAAATGTAAACAAACACTGTGAAGTCTCAAAAATGGGTTAACATGATACTTTTGGTCAGTCTTTTCATTCATAGCTCTGTCTATGAATTTCTCCAGGCCCATACCTCAGTTTTTTACCAAAACTGGGGCGGGGACACGTGGTGGCCGCTTTGTTATTGTTTCAATGAAGGATTCTAGCTTTAAAGAATTGTGTTAGGTCTCCTGATACATTCTTGTTCTACTGGGCACACCATGTCATTTCAACATGGATACAGTAATTGGATAATATTTGGTTGAGATGTTGATCAATGAGATTACAACCTATATAGACCCACTCAAAAGACAGCCAAAAGTTAGTTGAATTTCCAATGTGTTATCACTATTCTTTCAACCATTTAAAAACACAACCAAATTCCAATGGACAAACAACGTTGGATTGTTGGTTTAGTTCTCACCCGAATGTCTATCACTGCGCTTTCAACCATTTAAAAGCACAGCAAAGTTCAAAGGGGGATAACATTTCAGATATTTTGTTTACTTATACAACAGATGAATGTGTTATCACTGTGCTTCATTGAATCAGAACCAAATGACCAAGTCAACGCAACATGTAAAGTGTTGCTCCCATTGTTCATGAGCTGAAATAAAAGATCCCAGAAATGTTCCATACGTACAAAAAGCTTATTTCTCTCAAATTCTGTGCACACATTTATTTACATCCCTGTCAGGGAGCATTTGTCCTTTGCCAAGATAATCCATCCACCTGACAGGTGTTACACATCAAGAAGCTGATTAATCAGCATGCCGGGACAATAAAATGCCACTCTAAAACGTGCAGTTTTGTCACACAACACAATGCTACAGATGTCTCTTGTTTTGAGGGAGTGTGTAATTGGCATGCTGAGTGCAGGAATGTCCACCAGGGTTGTTGCCAGAGAATTGTATGTTAATTTATCTACCATAATCCACCTCCAACCACATTTAAGAGAATTTGGCAGTACGGCCAACCGGCCTCACAACCGCACATCTGGCTTCTTCACCTACGGGATCGTATGAGACCAGCCGATGAAACTGTGGGTTTGCACAACGGAACTATTTCTGCACAAACTGTCAGAAATCGTCTCAGGGAAGGTCATCTGTGTTCTTCCCTCATCTGTGTGCTCATCATCCTCATCTGGACCTGACTGCAGTTCGGCATCATAACCAACATCAGTGGGCAAATGCTCTCCTTCAATGGCCACTGGCACGCTAGAGAAGTGTGCTCTTCACAGACTAATCCCGGTTTCAACTGTACTGGGCAGATGGCAGAATGGTGTCGTGTGGGCTAGCGGTTTGCTGATGTCAAAGTTGTGAACAGAGTGCCCCATGGTGGCAGTGGGGTTATGGTACGGGCAGACATAAGCTACGGATAACGACCAAAATTGTATCGATGGCAATTTGAACGCACAGAGATACCGTGACAAGATACTGAGGCCCATTGTAGTGCTTTTCATCCGCTGCCATCACCTCATGTTTCAGCATGATAATGCACGTTCTCATGTCGTGAGAACCTACAAAATTCCTGGAAGTTGAAAATGTCCCAGTTTCCCACTGCATACTCATCAGATATGTCACCACTTGATCATGTTTGGGATGCTATGGATCGATGTGTACGACAGCGTGTTCCAGTTCCCGCCAATATCCATTAACTTTGCACAGCCACTGAAGAGGAGTGGGTCAACATTCCACGGGCCACAATTAACAGCCTTATCAACTCTATCCGAAGGAGATGTGGCAAATAGTGGTCAGACCAGATACTGACTGGTTTTCTGATCCAAGCTCCTACTTTTTTTAAGGTATCTGTGACCAACAGTGTATTACTATTCCCAGTCATGTGAAATCCATAGAGTTCAAATTCATTTATTTCAATTGACTGATTTCCTTACATGAACTGTAACTCAGTAAAATCTTTCAAATTGTTGCATGTTGGGTTTATATTTTTGTTCAGTTCATGCCTTTCCAGATTCTGCAAAGATTATTACAGCAATTGTGAAGATCTCCACAGATCTGCGATGGCCTATGAGTGCTATCTTGATCATGCATGCTTTATAGGATAACATTAGCCATGTATTGCTACAGTAGCCTCAAAATGTGGCCATGGATGTGTTACTCATTTTAAGGTTGAATGTTACATTAGTTTGTAAAATAGCCTTCACTTTAGGCTATTTACTGTATTACAAAAGTAATATTGAATTGTGTTTGGTTGACAATGCAACCAAATATCAACATTTAACATTGGATAGTTCGATTTTTGGTTTAGATGGAGACCTGAATCCAACACATCAATTATTAATTTGTAGACAAACTGGAATTAAAGCAAGACTAAGTCAGTAGTTAGGTTTCCATCCAATTGGTGACAGATTTTCATGCGAATATAAAACAATCTGCATAAAAACAATATGCAGATTTTCCCATCAGAGATTTTCCCACCAAATTGACTTGTTGCAGATAAAATGGTCTGCGTGATGACAGGGTAAACTATGTACCGAGTAACAAATACACGTTAAATGGGCTTCCATCGCATTTTCAACTCTGCTGATAGGGATTGTGACAACGCTGACCTTTGCACGTGCGCTCTAGCCAACAGCACAATCTGCACGCAGTTGGCTAGATCGCGCATAAAAGACCGAGATTATTTTTATTTGTAAAACGGCAGTCAAACGCCGATTATCATGTCACCATTAGAAGACCCTCGATATTATTGGAAAGTAGCATCAAGCTCATCACCTTGCACTTTCACCACCCTGTGAAGCTAAACATAAAAAATAAAAATCTGTAGCCTAATAAACTGCATGCTCTCCCGATGAGTCATAGTGGGAGGACCACACACTACAGTGCATTAGGGAAGGTATTCAGACTCCTTCCCTTTTTCCACATTTTGTTATGTTACAGCCTTATTCTAAAATTAACATAATTATTTTTTCTCCCTCAATCTACAAACAATATACCATAATGACAAAGCGAAAACAGGTTTTTATACATTTTTGCAAATGTATAAATATAAAAAACAGAAATGCCTTATTTACAGAAGTATTCAGACCCTTTGCTATGAGTCTCGAAATTGAGCTCAGGTGCATCCTGTTTCCATTGATCATCCTTGAGATGTTTCTATGACTTGATTGGAGTCCACCTGTTGTAAATTCAATTGTTTGGATATGATTTGGGAAGGCACACACCTAACTATATAAGGTCCCACAGTGAACAGTGCACGTCAGAGCAAAAACCAAGCCATGAGGTTGAAGGAATTGTCTGTAGAGCTCAGAGACATGATTGTGTCGAGGCACAGATCTGGGGAAGGGTACCAAAACAATTCTGCAGCATTGAAGGTCCCCATGGACACAGTGGTCTCCATCATTCTTAAACGGAAGATGTTTGGAACTACCAAGACTCTTCATAGAGCTGTCCGCCTGGCCAAACTGAGCAATCAGGGGAGAAGGGCCTTGATCAGGGAGGTGAGCAAGGACCCAATGGTCACTCTGACAGATCTCCAGAGTTCCTCTGTGGAGATGGGAGAACCTTCCAGAAGGACAACCATCTCTGCAGCACTCCACCAATCAGGCCTTTGTGGTAGTGGCCAGGCGGAAGCCACTCCTCAGTAAAAGCACATGACAGCCAACTTGGAGTTTGCCAAAGGACTCAGACATGAGAAACAAGAGTCTCTGGTCTGATAAATTCAAGATTGAACTCTTTGGCCTGAATGCCAAGCGTCATGTTTGGAGGAAACCTGGCACCATCCCAGGTGGTTGTAACGTTAGTCGTTAAGGGTAGACCAAGGTGCAGCGTGGTAGGCGTACATTTTCTTTTAATTTTAAATGTTCCACCAAAAACAATAAACAACTCAACGAACGTAAAGCTAGGAGAACAAAGACATGCAACAACCAAAGACAAGATCCCACAACAGAAGGTGGGAAAAAGGTCTGCCTAAGTATGATCCCCAATCAGAGACAACGATAGACAGCTGCCTCTGATTGGGAACCATACTCGGCCAACAAAGAAATACAAACATAGATTTCCCACCCTAGTCACACCCTGACCTACCAAATAGAGAATTTAAAGGATCTCTAAGGTCAGGGCGTGACAATGGTGGTGGCAGCATCATGCTGTGGGAATGTTTTTCAGCGGCAGGGACTGGGAGACTAGTCAGGATCGAGGGAAGATGAACGGAGCAAAGTACAGAGAGATCCTTGATGAAAACCTGCTCCAGAGTGCTCAGGACCTCAGACTGGGGCAATGGTTCACGTTCCAACAGGACAACAACCCTAAGCACATAGCCAAGACAACGCAGGTGTGGATTTGGGACAAGTCTGAGTGTCCTTGAGTGGTCCAGCCAGAGCGAGGACTTGAAGCATATCAAACATCTCTGGAGAGACATGAAAATATCTTTGCAGCGACGCTCCCCATCCAACCTGACAGAGCTTGAGAGGATCTGCAGAGAAGAATGGGAGAAACTCTCCAAATACACATGTGCCAAGCTTGTAGTGTCATACCCAATAAGACTTGAGGATGTAATCGCTGCCAAAGGTGCTTCAACAAAGTACTGAGTAAATTGTGTGAATTCTAATATAAATGTGGGATTTCAGTTTTCATTTTGCAAAAATGTCTAAACCTGTTTTTGTCATGATCAGGTATTGTGTGTAGATTGATGTGTGAAAAAAAACAGATTAAATACATTTTAGAATAAGGCTGTAACTGAACAAAATATGTAAAAAGTCAAGGGGTCTGAATACTTTCCGAAGGCCCTGCAGGTGTGATTCCTGAGTTAATTAAGCAATTAACATCCCATCATGCTTAGAATCATGTATGAAAATGCTGTGCAAGCCATTATTTTGGCTACCATGGCTATGCCACCATAGGATTGAAACAATAGCTGTTGATGACTTTGCAAATGCTACACACTGGGTATACAAAACATTAAGAACACATGCTCTTCTATGACAGACTGACCAGCTGAATCCAGGTGAAAACTATGATCCCTTATTGATGTCACTTGTTAAATACACTTCAATTAGTGTAGATGAAGGGGAGACGACAGGTTAAATAATCATTTTTAAGCCTTGAGACAATTGAGACATTAAATCAAATCAAATGTATTTATATAGCCCTTTGTACATCAGCTGATATCTCAAAGTGCTGTACAGAAACCCAGCCTAAAACCCCAAACAGCATGCAATGCAGGTGAAGAAGCACGGTGGCTAGGAAAAACTCCCTAGAAAGGCCAAAACCTAGGAAGAAACCTAGAGAGGAACCAGGCTATGATTGGTGGCCAGTCCTCTTCTGGCTGTGCCGGGTGGAGATTATAACAGAACATGGCCAAGATGTTCAAATGTTCATAAATGACCAGCATGGTCAAATAATAATAATCACAGTAGTTGTCGAGGGTGCAGCAAGTCAGCATCTCAGGAATACATGTCAGTTGGCTTTTCATAGCCGATCATTAAGAGTATCTCTACCACTCCTGCTGTCTCTAGAGAGTTGAAAACAGCAGGTCTGGGACACGTAGCACGTCCGGTGAACAGGTCAGGATTCCATAACCGCAGGCAGAACAGTTGAAACTGGAGCAGCAGCACGGCCAGGTGGACTGGGGACAGCGAGGAGTCATCATGCCAGGTAGTCCTGAGGCATGGTCCTAGGGCTCAGGTCCTCCTCCGAGAGAAAGAGAGAATTAGAGAGAGCATACTTAAATTCACACAGGACACCGGATAAGACAGGAGAAGTACTCCAGATTTAACAAACTGACCCTAGCCCCCCGACACAAACTACTGCAGCATAAATACTGGAGGCTTAGACATGGATTGTGCATTTGTGCCATTCAGAGGGTGAATGGTTCAGACAGAAGATTGAAGTGCCTTGGAACTGGGTAGTAGGTGCCAGGCCCACCGGTTTGTGTCAATAGCGACAACACTGCTGGGCTTTTCACGCTCAGCAACTTCCCGTGTTTATCAAGAATGGTCCACCACCCGAGGACATCAGACCAACTTCACACAACTGTGGGAAGCATTGGAATCAACATGGGCCAGCATCCCTGAGGAATGCTTTCGACACCTTGTAGAGTCCATGCCCTGAGGATCTTCTGAGGGGCGTTCCTAATGTTTGGTATACTCAGCGTATACTGTAGGCCTAAATAACATCATTGATGATATATGAGTGATGAAATAGTTTCACTGTCACCATCGAAGTCATTCCAAAAGGTAGGTTTAACAGAGAAAATAAAATGTGACCATACTTTGTTTTTAACAAGAATTGAAGCTTTTTGCCCATATAAGACATGTCTATGTCCTGGAAAGTTGGCTGCTACTTACAAAGTCATTCTAGTCACATTAGCGCACGTTAGCAACAACTGTCCTGGTTTAGGGACACCGAGCCCGTAGAGGTTCATCTAATTGCACTGTCCAATTTACAGTAGCTATTACAGTGAAAAAATACCATGCTGTTGTTTGAGGAGAGTGCACAACAACACAACACTTTTATCACAGCAACTGGTTTGATACATTCACCTCTGAAGGTAAATAATGTACTTACATTCAGTAATCTTGCTCTGATTTGTCGTCCTGGGGGTCCCAGAGATAAAATGTACCATTGTTAAGTTTGATAAAATCCATTTTTGTATTCAAATGTAGGAACTGGGTTCTACAGTTTGAAACCCTGCTGTTTCTGCCCCCCCCACCACCCGGCCATTAAGACGTGTGAAGGTTAGTGTCTTTCTGTAGGGAGGCTAATGACCCATCGTGTAAGACATTCTTGGGAGTGTGTAAACTTAAATGTTTTATTACTATAGCATCTTTATATGTTTTCAATAGTTATAGTTATGTACTTGAAAATGTATCAATTGACCAATTCCGCTCATTTGAAAAAACTCCTGGCAGACTTGATACAAAATATAGTGTAGTAATGTAATGGAAAAGAGGGATACCTAGTCAGTTGTACAGCTGAGTGCCTTCAACTGAAATGTGCCTTCCGCATTTAACCCAACCCCTCTGAATCAGAGATGTGCGAGGGGCTGCCTAAATCAACATCCACCTCTTTGGGGAACAGTGGGTTAACTGCCTTGCTCAGGGGGCAGAATGACAGATTTTTTACCTTGTCAGCTCGGGGATTCAATCCAGCAACCTTTCGGTTACTGGCCCAATGTTCTAACCACAAGGCTACCTGCCATACTGTTCCACGGAATCAGTCTGAAACTTTGCACACACACTACTGCCATCTGGTGGCCAACATCTAAATTGTGCCGAAACTCATATTTGATTATATGACCTTTCTCTTGCTCTCAAAGATGATGAAAAAATAAAAATGAGAAAATGCATGTTTTTTTGTGTGTATTATCTTTTACCAGATCTAATGTATTATATTCTCTTACATTAATTTCAGATTTCCACAAACTGCAAAGTGTTTTCTTTCAAATGGTAGTCATTGACAAATATCAAGGCAGAGCAGGGCTTGCTTAAAACCCTGGATGAGAGACTGGAGGGTAACTGTAGATAGATAAATTCTCCAGTAGGGGGTGCAACCCAGCCTATAGTTTTTTTTCCTGATATATATGGCTATAAATTGAAGATCTGACGTTGTTTTAAAGGTACAAATTCAACACATTTTATACAAGGTTTGTCTATGTTGAAAATTGGTTACCATGATGACATAATCCTGTTTTTGAAATTTCCACATCAATTCCACCATCAAAACTAAAAATGTTAAAGACTTTTTTTCAAATCCAATGTATTTTCCGTGTAGATTCCACGTCACAAACAAATTTGACAAATGATGTCGAAACAACATTTTTGAAAACATCCATAAAGAGATTATTTGTCGATTGATTATATCTGTTATTTTCCAATTGTCCAATTTGATCCCGAGCAGTAACATGACAGTGAGCGCGTTGCCTCTTTTCTGTCCCCATCCTCTCTGTTCCAACATGTTTCCCACTCAGAGTAGTCAGAAAGTAGTAGTACAAGTGAAAACACCTCTTGATTCAAGGCTGCTGTGTCTTTGTTTATTCTGAGGGTGAGTCATAATCGTCTGAGAGGGCAAGATGAACAACTGTGATGATTCAATAGAACAAACTGCCCATTTAAGTGTTTTAAGAGTGGTGGACATAACCGGCCATTCAGGTGAATTAATGTGTTGTTTTGTTTTTGTTTAATCCAAAATTAATTTCACAACACCTTTACACGAAAAAGAAACTGAACAAAGAACAAAGAAACTGAAGACACACAGCAAACAGGATTTAAATGAAATGTCAGTAAGTATTGAGCTTTATTTATGACGGATAGGATATGTGTACAGACAATGCAGGACGACCATCATTATCTGGGCTGTTTAAGGAGACAGACTAGAAGCTGTGGTGATGATTACGAGCCTGAGCCTGAGCCTTGCGCGCGCCCGCGGAATCTATAAAAGAATGCGAGATGCACCCACTGAGCTGAGTGAAGTGAATTAGAGGCGATACGTGGACGGAGGAGGAGAGACACCTATACAGAGGAGGATACATTTGGATTCAGCTAAAAGTCAGCTCCACAGAGAAACTAAATAGCACAGGTATGTTCAAAATGACATTTAGGCAACTTTTTCCCTCATCATGAATATCGCATCTCCTCCTATTGGTTTCTACTCCTGAGCATAACACGTCTCCAACATGCCATGCAGAGGAATTTGCGAATGAATGACTCAGCCATGCAACAGAATGACAGTGCACAGACCCTGGCACCAGAGGTTTGTGAGCAGGTGCTGGAGGATAATGCTGGACTGGGTTATGGTGGCTCTACTGGTAACCTGTCGCTGCGGTGCTGGCTGTATTTCTTAAGCAAGGAATCTATCCTGGATCTGCAGGGCGATGGCTCCAGCATCACAGTGCGTGTGATGATAGCTCTGGTGTACTCCGTTGTGTGTGCACTGGGGCTAGTGGGGAACTCTCTGGCACTCTACCTGCTTCACTCACGCCACAGTCAGAAGCAGTCTTCCATCAACTGCTTTGTAATGGGCTTGGCTCTCACAGACCTGCAGTTTGTTCTCACGCTCCCTTTTTGGGCTATTGACACGGCTCTGGACTTCCGCTGGCCCTTTGGCAAAGTAATGTGTAAGATCATCAGCTCCGTGACCGTCATGAACATGTACGCCAGCGTCTTCTTCCTGACTGCCATGAGTGTGGCACGGTACTACTCGGTGACCACGGCCCTCAAGATGCACAGCAGGCGGGCAGCGGCGGCTGGTGCCAAGTGGATCAGCCTGGGCATCTGGGTAGTGTCGCTGCTGGTCACCCTGCCCCATGCCATCTACTCCACCAGTGCCCAGCTGTACGACGAGGAGTTGTGTTTGGTGCGATTCTCTGAGTCGGGCAGCTGGGACCCTCAGCTGCTCCTGGGGCTGTACCAGCTACAGAAGGTACTGCTGGGCTTTGTTATTCCCTTGGTGGTCATCACTGTGTGCTACCTGCTGCTGCTGCGCTTCGTGCTGAGCCAACGCATCAGCGGAGCGACCAGCTCGGAGGGCTCGGAAGGCCGCCACAAGCACCGCTCCAAAGTCACCAAGTCGGTGGCCATCGTGGTGCTGTCCTTTTTTCTGTGCTGGCTGCCCAACCAGGCGCTGACACTGTGGGGCGCGCTGATTAAGTTTGACGTGGTGCACTTCAGCAACGCATATTACAACGCCCAGAACTACACCTTCCCTCTGACTGTATGTCTGGCTCACACTAACAGCTGCCTCAACCCTGTGTTGTACTGCATAATTCGCCGTGAGTACCGCACAGGCCTCAAAGAGCTGCTGCTGCGCGCCACACCCTCCCCAAGGAGCCTGGCCAACCTGCTGCCCCGCAAGGCCAAGGTGGCAGAGGCTCCCCCTGACATGGTGCTGGTCCAGATGGATGTTTGAGGCATTTCATGAAATTCGTTTGTTGTGAATGACGGAACAGCACCATCACAAGGAATGCCCATTAAGATGTGCCCTATTTTCTTTCCCCCTACTCAGATTCTCTTTGCCAGATGTGTTTTTCATCTGTCTCCTCCGGTGCTTCTCTGCCTTCCCGTAATTTGCCATGAATATGTAACAAGTAGCACTCATGTCAGGGGTCTCAATGAGTTCAAACCATAATGCGTCCCCTTCTGCTTCGTACCTGCCAGATAAGACACAAGTCGCCATACCACCTATGATCTCCATTAATTATCCATTTTTTTTCAATCATTTGAATTGGGTCATTTGCACTCAACAGAACACACTTTCTGCCACGTATTGTATTCACGAGATGATGAATAGATGAGACTGTCCATAGGATGCAAGAGTTTATTCAGACACACTCATGTCTGTGCAGGGTGTTATTGTCATGCAATTTAGTACCTTGTTATTGCATTTGGTCATGTCCTCCTATGCTATAACTGTCCTTGGTAGGTGTATAGATCCTTTAAATCATCAATTAAAACAGGAACTCAATTATAATCTATTGATATGGTTCATTTTATATCATTTTGATTGGTGTTATTGTTATTACCAGAGCCATGTTGGCAAATGTCTCTCTCCAGGAAGCTTTGTTGTGTGTGCAAGCAACCGATTAGTAGAGTATTTTTTACTCCCAAAAATATATTTTTTCTGATATAGACAAATAAAAGAGTGCGGTGGGGACATATTGTATATGTGATAGAGCTGAATAGTTGATCAGAGCAACATACAGAGAGCAAGTTGTGGGTCACTGTCTTACACCACATTAGCTGATCGTGAAAGGAAAACATTTCTCACAAATGTTAACTGCTGTTGTACGCAAGATCAGGGTCTCTTAGTGTGTCCACTAGAACGTAAGGAAACAATTTAGATTTGAAGGAGTAGAAAAGTTGCATTACATTGCAACAACAAGACGACCTTGCTTGCAGTCTTTGCTTTCTCTGTCTGTTAAACGTGAGCTGCGCACACACACTGAGCCGCTGCTTTGAGCCATACAAAGGGAATTTATTATGGGATATCATCCTCCTACCCATTCATATATCTATATTAATAATTCAGTTTGAAGGAAATATATTTTAAAAAGTATGAAATAGTCGAAACCTTCAATGGAATGTGAACAAGTCTCTGTGAAATCATGTACTGTAAAGGTTATATTGCAAGAGCTACACGATTACTAATGTGATTCACCATTTTTTGTAATTGTGTTGCCTTGATCTCATTAGCTATATAAACTGTTTTAGTAAAGATTGAAATAAGATTTTAGTAAAATTGCAAGTGCATTATGTAGAACTAAGAAATAAACCAGTCAACTTGAACATCCTCTTTTGATGAATTGGGTCGTGTTTGAAATCAGAGCATATGGATGGGGATGTGGTATACACATGCATGATCTTAATTTGAGCCAGTTCTCTACAGCAGGAAAATAATCCTGCAGCAACAGGAAATGTGAATTATTATGTGGATTATAATTAATGGACATTTTGTAGGGGAAAATACATTTTTCATAAGGGAAAATTAAGTCTGAAAATTCAAAGTGGAAATTACAAACTTCAGAAGCCTTTTTAAACCTCAAATACACTACAAGTTTAAAATGTCCTGCATTGCAGGAAAGCTCTCTTGCAACAGTGTGATCCAATTCAGATCCTACAGTTTAGGGCTCCAGTGATGAAGTGGCTCTAATTGTGCTGTTAAGTACCTTAAAATAAGGGTCCACCAATAGGCGGCCCGATATTATCCCCCCCAAAGTTTTCTGAGCAAAAATATACCAAGTATTCCCATGTATGAACAAAGAGGCATATGTGATCGTATCGCAATATAATTAAGGTTTTGAAAATATTCTGTTTTTGTCAAATACTATATATCTGTTTGGGATTATTACAGTCAATTTGCAGTGTACAAATGATTTATACCTATGTTCTGGCAACCCAACCATCTGCTCAAGGAAAAATCGGCCTGTGGCTGAATGTATTTGGGGACCCCTGCCTTTCATTGACATTCTCAGCATGCAGACAGGAATGTGGCTTTCTTTCTCACGTTGTAACGGCCGTTGTTGATGGGAGAAGGTGAGGACCAAAATGCAGTGTGGTAAGTGTCCATATTGATAATTTATTATCATAAGAACACTAAACAAACTAACAACGAATAATGAACGAAACGAAACAGTCCTGTCTGGTGTAGACACAAAACAGAAAACAATCACCCACGAAACACAATAGAAAACAGGCTCCCTAAATATGGTTCTCAATCAGGCACAACGATTGACAGCTGCCTCTGATTGAGAACCATACCAGGCCAAACACAGAAATAGCAAATCATAGAAAAACTAACATAGACAACCCATCCAACTCACGCCCTGACCATACTAAAACAAAGACATAACAAAAGAACTAAGGTCAGAACGTGACACACGTAGCGTTAATTCTGATTTCACCAGGCTATTCTTCTTCTGCACTGAAAGACAAACTCTGTTGTTTACATCTGTCAAACCCTACCAAATATTCAGCCTGAGAAATGATGAGGATTCTTTCTTTTGTCAACCCTTAACCCCTAACAAATCAAATGCTTTGACACCACCTCACCATCAAGGGCTGCAGTGTCTGCTTGTTAACTCCTCTCCCAGGCACTTACAGCAATTTATCAATGAATCAGGGACCAATGCATATCCATAGGAAAACGTGTTAATTCTGTTACGTTCCACTTGACTTTTAGCACTCTGTCTACTTATGCTGACATTGCCTTATAGCAATGCTTAGCAAAACATTCAGATTCATGATGAGCAAACTATTTGCAAACCATCTAAGAAATATAAATTGGTAATATCGTGATTGAAAGTGCAATCAGTAAACTGCAGTCTAGACGTGTGCAGTATCTCTCCACTAATGATGTTACATATTGAGGCTCATGAATAATATTATGAAGTACAATGGGTCATGGAGACAGCCTATGAATACCAAAGCACATTGTCATAACCTTTATTTCAAATGAAGAGAGTTTTATTAAGTTCTCCCCAGTACTTGAAGGAGCGAGTGAAGATGGAGTCGAGAGGCACTTCCTGAGGTAATAAGCCAACTCATAAAACCTATTCTAGTAAGGTACTTATCTCTTTTATCAGGGTGGATGGGGATGGGGAAGAGGACGGGGTATGGGACGATGATTTTAGAGAGCAAAGAAAGACAGAACACTTGATTTACCATACTGGGAGACTGTCTGAAGAGGAATCCTATTGAGATGCATTCAGCAGCTCACTAAGGAAAGGAGGATTCATCTTTATCTCCCATGAGGTGAATAACTGTGATTCATATTGACTGATTGCCATAAATGGCAGGGAGGACTGCAGATTAATTACTTTCATTGTTGAAACGTAGATCCATTCAGAAGCTTCCTAGGATTAATTGATTGCCTGGTTAAATGTATACAGTAGATAGCATCTGCCGTGATTTGTCTCATCAGAGAATCGTTTTTTGTTTTTCCCCCATCATCATTTCCTCTGATGGAAATTTTCCAGATACCTGTCAAATTATTCCACCTCTTCTGACCATTCCAACAACACACACATTCAAATCTTCAAGTCCATGATGGAATTAAATGTACTCTCATGTTGCCCGCAGCACCAGAAGGTGCTTATCTTTGAGTCCATTAAGAGCTGGGCCAAAACGAACTCTCATATTCCTAAAGCCTACTATTAATTCCTGACACTCTCCTCCCGACTTTGAATTTCCATCAACAACAACCCCCTCTGTATCTTACTTCCTCCCTCTCCTGGTGAATCTCACCCTGTACCACAGCTTTGATCCAGCTAAATATGAAATCTCGACAGTTTTCAAAGTGCAAACTTCAAGCAAACTTCTCATGCCTACGCAGATTCATGACAACAAAGTGTGACAGTGGCAGGGATGCGCCCCTTTGACATCAAGGTCACTTTGACGTGACTCAGAGTATCATTGTGGCAGAAATGTACGCACACCCTTGATAGTGTGTGACTTTATTTAAAGATGTTCAATTACACAGCATGTTACTCGCCTCATTGTACTTCAAACTAGGCAGGAGAGGAGATAATGACTACTACTTATAACAGCATCTCTGTCTACGGATACGAGTAGAAATGGTTGCAGTAAACAATCATTTTTCAAGAAGGGCTATTTGTAATGATTGTGATACGTGGCCGTATCATCGAGTTCAGTTGCATGCATGTGGCCTGGGGAGAGCTAGGAGGGATCTCATGGTACAGAGACCCAGGGAGGCAGGTTCAATTCAAAACGTAGGCTTCTATTTAATGTGACATCAACACAAGCACTCCATGAGAATAGGCCTAAACTAGATCTTCAGTTATAAAACATCTTCAAAATGAAAAGTCTCTCTGCTCTACCATGTTGTAGGCTGTCTTTCAAGTCTGTCGTCGTTTAGGGCAGCGTGACAGCATCAATACGCTTGTTTTGAGTCAGTCTGGACAACCAATCTGCTACTTTTGTTGAATGCATCACAAACACACGGCATCTTCCTCATCCCACTTCCATTCAACAACAGGGAAGTGGAGATAATGACTAATACCCAGGGATGTAATCGGGTGTTAGTCATTATCTGTGACAATTTCACAGGGGGACACTTTGACAAGTAAAAAACATTAGGGTCGTTCCATGTCGTTTCAGCAGGCCATGACCCTCACCATCTCAGATTGTTCTGAAATTGTTTCTGTAGTTAGAAACAGATAAGATAAGCATTCCGGCAACATTATTTTGCTGAAATGTAATTTGATCTGAGAAATGAAGCTAATTGATTGCACCCAAATTCACCATTTTAATTTATCGGATTCATATAATATTCAATAATGATAGTACCTACCATCTGATTTGGACCAAAGTTTTTTTGAACAATGGGTTAGACATGAGGAATCAAAAGAAATGGTCAACAGCCACCCATGGACACCCCACGCCATTCCCACCCCAACAACGAGTATGTAGTATCAGTTCTCTATGTCTGACAAGTAGCATGGAACTGCGGCTGTCAGTATTGTCGATTTGATTTGATTTATTTTATTATTATAATGCCATGCATCTTCAGGATGCCCAAATGGGCTTATAAAACACTGTATGTACTCTAGCAAAATACAATAATCATGTCCATATATCTACACATACATACATGTATATAAACATACATTCATAGGGCAGTGAAAGACTGTTGAGAAAACAAAACATTTCAAGTATAAAATGTATGTATCTTCCAAGCTTTGGAGGAAAGATTTGCAAACAGGAATACTTATTTCCTAAATAGCCATTCAAGTTTTTATTAATCTCTAATCCAGAATAGTTCCTGTTTTCTTTGCAACATTTCATCAAACAGTATAGTGCTCAAATCATCATATGAAGGATAATAAAATAAAATGTGCAGTTCATTCTCGACCTCCCCTAAATCACGGACAGTACATAGTCGCGCTTCTTCATCTATGTCATTGAACCTTCCTACTTCAATTGCCAGAGGCAGCATCCCGGCTCTCAACTGGGCACACAAGGACCTTTGGTGTTTTTATTTTTCTGTCCTCTGGCATATTGATGAGGCGGTTCCATAACCTAATAATTTCACCTCTCTGTCTTATTTCACAGGACTCCCAACATATGACTCCTTGAATAGCAAGGCTTGGGGCCAAACCCAGAAAACATTGCATGGCTCTATTCATCAATATAGTTCGCTGTTTGGTTTCTTTAAAACCCCAGATTCCAGCAGCACAGTTCAAGGTCTTCACATATTTTCTGTTTACTTACTACAGACCCCAACCCTCTACTTGCCGAATCTGATAAACACTTTATACCTTCTTCAAAGGTCATACATTCATCAAAAAGGAAACCAATGTACAGTATTTATATGAGTTAGTGTAGTTTAGGGTCATTGCTTTAAAAGAGAAATCATGAATACTTCTTATTGTACCCTTTTTTCTGAAGAGCATTATCTGGGTTTTATCTTGGTTAATCATTCATCTCCACTTGGTAAAACAGAGAGTGACAGTGTTCAACATACTGTACATTGCAAATAAAACTCACTCTCTTCAAGGAGGACAGTATCATCTGCGTACAATAGCTTCCCCAAAAGTCGTGACCTCCTAGGTTAGCATGCATGATTTGAAGAGCCAAGTCATTTTCAAAAAGGGCCAACGAAGGTGGGGAAGGGATGTCGCCTCGTTTGACTCCAAAGGAGTGGGAAACCATCCAGTCTTCAACTAATGTACCTGTACACAGGAGACTGGACCTCTATGTAGAGCGTTAGTTGCATCATAACATTTACCATCCACTCGGCATTTACACGTCTGAAAGTACGAATATAGCTATTTAACCAATCAAAAGCCTTTTGGAAATCAATAAAACATACAGTGCATTCAGAAAGTATTCAGATCCCTTCCCTTTTTCCACATTTGTTATGTTACAGCCTTATTCTAAAATGGATTAAATAAAACAATGTCATCATCAATCTACACACAATTCTTTGCAAATGTATTAAAAATACAAAACAGAAATTCCTTATTTGCATAAGTATTCAGACCCTTTGCTATGAGAATCGAAATTGAGCCCAGGTGCATCCTGTTTCCATTGATTATCACCCTTGATCTGTTTCTACAACTTGATGGGAGTCCACATGTGGTAAATTCAATTGATTGGACATAGTTTTGGAAAGGCACACATCTGTCTATATAAGGTCCCACAGTTGACAGTGGATGTCAGAGCAAAAACAAAGCCATGCCGTCGAAGAATTGTCCGTAAGAGCTTCGGGACAGGATTGTGTCGAGGCACAGATCTGGGGAAGGGTACAACATTTTTTGCAGCATTGAAGGTCCTCAAGAACACAGTGGTCTCCATCACTGTTAAATATAAGAAGTTTGGATCCACCAAGACTCTTCTTAGAGCTTGGCCCCTCGGCCAAACTGAACAATTGGGGGAGAAGGGCCATGGTCAGGGGGGTGACCAAGAACCTGATGGACACTCTGACAGAGCTCCAGAGTTCCTTGTGGCGATGGAAGAACCTTCAAGAAGGACAACCATCTCTGCAGCACTCCACCAATTCAGGCCTTTGTGGTAGGCTGGCCAGGCGGAAGCCACCCCTCAGTAAAAGACACATGACAGCCAACTTGGAGTTTGCCAAAAGGCACCCAAAGGACTCTGATCATGAGAAACAAGATTCTCTGGTCTGATGAAACCAAGATTGAACTACTCTTTGGCCTGAATGCCAAGCGCCACTCCTCACAGGAGTGGCTTCAGGACAGGTCTCTGAATGTCCTTGAGTGGCCCATCCAGAGCGCGGACTTGAACCCAACATCGAACATCCATGGAGAGACCTGAAAGTAACTGTGTAGCAACGCTCCCCATCCAACCGGTTGTTACTTTGCTGTTGTTGGAGATGCAGTGCTTGGCCCTTTCTGAATATCCTCTTACAGAACCTTAGCTTGTTGTCAAAGACATGTTGACGCTGTTTAAACTCTTCTCTTAAACTTATTTTCATTGACTGTCTTTACAGTTTAGGAACTTATTTTCTGCAACTCTTATTACAGTCTGTAAATAACTTAACTCTTTATTCCAATATGGTTTATTCTCACCTCATAGCAGTAATAGCACCATCTAGTGGTCAGAACCTGGTAATATCAGGATGTTGGATGGGATATAAACTTAACTTCAATGACTTTCTCTGAACAGGAAAAAAAAAATCAAAATTCACTGAGAACACATTACATAAGATGAAGAAACAATACTATGAGCCACAGTTCCATACTACTTGTCAGAAACAGAGAACTGATACTACATACTCGTTGTTGGGGTGGGATTGGCATGGAATGTGGGGGTCCGTGTGTGGCTATCGACAATTTCTTTGGAATCCTCATGTCTAACTCATTGTTAGAAAACGATTGGTCCAAATTGGATGTTAGGTACAATATTTATTGAATATTATATGAATCCTATAAATTGTAAAAAAATTAGCTTAAATTCTCAAATTATATTTAAGCAAACTAAAGTTGCAGAAATGCTAATCTTATCTGTGTCTAACAACAGGAACAATTTCAGAACAATCTGATATGGTGGGTTGTCACATTCTGACCATAGTTCTTTTGTGTTTTCCTTGTTTTAGTGTTGGTCAGGACGTGAGCTGGGTGGGCATTCTGTTTTGTGTGTCTAGGTTGTTTTTCTGTGTTCGGCCTAGTCTGGTTCTCAATCAGAGGCAGGTGTCGTTAGTTGTCTCTGATTGAGAATCATACTTAGGTAGCCTGGGTTTCACTGTGTTTTTGTGGGTGATTGTTTCCGTGTTTTACACCACACTGTACTGTTTTCGGTGGTCGTTATTGACGGTACGTTTGTTTTGTATAGAGTGTTCAGTTTATGTGTTTAATAAACAACCATGGACACTTACCACGCCGCATATTGGTCCTCCGATCCTTCTCGCCTCTCCTCTTCAGACGAAGAGGAGGAAAACCATTACATGGGTGTTGAAATCTTCTTTCTTGTGTTTTTTGAGGTGGAATGACCCATTAGTCAAGCTGAATGTCCGGTCATGCGAGTTATCCAATTTACTTTCCAATTACATCCCTGCTAGTACTTACAGATTACATCCCTCCCATCAACATTATTTCATGTCTGTAACTGAAAATATGATTTTTGGAAAGTAGATTTCAACCCAACTTGGTTCTCAGTTGTAACATCTGGGTTCTTGCTATGGTAAAAGCCTGTCATAATAATGAGCAGGTCAAATACGGCAACCAAAGTGCAGCACATCACAACCAGGTCACCCCTATGTGAACCTATAAGGTCAGAGCGCAGAGAGCTCTAATTCCTCTTACAGCCAGTCTGATAGCCTTTCAGCTCCCCAGGCCATTCAGCACTAGAGAGCTTTAAATCCATGCAGTGCAAAGATCAATGAAAAATGGCATGAGAGATGTGATGACTTCTATGTAATTGCCTGAATCACTGCACGAATGCTAAATGTTCGGCCCATATGTCCCCTACGTATTGAAAATGACAGAGCGCTAGTAATTCCATAACTGCATGATAATAATTGAGAGCTCGGCATTCGGAGACCTTTCCCAGCTGCCCGGCTTGGATAAGGATCGTGTCCAGCTCAGGGACAATGGAGCAGCTCTGAAATACCAGCCCAGTCATTGTTTCAAGCCTTATCGCATTGTCTCACGTTGTAATCAACCGCTCTCTCTCCCCCTTTTGCACCAGGAAGCGTCAGGAAGCCTGTCCCTTGCCATCATTATCACCTGCGTCAGGACAAGCAGCTGAGACAAAACAAACAACCTTACACCACGCTCACTCCAGGTGTGCTGTCAAGGCCCATAAAGGTTGATTTGTGACACTGTGTCACAACTTGACCTTATCATGTTTTATGGCTTGAAGAAATGTGCATCTATAATTTGCACATGACAAGTGTTGAAAATCAATCCCATTGCAGTACATAGTCGGGCATTTATAGAAGACATCAACATAACCCTAGGCTACCACAGAGAAAATGTATTAGAAATGAATAGAAAACATCTCATCCAATAAGATTGATTAATTGATTAGGTTTAAATGGAAATCTTCCAGATGCTCAAAGCACTTTACAATATAAAGGAGGGGGCAGGATGGGGGGGGGGGTAATACAAAACAAAATAACTTAAAACTTTGGAAATATCATTGAGTATGAGCAGATAGCACTGGTAATACTGTATAATTCCATCCAAATCAAAATTCCACGATGACATGCAATATCCTGAATATCCTGAATTATTTAGCTGTGCTGTGAGACACAATGGAGTCATGTGGCTTGTTTCTTAGTTGACGGATGTATTTAAATTACTATTATAACTGCTGTTCTGTTATTGAATAACTATTGTTGAATCAACCACATGCAAATAATAAACGGTGTAGTTTCTCTGCTATTTGAATCACAGTCTATTTATATCACATTAATCCAGCTATTTTTTTAAGGGAGCTCACCCACTGATATTTATGAAAATCAGTGAGAGATTGACTGCATTTCTGTGACCACACCTCCCTTAAAACCAGGGCAGTGAGATTCACAGGATGTTCCGTTTAAATTGTAGCAATGTCTTCTCTGTGAAATGATTTGACTTGTGAGCATGCAATACAGCTTCTTACAGTTTCTCAGCAAAGCCAACATTTGTCCTATTTTCAAAATACATTTTTCTGTTTCCAATATATTACTGTAGCCTATATATTTGCGAAAGGGTCCCCCTGAGGAAGAAATTGTTTGCAGAGTATTTTGTGAAAGTTCAAGGGGATAAAATAACCCACGTACAGGGCCTTCAGAAAGTATTCACCCCCTTGACTTTTTACACATTTTGTGTTAAAGCCTGAATTTTAAATGGATTAAATTGAGATGTTGTCACTGGCCTACAAACAATACCCCATAATGTCAAAGTGGAATTATGTTTTTAGAAATGCTTACAAATTAAAAGAATGAAAGCTGAAATGTTTTGAGTCAATAAGTATTCAACCCCTTTGTTATGACAATGTAAGTAGTGCGCTGAGAGTCGGGAAGCAAGCAAGTACAGGGGGTGAGTGTTTTAATAAGTAAACAATAAACACGAAACAAACAACTCACCGACATGAAACAGTGTCAATAACACCCGAGGAAAGAACCAAGGGGAGTGACAGATATAGCGAAGGTGATCAAGGAGGTGATGGAGTCCAGGTGAGTGTCATGAGGTGCTGGTGCGCAAGACGATGGTGACAGGTGTGTGGGATAATCAGTAGCCTGATGACCTAGAGGCCGGAGAGAGAGTATACCTGACAGACAAGCTTAAATAGGTTCAGGAGTAAATATTGCTCAACAAGTCACATAATAAGTTGCATGAACTCACCCTGTGTACAACAATTGTGTTTAACATGATTTGTTTATGACTACCTAATCTCTGTACACCACCCATATAATTTCTCTAAGGTCCCTCAGTCCAGCAATGAATTTTAAATACAGATTTGACAACAGAGACCAGGGAGGTTTTCCAATGCTTCGCAAATAAGGGCACCTATTGGTAGACGGGTCAAAAAATAAAGAGCAGACATTGAATATCCCTTTGAGCCTGGTGAAGTTATTAATTACACTTTGGGTGGTGTATCAATACACACAGTCACTACAAAGATACAGGCGTCCTTCCTAACTCAGTTTCCAGAGAGAAGGGAAACCGTTCAGGGATTTCACCATGAGGCCAATTGTGACTTTAAAACAGTTACAGAGTTTAATGGCTGTGATAGGAGAAAATTAACTATGGATGAACAACATTGTAGTTACTCCACAATACTAACCTAAATGACAGAGTGAAAAGAAGGGGAGACTATAGCCTGGGGAGAATAAAAAAATATTCCAAAACATGCATCCTGTTTGCAACAAGGCACTAAAGAAATACTGCAAAGAATTTGGCAAAGCAATTCACTTTTTGTCCTGAATACAAAGTGTTATATTTGGGGCAAATCAAATACAACACATTACTGAGTATCACTGTCAATATTTTCAAGCATCATGTTATGGGTATGCTTGTAATTGTTAACGACTGGGGAGTTTTTCAGGATAAAATAATAATGTAATGGAGCTAAGCACAGGCAACATCCTAGAGGAAAACCTGGTTCAGTCTGCTTTACACCAGACACTGGGGGAGGAATTCACCTTTCAGCAGAACATCAACCTAAAACACAAGGCCAAATATACACTGGAGTTGTTTACCAAGAAGACAGTGAATGTTCATGAGTGGTCTAGTTACGGTTTTGACTTAAATCTCCTTGACAATCTATGGCAAGACCTGAAAATGGTTGTCTAGCAATGATCAACAATCAATTTGACCAAGCTTGAAGAATTTTCAAAAGAATAATGGGCAAATGTGGCACAATCCAGGTGTGGAAAGCTCTTAGAGTCTTACCCAGAAAGACAAACAGCTGTAATAGCTGCCAAAGGTGCTTCTGCAAAGTATTGACTCAGGGGTGTGAATACTTATTTAATCATGATATAAACTGAGTACACAAAACAGGTAAATCCAGGTGAAAGCTATGATCCCTTATTGATATCATTTGTTAAATCCACTTGAATCAGTGTAGATGAAAGGCAGGAGACAGGATAAATCATTATTTTTAATCTTTGAGACAATTGAGACATGGATTGCGTATGTACACCATTCAGAGAGTGAATGTGCAAGACAAAATATTTAAGAGCCTTTGAACAAGGTATGGTAGTAGGTGCCAGAACTTTTTTCTTCCACTTTGATATATTATTTTGTGTAGAAAACATTTAATAGATATTAATCCCCCCAAAATTAATAGATGTTAATCCCAATTTGTAACACAACAAAATGTGGACAAAGTCAAGGGGTGTGAATACTTTCTGAAGCCACTGTACCTTATAACTTATAACTTAAAAAGTCGAAAACTTTAACAGCATCCATATAAAGTAGCCTCTGCTTCCTGGAAATATGTGTTAAAGTAAACGTGTACGACTTTAGCACTACTGTTTGCACACCCGCTTGTGGCCTACATTCTAAATGTGTGATCAGAATCATGTGAATTTAGGACATGCAAATCATTCAGAGTTCTGAGATACATAATTCATTAAGGTTCATTACTATGGATTGGAAATAACTGAAGGTACAAATTATGTAAATGAGCATTTCCCAGTCCCAGTTCCAGTGCCAGCTCCACCTCAAGTCTCGATCCTGCAATTGCTGTGAAATTGTGTTAATTGATCTAGATTATGCTCCTATCCATTATGTGATAGGGCCACTTTTCATATCTGCTCTCAGATGGTACAAGATTAGAGACTTTAGCATACATCAGTTCATGAAATATAGCAGTTGATAACGTTTCAATATGTAACTCTTAGTGCAATGCACTACTTTCATTCAATGATTTTGTGTGTTGTGCGCTGGATTGTTGTTTGACCATTACTATTTACCAAGTCTATGGTGGCGTCAGTGTCGGTCTCCTCGGGGGAAACAAAGAGGATTCTGCCGAGTTGCTCTGCCGAGTTCTTTGAGGAAGGAAAGAGAGGAATGCTCCACATCACTCTCTCACTTGAGTATCTTACCTAGTTATTTTCTGATGATATCATTTTGCTCTTTTTTAGCTTTGGCAACTATGTGTGTGCTTTCTATTACTGTTTACTCTCCCTGTAGGCTTTACAGACGCTTCCCACCCCTTGGCCACAACCCTTCTAATTTAGTGTAGCCTGCATGCACAACCCATGTGGAATTTCCTAGTGTGTGGCAGAGTTTGGAACTGCCGATCTGCGGTCAAGAACGTTGAGTTCATCTCAGCCTATGCTGCCCTTCAGTCCCTTGCCCTTTTGGCCTTGACAGAGACATGGATCACCCCAGAGAACACTGCTACTCCAGCTGCTAGCTCTTCATCTGACTACGTTTTCTCTCATAGTCCAAGAGCATCTGGTCATCGCTATGGTGGCACAAGGCTACTCATTTCCCCTAACTGGAGATGTTCTCCTTTCTCCCTCTCGCACGTGTCCATCTCCTCATTTGAATTCCATGCTATCAGTGTCACTTGTCCACTCAATCTTAACATTGTTGTCATCTATTGCACCAGGTTCCCTTGGAGAGCTCATCAATGAGCTTGTCACCTCAATCTTAACATTGTTGTCATCTATTGCACCAGGTTCCCTTGGAGAGCTCATCAATGAGCTTGTCACCTCAATCTTAACATTGTTGTCATCTATTGCACCAGGTTCCCTTGGAGAGCTCATCAATGAGCTTGTCACCTCAATCTTAACATTGTTGTCATCTATTGCACCAGGTGCCCTTGGAGAGTTCATCAATGAGCTTGTCACCTTGAGAAGCTAGTTTCCTGATGATGGCTCACCGCTCTTCGTACTTGGCAGCTTCAACCTCCCGACGTCTGCCTTCGATTCATTTCTTTCCAACTCTCTCTTTCCCCTCATTGCCTCTTTCGACCTCACCCTTTTCCACTCCCCTCCAACTCACAAGGCAGGCAATACGCTTGACCTCATCTTTACTAGAGGCTGTTCGCCTATTTATTTCACTGCAACCCCCCTCCAGGTCTCTGACCTCATCCCCTTCTCTTTTCTCCAAACCATCTCAGGAGACCTTCTCCCATTCCTCACTTCCCTCATCAACTGCTCCCTGACCACTGGCTGCTTACCCTCTGACTTCAAAATGGCCCGAGTCACTCCACTCCTCAAGAAATAAACACTTGATTCATCTGATGTCCAAAACTATATACCTGTATCCCTTCTTGCTTTTCTTTCCAAAACACTTGATCGTGCTGTATCTCATCAACTCTCTCATATGACGTGGAGAGGATCTGAGTCTGCACCACGTACTCTTACTACTGGTGTCCCCCAGGGCTCGGTTCAAGGCCCTCTCCTCTTCTCTCTATACACCAAGTCACTCGGCTCAGTCATATCCTCACATGGTCTCTCCTATCAATGCTATGTGAATGACACTCAATTACTTTTCTCCTTCTACCCCTTCTGACACCAAGGTGGCGACACGCATCTCTGCATGCCTGGCAGATATCTCAGCTTGGATATTGGTCCACCACCCCAAAAAAAGAAAGAGGAACTGCCCCTCCCTACCTTCAGGCTGTGCTCAAACCCTACACCCCAACCTGAGCACTCCATTCTGCCACCCCTGGTCTCTTTTCCCTCCCACCCCTACGGGAAGGAAGCTCCCACTCAGTCCAGTCCAAGCTCTTCTCTGTCCTGGCACCCCAATGGTGGAACCAGCTTCTCCCTGAAACTAGGGCAGTAGATTCTAGCATCTGAAACCCCGTCTCTTCAAAAGAGTATCTTAAATAATCCCCCCCCCCCCCCACTCCTCTATCTCCGACTTTGCTTAGTGCTGCTTTATTGAGAAAGTGTACTTACTATGCTTGAAATATGTGGTTGTCCCACCTGGCTATCTTAAGATGAATGCACTAAGTCGCTCTGGAAAAGAGCATCTGCTAAATGACTAAAATGTAAAATGTGTATTGTTTAAATTTGTTAATGTCTCACCATCTGTTATGTTGGTCCAGCTACAGTATACAGTATAGACTACCTGAATGCCAAATTAACGTGAGAAATGACAGGATTTAAATGGATTAAATTATATGGTGCCCATCTATAAATTCGGCATTGAGGTATTAAACGAGATCTACACAACATATGGTATGGGACATGGGCTCAACATCAGACCAAAGTTCTATTTTGTAGTGATCATCAGTTATAACTTGAAGTGAACAATCTATTTATGATAATTAATACAATTGTGTATCACTGACAAAGTCTATTTGAGAGGTGGGTTGTTGCTGCGGTCCTGAAGGAATGTTTTAGTTCACCTGCACTGCTCGTAAGACCAAAAAGCTTAATATTCACATACCGTTGCAAAGTCTTTAAAGGGATAGTTTGGGGTTTTGGAAATGAAGAACTTTATCTACTTCTTCAGAGTCAGATGAACTCGGAGAACATTTGTATCTCTGCGGCCAGTATGAAAGAAGTTAGAGGCCGTTTCACGCCAATGCAAGCTAGTGTCTTCGGATATAGCTAAAGACTGGATGTCTACAGGTGCAGCTAGCCATTCTTTGTGCTAAGCTAGCGAAACGTCCTATAATATCCTTCATACTGGATGCAGACACATAAAAATGCTTTATTATAAACTACAAGTACTACACTCAGCAGACCAGAGCAATCCCTCAGTCCAGGGGAATATAAAAATCGATGCATAAAAAAAATCTAATTAAGAGAAAACGACACAAGGTGTTTTGGTGCACACGCAAGAATGCATCGCTTTGCTCTGTCAAAGATGTGAGTGTCTTTGTAGCGGAGAGTTCAGAGAATGTAGAGACAGGCCTTGAGACTCCGCTGTATCCTCAGGTATGGAAAGTGAAGCTTCATCCAAGCATGAACTGCCTTGCAGTACTCTGTGATCACTCTCACTTACTGTATGTTTACCCTGGTGGATAGGTAAAGACAAGATCAAACAAGGTAACACAAGGTACTCCGGGTGGAGAAATGGAAATGTAGGGATATAGGAATGGTCTGTGATAGTTTCTGTGAATGCAGCAAGCTACTGTATAATGAAGCCGTATTATGTCATTAAAAAGTGTTTTGATGAAATATCTCCTGTTTTCCTACATCCATTTCTATTGAAAGAAGAATAATTACCAGAGACTTGCCGCGGGTGACACAGATTGAAGTTTTAAAAATAAATTAAATCAAACTACTTGAAATTATACTGCATTCATAATTTCATTAACAATAACACATTTAAAGAGCTTTTCAAATAAAAATGTCACAAATACAATATGAGTTCGGCATGGGAGTGGACAGGTGTCACTACGCCTGTCAGTCAACAGGTCCAGATTCCAACAGGTCCATATGCCCAATGCCTCACATGTTACACTGGTTACACATGTTGAAGCTTGATATACTAAAAGCTGGTTTCATAAAGGTAGATTTGCACCATATTCCAGTCAGACATTTACTAGTATTATTGATTATGTGCAATATTGTCACGCTCGTTAGTATAGACGGACCAAGGTGCAGCGTATGTAGAGTTCCACATTATTTATTAGAGAGTGAAACTTAGAAAAAAAAAAAACAATAAAGAATAAACTAACCGTGACGACAATGCAGTGCTAACAGGCAACTAAACATAAACAATATCCCATAACCCACAGGTGGAAAAAAATAAACTTAAGTGTGATCCCCAATTAGAGACAACGATTACCAGCTGCCTCTAATTGGAAATCATGCACAAACCCCAACATAGAAAAGTATACCTAGAACCCCACATAGAAATAATAAACTAGAAAATTATACCTACAACCCCACATAGAAATAATAAACTAGGCTAGACATGCAACATGGTGATCAAATTAAGATCCAACATCTGTGGTGAACACCTTTCAATGACGATGTGAGAAGCAGGCAGCTGGATTGTCTGATTGTATTACCTGGAGTGTCTGTTCTGGAACAGAACCATGTAAGCCCTGGTATGCACTGACCATTCCCACTAGTCACAGACATCAATTCAACGTCTATTCCAAGTTGGTTCAACGTAATTTATTTGAAATGATGTTGAAACAACATTGTTTTAACCAGTGTGTGCCCAGTGGGTTGTTTCTTATTCATGGGAATCTACCACCATGTCCTTGGCAGCACTTGAGCTCCCTGAAGGTGGTTTGAATTGAAAGAAAATTGAACTTTTATTTATTCAGGGGAGCCCAGTTAAGGCCAGGGTCTGATTCATAATAGTACAAAAATGTTCACAATCAAGAAAATGAACTTTCCAAATAATACAACAAGAAAAAAAGAAAAAGAAACTAGAATGTACAACGACAATTCTACACTTCCAACAAACAAACCATTACAATCAATCGAAATAACTACAATCCTCATTTAATAAATGTAACACCAGAGTCCTAAACTGCCCTAGGACACCAGGGAATCAAGATTGTGCAGGTTATTCCAACAATGGGGGACACTAAAAGTAAAGGAGGATTTGGTTGAGACCAGAGGAACCTCAAGACTTAAACAACCCTATGAGCGCGTTTGGTAGCTCATTCTTTTATACATTAGCAACAAAGTTAGGTAATTTGGAAGCTTGGGTAGTAGAGAGTTGTAAACAAAAAGGGAGTAATGAATGGATCTACGGGACTTCAATGAGGACCAGCCAACCTTGAGATACAGGATGCAGTGGTGAGAATTTAAACTATCACGTGTGATAAAGTGAAGAGTGCTATGGTAGATGGCATACAAAGGATTAAGACTAGTGGCTGCTGCAATCTGGTAAATGGTGTCACCGTAGTCAAGAACTGTGGACTGTCGCAGGATGTCTTTTTTTTTAACTTATTTTTGTTCCCCCTCAATTCCAAGATCCTCTCAAGCTCTGTCAGGTTGGATGCGGAGCGTTGCTGCACAGCCATTGTCAGGTCTCTCCAGAGTTGTTCAATCAGGTTCAAGTCTGGGCTCTGACTGGACCACTCAAGGACATTCAGAGACTTCTCCCGAAGCCCCTCCTGTGTTGTCTTGGCTGTGTGCTTAGGGTTGTTGTCCTGTTGGAAGGTGAACCTTCGCCCCAGTCTGAGGTCCTGAGCGCTCTGGAGCAGGTTTTCATCAAGGATCTCTCTGCACTTAAATCCGTTCATCTTTCCTTGGATCCTGACTAGTCTCCCAGTCCCTGCCGCTGAAAAACATCCCCACAGCATGATGCTGCCACCACCATGCTTCACTGTAGGGATGGTGACAGGTTTCCTCCGGACATAACGTTTGGCATTCAGGCCAAAGAGTTCAATCTTGGTTTCATCAGACCAGAGAATTTTGTTTTTCATGGTCTGAGACACCTTTAGGTGCCTTTTGGCAAACTCCAAGCGGGCTGTCATGTGCCTTTTACTGAGGGGTGGCTTCCGTCTGGCCACTCTACCATAAAAGCCTGATTGGTGGAGTGCTGCAGCGATGGTGGTCCTTCTGGAAGTTTTCTCCCATCTCCACAGAGGAACTCTGGAGCTATGTCAGAGTGATCATCAGGTTCTTGGTCACACCCGGCCAGCTCTAGGAAGGGTCTTGGTGGTTCCAAACTTCTTCCATTTAAGAGTGATGGAGGTCACTGTGTTCTTAGGGACCTTCAATGCTGCAGACATGTTTTGGTACCCTTCCCCAGATCTGTGCCTCGACACAATCCTGTCTGGAAGCTCTACGGACAATTCATTTGACCTCATAGCTTGGTTTTTGCTCTGACATGCACTGTCAACTATGTGACATATACTGTAGACAGCTGTGTGCCTTTTCAAATCATGTCCAGTCAATTGAATTTGCCACAGGTGGACTCCAATCAAGTTGTAGAAAGACATCAAGGATGATAATTGGAAACAGGATGCACCTGAGCTCAATTCCGAGTCACATAGAAAAGGGTCTGAAAACATAGTAAAGGGTCTGTTTTCTATTTTTAAAACATTTGCCAAAATTGTTTTCGCTTGCCTTCATGGGTTTGTTTGTAGATTGATGTGAGTACATTTTTTATTTAATACGTTTTTAGAATAAGACTAATGTAACAGAATGTGGAAAAAGTCAAGGGGTCTGAATACTTTCCGAATGCACTGTATACTGGGTCAGGATTATCATTGAAAAGGGGCTGCTGTAAAATCCATATAGTATAATAATTAATGCCATTTAGCAGATGCTTATCCAAAGTGACTTACACTAGTGCATGCATACATTTTCGTGTTGATGACCTCAGCGGGATATGGATTTGGGTTACATATACACCCACAATAACAAATATAAATTCTGTTAAACAATCTGATGAATTGCATTATTACTGCTCAACAAATGGATTGGCAAAGTCAAAACAATAAACACAGACCTTAATGGTAAAAAAGGACAAAAACAAATCAAAATAATTATGATAATGAGCCCTAATTACAGTAAATTGACAAGTAACAATGACTAGATGAGATTTACATAATAATCTTAGTTTAGTCTACTCAATGCATAAAGAGTGTTTAGTTTGATTACTGTCATTGATGATGCCATTAATAAGTCACTAGTATGTGTGTGTACTCTGTGTGTGTGTGAGTACATAATAATATGTTCAATAGTATGTCACAGCCACATCATTTTTGCAACATTTACAAATTCTAAATATGGAACACATGACCCATCAAAAGAAAAAGCAAGTGTTGCGGAAGTTGAAACATATACACTTGTTAAAGCGCAGACAAGTCTGCCCAAAGATTGACATCCTCATTTCAGTCTACTCAATACATAAACAGCTTCTCGCTCTTTGAGCCCCTTCATTATTTAATTTTAATGACGATACTGGAGTATTATTTCAAATAGGGCATTTACCAACAAAAACATTAGCTTACATTCACTGGCAATTCTATGATTTTGCAAAGACATTTTCAGAATAACCTCGTAATATACACGTTCACACTACCTCTCAATATACAGGGATGTCACTCGCTGCTTTGCTTTCATACTGTAAACAAGTAAATGAAGAGAGATGATGATTTACTGGCTATTTCAGAACTAGATATTAGACAATAACACAATGGGCCACTTATCAGCCAGATCCTGTTCAGTGGACGGACTCTATAGATGTCTCTCAAGGAAAACGGAATCATCATGGTTGTAGTGACTGATAACCTTGTTATTAATAGTATGTCCTCAATCATCCTCACCATCGGTCTGATCTATCATTGTTTAGGATGTTAAAAAAGACAGGAACAATTTGCAGGACTTTTTTTGCTAACAGTTTGGTCCATAACCATCAACTGCAAAGGACCTATAAAGGTAGATGGGCACTTCCAGCTCTATTGAGGTATCTGAATAAAGTCGCTTTTCATCCGATTATCATTTTACTTTTGGGAGAATTTGAATATCTTGCTTTAACATCTGGAAAATGAGGTCACTCAATAAATGGATGAACTCAACTAATTTGGCAACAACATGGAGAGTCACAGAGGAGTATCAGTGACATATGCAAGTAAGATTGCTCCCATAAATAGATGTGCTAGTTGCTGATGGAACAACAGTGTGGGAGCAAATCTCTATGTGAAGTGATGGGCAGATAATTAAGAATGAATGAGTTGAGTTGTGTTGAAGGGTCCCTTGGTCACAATGAGACACTTCCCTTATGGAAAAAGATTGCAGTCAGAGTGCAGTATAGCTGCAGTACACTGTAGTATAACTCCAGTCAGAGTGCAGTATAACTGCAGTACACTGTAGTATAACTCCAGTCAGAGTGCAGTATAACTGCAGTACACTGTAGTATAACTCCAGTCAGAGTGCAGTATAACTGCAGTACACTGTAGTATAACTCCAGTCAGAGTGCAGTATAACTGCAGTACGCTGCAATTACTGCGTCCAAAATACCACAGTCGACTGCAGTTACTGCACTTTTAACGCAGGGTCAAGAGTGGGGTCAAAAGGAAAAACAGGGAAGCTTGTTGAGACAACAGTAAGAGTGGTTGGGAGTGTGTTGGCTGCAATGAAAGCCTGAGTCACAAAACTTTTCTGATTCTACTCTTCATTAAATCCTGAAACACACAGAGAATCTCACTGCCGATAGACTGCCGTTAGGTACTTATCACAGTGGGTCCCTTTTCTTGCTAGAACAAGAGCGGTACCTGCTGCATGCCGACCCGGTAGCGACCAACCTGCCGTTTCTACTTGTAGAATCGCAATGCTCGTCAGTTGCCAACAACTTGACTTAGAGCCAATCAATGAACACAAACCCCCACGTGCAGGAGCCAACAGGAGTGACAACAAAAAGTAAAAAAAAAAAAAAAAAATGTTCTCCATACAGTACATCCACTGTTAAATGTCATGGGCCAGTCACACTTCATATGCAATGTAGGCTATGGGATAGTAGCTAGCTCAGTACACAAATGCAATGCACACAACATGAAAAAATTCCTCCAAGCTAGCTAAACACTGTAGCTCTTAGAAAAAAAGTTCCTATCCAGAACCTAAAATAGTTCTTTGACTGTCCCCATAGGAGCACCTTTTGAAGAACCATTTTTGGTTCCAGATAGAACCCTTTTCCCACAGAGGGTTCAACATGGAACCCAAAAGGGTTCTACTTGGAACCAAAAGTGTTATTCCTGGAACCAAAATGGGTTCTAATATGGGGACAGCCAAATAACCCCTTTTAAACCCTTTTTCTAAGATTGTAGTATTGACAATATAATTACATTTCAATGGTTTAGTTTCCATGAAACAGCTGCCTGTATTAGCTGCCGAGTTAGTGCAGTGTCTTTAGCTAGCTAGCTATGTTGTGCTAGCTAGGGAATATGGCAATGTTAGCTAGCTAGCTAAACATTTGGCTATAGGCTGGCACTGGCAGTATGGGATTATGGAGTGTGAATTCAATTGTTTGTTCGTCATCTTGCTTGGTAGTTATCCAGCTGTGGCCAGTATCAACAAGATATTTCTACAACATAGCAGCATTAGCGCAGCTAGCTAGCTAGCTAGCAAACTTTGGAATCTAGACCATAAACTAAGCAACACACATGGATTCGCATTACCAAACAACGCTACTGCCACCTTCTGGTTCTAAGTATTTTAACAAGGCTCAGTGGCTGACGACTTCAAGATTTTTGCTGTGTGAACACAAAAGAGATTCTGTTCAGAGGGTACCTTCGGCAGGCAAACATTTGATTGTTGTGTCTGCGCTATAAGACAGCAGCTGTGAAATGGACACATACACAAACGCACGCATGCGTACCTGCACACGCAAACACTACATTTTCACTCTAAATAAACACATCAGGCTAATGCATGCTAGCTCCTCCGAGACCCCCAAGCCATAAAACTGTTCACTGTAGCAGTCTCTCAGACCGGTACATTGATATAAACTGTGCAGCAGCAGTAGCTCCATTCTGACAGGGCCGGGAAGTCAATAAAATGTCTTAGACCTCATCTTAGCCATGACATCACAATTTCCAATGGTCTGAGCTAGTATCAAACCCAGCAGCGCTGTTTCCTCTGCTCTTGAAAGTGGTGTCTGCCGTCTGAAGATACAATTGTGCCAGGACAGATTAGGCCATGCAGGACTTTATGCCAATAAAAATGACCTCTGCTGTAAAATCATGATTTGAGCAGCCCTTCCATACATCGCTAAACCCTTCCACCACACCCCTTCACTCCACACACGCGCGCACACATACACTGACACAGACACACATCCTCCACACACCCCTCAAACACGCATACCAGCACAGCTTTATCACCATGACAGTGCCAGCCTCCAGTTATGTGTATTGATCCTCTGTCAGCAGACTGACAAAATCACTTCCATATTGCATTACAGTCTTATTTAACATCCCATTTCATACCGTCACAAGGGCATACCAATATTAAACAGGCCACTTGAACATCAGAGGTCATAGAGCTCCTGCTGCTGCTTAGGCCTTCGAAAACCAACAACAGTAAATCAATAACCAGCGGGGAATGGTTTATACCAGAATTCCTCTCACTTGTGGGCTTCAAAAAGGTTGACATGCCTGTCAGTGGGGTGTCCTCTTTCGGTCCACAATGCCATAACAACTGACCATAGATTAGTTGCTAAACTGTGCTGTGATCCATATAATGCCGTTCCCATTTGCTTTTCAGTATAAAAACTATTTAGCCATACCCTAGTATACAGCCATGAGCCATGGTCTATGAACATTGAGTTGGAATCAACCACACAAGTGGTCCTTTGTAGTTCAGTTGGCAAAGCATGGCGCTTGTAATGTCAGGGTAGTGGGTTTGTTTCCTAGGACCACCCATATGTAAAATGTATGCACGCATGACTGTAAGTTGCTTTGGAGAAAAGCGTCTGCTAAATGGCATATATTACAAACAAAAAAACACCCACAAATATTGTTTCAACTAATTATTATTAAGTAACTGGTTCCACTGCCTTTTTCTTGGTTTACTCAGTGTTTCCTGAGCAAAAAAAACTATTGTTGGCCCAAACTTACAGAAGCTCCAACTTGAATACACGTTGGAAAACATTCTGTCAGTTTAAAAAGTGTTTGCTCAACTTGTCTCATATGTTCATTCAACTAGAAATTATAATTTGGGCATCTTAAAGGGATACTTTGGGATTTTGGAAACGAGACCCTTTATCTTCTTCCCCAGAGTCAAATGAACTCATTGAGACCATTTTTGTGTGTCTGTGTCAAGTATGAAGGAAGAGGTAGTTTTCCCGAGCCAATGTTAACTAGCATTCTAGCAGATACCCATAGACTTCCAAGCATTGCACTAACGCTAGTTAGCAATTGGGCTGGCGCTAGTTTACAACTTCCTTCAAACCGCACGCAGACACATAAAAATAGTATCCATGAGTTCAACTGACTGAGATCTGAGATTTTCACACTTGGTTTGGAATTGTGTCATTACAAAACCAATCAGAATATGAAAGGAGGTATTCATTCAGAAGTCATCAGGAAATGACACTGCGTTGCAAGATAACAGAGCTCGACACAAAAACAAAGCAGCTATTTTCTCTGAGTTATAGAGGCCTGGACACACATGACCATCAACACTTAAAATGGGGACTAGGATACGCCGGATGTCACAGCCCTGTCTCTCTCCATTGTCTAAATGCCACACGGGGCTGTGGCGAAAGATCACCGAGCTCTTGAAAGATACAACATCAAAGCAGATCTTTTGCATGGCGCTGAACTATTCTAAGGTCTTCTAATGACAGGGAAAGAGGTCTTCTAAGGACAGGGAAAGAGGTCTTCTAAGGACAGGGAAAGAGGTCTTCTAAGTACAGGGAAAGAGGTCTTCTAAGGACAGGGAAAGAGGTCTTCTAAGGACAGGGAAAGAGGTCTTCTAAGGACAGGGAAAGAGGTCTTCTAAGGACAGGGAAAGAGGTCTTCTAAGGACAGGGAAAGAGGTCTTCTAAGTACAGGGAAAGAGGTCTTCTAAGGACAGGGAAAGAGGTCTTCTAAGGACAGGGAAAGAGGTCTTCTGACCTTAGTGGAACTTCCTTGTTAGCTAAAGGTTAAATAAAAATAAATACATAAATGTTGGGTAGCATGACAGTGAAGGACCTCATACACTCAGTCCTCAAAGTTTGGTGTCAAGTCAATCCGTAACCAATTACACACCCTCCGACTCTCTTGCCAACTCTGCCTGTCAATGATGTCCCTGAGCAGCTTGAGGGCTTGACAAAAGTGGGAGGATATGGACACGGACAGACAAATCAGGTGTCCTCAGGTGAATTGGCACATTTCACATAGTTTTTCTGATTGTTCAACATAATTCCCCATGTCAGAAATAAATTATACGTTTCTGTTTACTCCTCAGTTTAATCATTTTCTAATTTAATTACATCCAAACTGAACCATGAAATGCAATATGAGAGATGTTTTGTGAATACTGAGCAGAGTAGCACACCCATGTATAGACAGGTACGTCCATGTTGAAATGGATGGAATGTTACTCCACTCATATGGACTTTTCATTAGGCTTTTGTAAACTGAAGATATGTTCACTAATTAATTATCTGACAAGGGAGGGAAATTGGATTTGCTGGAAGAAAATAATCGGAGGAGATTTAAGGCCTCATAACCTCTATTCATAAATGTGTACATTTTCCATAGAAATGAGGCTGTCAGCACTAATAATATGAATAACAAACTCCATACAGAATCTCCGAGATATTAGGATCTCATGTCTTGCTTTTCACTTTGCTCTCCTCATATTCTTCCATATGTAGTTGGTGCTGTACTGCACCACCGTAGCTCTGAGTTGTGTGTGTGATTGATTGAGACTCAGACCTGGCGCCAAGATTGTCACGGCTTCTAGGAGTAGTGGGTGGAGGAGTCAGGCGCAGAGAGCAGAGTTAGTTCAAACGTGGGTCTTTATTCCAGGAACAGCGTAACGGTCACGCCAAACACAAGGGCGCATAAATAACCAAGTCCAACAAACAGGCCGAAACCATCCGGAAAAAGGAATCCACATGAACAGAAAAACAACTACCCACAACTCAAGGGCGAAACCAGGCTGCCTAAGTATGGTTCTCAATCAGAGACAACGATTGACAGCTGCCTCTGACTGGGAACCATACCAGGCCACACACATAGAAATACAAACATAGAACAAAACATAGAATGCCCACCCCAACTCACGCCCTGACCAACCTAAAATAGAGACATAAAAAAAGGAACTAAGGTCAGGATGTGACAAGGATAAAGTGACTAAGGGGGCAGTTGAAATTGGTGAGAGGGCGCAATTGTATGTTTTTTTTTGCATTAGAATTATATTGAATTCTGCTTGTATTATGCAATACAAAACTAAACATAAAGTTCAAATGCAGAGAATCCGAGACCATTGGTTATGCTTTTGAAGTGACAGGTTAGAGCAAAATGTGTAGCGTATCTCCGCTGCCCTGTATCAGCACAATGGACAGAGCCCTGCACACTAAAGCAAAGCCGTTTTGGTCATGAATATAGACTTCAAGATACAGTGCCTTAAGAAAGTATTCAAACCCCTTGACTTAAGAAGGTATTCACACCCCTTGACTTAAGAAAGTATTCAAACCCCTTGACTTAAGAAAGTATTCACACCCCTTGACTTAAGAAGGTATTCACACCCCTTGACTTAAGAAAGTATTCAAACCCCTTGACTTAAGAAAGTATTCAAACCCCTTGACTTAAGAAAGTATTCAAACCCCTTGACTTTTTCCACATTTTGTTGTGTTACAGCCTGAATTTAAAATAGATTAAATTAGGATTTTTTTTTGTCACTGGCCTACACACAATACCCGATAATGTCAAAGTGGAATGACGTTTTTCTAAATATTTACAAATTAATATAGCTAAAAAGCTGAAATGTCTTGAGTCAATAAGTATTCAACCCCTTTGTTATAACCAGGGAAGGATTAATGCAGGGGCTTGGGCCCAGGCCCGTGGGGGGCCCAAGAGGCAAAAAAAAAAGCTATTAAGGAAATATGTATTGTATATATTAAATATAACATATACAGTACATTATATATGTAGTATATATTATATTATATTTCACTGCAACCGCCAACCGCTCTCAATGAACGTGCCTTGACTGGGTAACTGATTAATACAAATACATTTTTTAAAAAGCATAATAAACAAATGTAACAGGTCAATTGTGAGGGACAGGAGCCCACTCTCAATGTTCAAAATACACCAGAGAGCCGACTTTTGCCACAGAGGATCAATAGTTTAGAAAAAAAACTGTGGAATAGTTTTTATTACAAACACATCAGGTATTAAGGAAACACCAACATAATGTGTCTGAAAAAATACAAAGCCCCGGGGCCTATCATTTCTTAATCCGGCCCTGGTTATGGCAAGCCTAAATATATTCAGGAGTAAAACTGTGCTTAATAAGCCACACAAGTTGCATGGACTCACTCTGTGTGCAATAATAGTGTTTGACATGATTTTTGAACAATTATCTGTAAGGTCCCTTAGTCGAGCAGTGAATTTCAAACACAGATTGAACCACAAGCACCAAGGAGGTTTAACAATGCCTCACAAAGAAGGGCGATGGTAGATGGGTAAAAAAAAGCTAATATTGAATATCAATTTGAGCATGGTGAAGTTATTAATTACACTTTAGATGGTGTGTCAATACACCCAGTCATAACTCAGTTTCCAGAGAGAAGGGAAACCGGCCAGGGATTTCACCATGAGGCCAATTGTGACTTTAAAACAGTTACAGAGTTGTGATAGGAGAAAACTGAGGATGGATCAACAACATTGTAGTTACTCCACAATATTAACCTAATTGACAAAGTGAAAAAAAGTAAGCCTGTACAGAGTGAAATATTCCAAAACATGCATTAACATGTGTTATATTAGGGTTGGGCTGAAAACCCACAGGACAGTAGATCTCCAGGAAGAGGGTTGGACTGAAAGCCCACAGGACAGTAGATCTCCAGGAAGAGGGTTGGACTGAAAGCCCACAGGATGGTAGATCTCCAGGAAGAGGGTTGGGCAGCCCTGCTGTAGACCTTCACCCAAACTTAGTTAAAACATGGAGCAAATCTGCTTTCCTAGAATAACATATGACTCAATATCCTAACACACATCAGAGTACTGAAGCACCCGCCAGTTATTTAAAGGCCCAGTGCAGTGTGTTTGAATCTATTTACACACTATGAGGTTGGAATAATACTGTGAAATTGGGAAAATTATGATAATATGATAATGTCACGTCCTGACCTTAGTTCCTTTTTGATGTCTCTATTTTTGTTTGGTCAGGGCGTGAGTTGGGGTGGGCATTCTATGTTTTTGTTCTATGTGTTATAGTTCTATGTTTGGCCTGGTATGGTTCTCAATCAGAGGCAGCTGTCAATCGTTGTCTCTGATTGAGAACCATACTTAGGCAGCCTGTTTTCCCACTATGGTTTGTGGGTAGTTGTTTTCTGTGTCTCACCATACAGAACTGTTTTGATTTTCATTGTTTCACTTTGGTTATTTTGTATTCAGTGTTGAGTTATATTTCATTAAAATGGACACTTACCACACTGCATTTTGGTCTGATCTTTCATACTCCTCATCAGATGAAGATCGTTACAGATAATGCCCTTTTAGGCGTTAAATTTGTTACATTTCCAAAACTCTCTACCAATAACAGCTGGTTTTCAGTTTCCCCTCCCCACTCAGACTCCCAGACAGTCCTAGCAAAATTCTTGCTTGAGAAATTGCTCTTTACTGAGAAGCTATTTCTGTTTATTTTTCAGGCAAACACCCCACTCATCGCGTTAACCCACTTGGTGGTAATTGTAACATGGCTCATACAGCGAGGATCGATACACTGCCCACTCCAAATGGGAAGGCAAGTCCTCGTGCTTCGACTTTCTTTCAAGCCCCTTCACACGTCCTCGTGTTCCAATCGCCTCACAAACCTGGGTCTCTGGTGTGAAAGGCTACGCTTGGTGGGAATTGTAATGTGGCTCCTTGTGAGGATCGCTACAATATCTACTCTGGATTGTTAATTGGACCAGTTCTGTCATTTCTTGATTTCTTGTTAAGATGTTTTTGATTATTAGTGTATTTTATATTGTATTTGTAAGACATTCTACTGCACTGTTGGAGCTAGTAACATAATAATGTTGCTGCACCTGCTATAACACCTTCAAATCTGTGTACCCAATGATTTTATTCAATTTTCATGATAACAGCCTCTACCCAAGAATGCAGTTGTACTCACCACTTGAGGACATCTTTGCTCACCTGAAATCACAAGACATACAGGGCACATAAAACATACTGCCTGTATCATCACTAGGTCTCGTTCCACTAACTGTTAGTGCTATCCAGAATCCTTGGAATGTCCCTACCCTAAACCCTAACCTTAACCCCTACCCTTATCCTAACCTTAACCATAACGCTTACCCAACCCTAACCCTAACCTTTACCCTTCAATGGAGACGTCCCAAAGATCACAAATAGCACGGATTAAGGCCCCGCACCTCTCTGATTCACAGGGGTTGGGTTAAATGCGGAAGACGTACAGTATTTCGGTTGAATGCATTCAGTTGTGCAACTGACTAGGAATCCCCTTTCCCTTTCCACTAATGGTCAATAATCGAAGACCCCTAGGACCTCTGAGATCTCTTAGCTGGCTTAACAGTGCCTGGCATTGAGCATTACTCAGCATCACGTGAAAGAGTGTGGTGGGGATCTATTTTGTTATCTCTAATATTACTAAGGATCCCACACATGCACCTTTGTGTCTCTTGGGGGCCGGTCTCCATCTCCAAATTTAGATCAGCACTCCATGACAGACAGACAGAACTGTACTGTATGTGAAATATTCATCTGCTGGTGTCTGGAGGACTACGGTAACTCCTTGACTCACCATTACTACAGCCATTCTCTATGTGCAACCCTTCCATTCTATTTATTGGGCACCGAACAGATGGATGATTTACAAAATAGTACACCAGTGGACTGGCTGTCAGTCAGGGAGACAATTTGAGCACTCCTATGACGGAGTTAAGGCACATGTTGAATGAGCCAATATCAGATGTCAATTGAATATTCTTATTATCTCAGCTGCTTTCTGTCTGTGACAAAAACCAAAACCAAATTAATCTGTCATTTAAATATAATTTCCAACCGACCTTCATATCTTAAAGCAGGGGTGGGCAACTCCAGTCCTCGAGGGCCTGATTGATGTCACACTTTTCTCCATCCCTAGCAAACACAGCTGATTAATCAAACTGAAGATCATGGTTAGGTGATTATTGGAGTCAGGTGTGTTAGATGTGGCTAGGGCAAAACTGTGACATCAATCAGGCCCTCGAAGGACAGGAATTTCCACCCCTGTCTTAAAGTAATAATGGACTGTTGTTTCTCTTTGCTACCTGTTCTTGCCATAATATGGACTTGGTCTTTTACCAAATAGGGCTATCTTCTGTGTACCGCTACCTTGTTACAACACAACTGTTTGGCTCAAACGCATTAAGAAGGAAAGAAATTCCACAAATTAACTTTTAAGAAGTCACACCTGTTAATTGAAATGCATTCCAGGTGACTACCTCAAGAAGCTGGTTGAGAGAATGCCAAGAGTGTGCAAAGCCTTCATCAAGACAAAGGGTGGCCCTTTGAAGAATCTCAAATATAAAATATATTTTGATTTGTTTAAGACTTATTTGGTTACTACATTATACCATATGTGTTATTTCATAGTTTTGATGCCTTCTCTATTATTCTACAATGTAGAAAATAGTTTAAAAAATAAGGAAAAACCCTTGAATGAGTAGGTGTTCTAAAACTTTTGACCAGTAGTGTATGTTTCAGGAAATTGCTCATACTGGTGAATAATATAACTTCAAGCGATCCAAATCTTGTAGCGTAATGGTTTAATAGTTGCCAGCTATAATAGTCTGTTGTATGCTAAGATGAGCAGTATGCTCTGCCATTTGTTGAGTTGTCCCAGCAAGTTAACACACATATTTAGGTAAACACATATTATCTCTGAAAAGGAACATTGGTGATTAAAAGCTCTTCTGTCCCTGACCACCATGATCTTAAAATGATGCTCTCTATTGTACCCAATAATTTGTTGACAAATCTAATTGAAATTATGCAATGGTGATTAGAAAGAAATCCAGCCATTTAGCAAGTTAATCATTGCTGAAGCCCTTCACAATCCCCAGCGGCCACCAACCAATGCATATTTCAGTAGGCCCATAATGCAATATGTTTTTTCTCCATAAATAGTGTAACTAGACACCATCTATAAAGGCTGTAAACGTAAGGCTTTAATACTTCACCAACTACTGCAAGTTGATGACCTTATCCTCATGCGGTTTGTAAGAATGTTGTTGGAATGCAGTGTATATGACAGGATTCAAGACAGATTTTATATTTAGCAATATGGCATAATATTGGATATCATTATTATGACTACAAAGCAGTGAAAGATTGTCAAAGACTCCAGCCACCCTAGTCATAGACTGTTCTCTCTGCTACCGCGCGGCAAGCAGTACCGACGTGCCAAGTCTAGGTCCAAGAGGCTTCTAAACAGCTTCTACCCCCAAGCCATAAGACTCCTGAACATCTAGTCAAATGGCTACCCAGACTATTTGCATTGCCCCCCTCCCCCTCTTTTACACCACTGCTACTCTCTGTTGTTATCATCTATGCATAGTCACTTTAATAACTCTACCTACATGTAGGCAGATTTGCAAAGAAAAAGCCATATCTCAAACTGTCCAATAATAAGAAAAGATTAAGATGGGCAAAAGAACACAGACACTGGACAGAGGAACTCTGCCTAGAAGGCCAGCATCCCGGAGTCGCCTCTTCACTGTTGACGTTGGGACTGGTGTATGCCAGTACTGTTTAATAAAGCTGCCAGTTGAGGACTTGTGAGGTGTCTGTTTCTCAAACTAGACACTAATGTACTTGTCCTTTTGCTCAGTTGTGCACCGGGGCCTCCACTCTTTCTATTCTGGTTAGGGCCAGTTTGCTCTGTTCTGTGAAAGGTGTAGTACACAGCGTTGTACGAGATCTTCAGTTTCTTGCCAATTTCTTGCATGGAATAGCATTCATTTCTCAGAACAAGAATAGACTGACGAGTTTCAGAAGAAAGTTATTTGTTTCTAGCCATTTTGAGCCTGTAATCGAACCCACAAATGCTCATGTTCCAGATGCTCAAATAGTCTAAAGACCAGTTTTATTGCTTCTTTAATCAGGACAACAGTTTCCAGCTGTGCTAACAAAATTGCAAAAGTGTTTTCTAATGATCAATTAGCCTTTTAAAATTATAAACTTGGATTAGCTAACACAACGAAACATTGGAACACAAGAGTGATTGTTGCTGAAAATGGGCCTCTGTACGCCTATGTACGTAGATATTCCATTAAAAATCAGCCGTTTCGAGCTACAATAGTCATTTACAACATTATCAATGTCTACACTGTATGTCGGATCAATTTGATGTTATTTTAATAGACAAAAAATGTGCTTTTCTTTGGAAAAAACGGACATTTCTAAGTGACACCAATCTTTTGAAAGGTAGTTTATAACTGACATACTTGATCATTTTGTGTGGTCCTCATTGTAAAACACATTGTAAGCCATTATTGGTCATATTACTCCAATTATTTATTAAGTTATGGTCGTGCAAAATGAATGCAGTTCCTCCCCATTGAAATGAATAGTGGCCATCTAGGCTGCTGGGACTGATTGTAGGCTAAATCTATGATGACTCTATAAAGCAAAAAATAAAAATCCCAATAGGTCTCCTTGTTCTGTGTGAAATTTTGTGTAGGTATCATCTAGGGTACCATAGGATAATAGAGCACATCCCAATACTGTCCATTCTGTCTCAATATAGCCCAAACATGTATGACCTTTGAACCCCTAAGGAGGGCCCATAATGTCCTTTTTCAGCAGGGACCCCCTTTTTTCCTCAATAATTTTTGTGGACCTCATTTTTACCCCAAGAATATCTCACAACCCCACTCCAATTCTAATGACACAATCTTAAAATCGTGACCCTGACTTTGAATACCACTGTTAATTGGTGTTGTATTATGAAGTTAATAACATATAAATTGCCTTAGTTTGAGAAGATTGTACCCTGGTAATACAAAATTACATTTCATACCCTCAATTCTGTTGGTCCAACTAACCAACTAACCACATAGGGGTCATAACTAGGGCCCTGTTTCGGACTATCATGTCACACAGCCTAGATTTTAACCTGTATTTTATGCCTTTTCCAGAAGTGAGAATTACACCAAAAATGAAAGCATTTGTCTGATAATGGTGCTGGACCATCTGACATAAAAAGAAAAGGGGACAGTTTGATGAAAAATCTTTAAATAAAAGGTTCAAATCCAGGTCATGTGACATGATTGTACAAAACACAGGGCCCTACTAATAATATAGAATGCAGTGATAACCACATTAAGCTACCTCCGATACCTGGGTATCATACCAAAATATAACCCACAAACATGGACCTTAACGAAAATAATCATTAGACTTTGTCACCCCAAAGTGGACAAATATGTGAAATTTGGCCCGCTGGCTGATTGACTATTTACCCACATTTTGGTTACTGAACCCCTAAATCACATTTTACCCTGCTCGAAATATCCTCTAAAGTACAATTATTACGGTTATTACAGTATGTTCTTGTCCAGGGCCGGCCATAGCTTTTTAGGGGCCCTATGAGGTTTAGTGGTCCTCCTCTTGACTACGATGAGAAACAAAGTTTGAAAGTTACTTTCTTGCCATTTTACGCAGTTTGACATGGGGCGTAGAGAAAATGTTGTGGTTTTAAAGCACCTTTTTTGCAGTTCTACACATTTTGCCATGGAGAAAATATTGCAGTTTAAAGCTATTTTCTTGCAATTCTAATACATTTTGCAATGACTTATGCCATGATGTTCATATGATGTCTGAGGGAGAGTGACAAACAAAATCAATAGGGGCACATGCCCTGCATGCCTGGTCGGAAATTCTGCCATGGTCAGTAATTCTGCCATGATTACTACAAGTCGCAGATAGCTGGCTAGACTAACTTACCATTTTTTAAAATGTATTTGCTGACATGGGCTAATTGATTGACTGTCAGTGACAAACATTACAAGATAAAAAATGCTGATGCACTATCAAATTTCGAAATTGCTCCCAGTAAGTTGAGACCGACTGAGTTCCAAAAAAATACAAAAGGAAAAAAAAGTTTTTGGTTGGGGCCCCCCTAGCGACCGTGGGCCCTAAGTGCATGCTTATGTTGCTTATGCCCTGGGCTGGCACGTTTTTTCTCTTCCCAAGTAGCCCCTGTGGATAGGACAGCTATACTCCCAGGGTTATAGTACTCCAGGTTAGAACCACTGCTCTACTGTATAATTGCCCTCTTGACGGTGTGATGGCTACAGGCCGCAGGTATGCCTGTGTGCATCACACTCACGCTCATATTCAAGTTTAGCCTACTTGTGCACTGTTAATGAAATTATGGCATGATGACTGCTACTGATATTAAACGTGTATGATTTTGAAATACTCTCGATATGGCTAGCAAGTTGCGCAATTATCTTTGTAACTACTGTAAAAAAAAATCTTTAGTTTGCACATTTAATAGTGATGGTTCGTTCACAAATGACCGGATATTTTTGAACAGATCTTTTTGGTGAATTTTTGGTGAAACAACGATTATCTGTAGTTATGAACTGGGTGGTTCGAGCCTTGAATGCTGATTGGCTGACAGCCATGGTATATCAGACTGTATACCACAGGTATGACACAACATGTATTTTTACTGCTCTAAATACGTTAGTAACCAGTTTATAATAGCAATAAGGCACCTCGGGAGTTTGTGGTATATGGCCAATATACCACGGCTAAGGGCTGTGTCCAGGCACTCCGCGTTGCATCATGCAGAAGAACAACCCTTAGTCGTGGTATATGGGCCATATACCACATCTCCTCGGGCCTTATTGCTTAATTATACAACGGGTGGGTCTAATCCTGGATGCAAATGAGTTAAAACGGCATTCCAGCAGGTTTCTATTCCACAAGTTACCACCAGCTAAAGCTATGAAGTTGAAATGCCTATTTACTCTATTGCATCTCACTGCCCAATCCAATATCTTATCAGCCCAGCCAGACAATTTATACATTTGATCTCCACTATAAAAAGCAGCTAGACATTATTTCCCATTTCCTTTAGACTAGCAATTGGTTTTCAACAGCGGAGACTTGTATAAACCTTGCTGTCTGTCTCTCCGACATTTGCAACAAATGTTCTATTTTTCAATACATTATTAAGTATTACTGAACCACTCTTCTATGTGAACAGAGCCAAATGAACCTGCACACGAAAATACTTGGAATGCCCATCACTAGCATTTACTTCGAGGGCTCACAATGGTTGTGTTCCCCTGCTCAGACATTGCTGCATGCCAGATCTTACAAGCCTGGATAGGTATTTTACGTATCAGTTAACCACCTTATGTTATAGCAATCTGGTGCCCTAAGGCACAGTTGATGACGTGGAACGCAACTATTGGTTGATGCATGCTACGTCTGAGAAGGGGAATACGCTCCCTTGTACTGGTCACATGCTTTTTGCAGCTTTCCGAAGGTCAGCTCGTTCACGTCGACTGCGTTCAACATGATGCGCACCCACGGTGAGAGGAGTGCACCACTTTTTCCGGTGGGTTCTGCTATTTTGTATGTATTATTTTGTCTCTCGTGTTGAAAGTCTACACCGGTTTGTAATATTGTATGATGATTATTGGTCTGATTTCGTCATTGTATGGCCTTCAGCCAATTAATTGTTTATGTGCACCCCTGCTTATTGTGGCAATGGTTTTGCCCAGGGTGCGGTTCAAGGTATTTCTACTGTACCTGGCCTTGCCAGTGGTCAGTAAACCCCTAAGGTACATGTGTCAAACTCATTCCACGGAGAGCCGAGTGTCTGCGGGTTTTCGCTCCTCCCCTATTCTTGACTGATGAATTAAGGTTGCTGATTGGTAAGGAACTCCCTTCCTTCACCTGGTTGTATACAGTAGGTCTCAATTGAAAGGGGGAAAAAAAAAACAGCAGACACTAGGCCCTCCATGGAATGACTTTGACACCCCTTAGACTAAGGGGAGAGTATCTTTGAATCACAAACCAGCCCCTCACCCCTACCACCTCGCTCGGAGGGCCCGTTGTCAGGTGTTGCTGACAAGACTCAAAGGGTGACTTGAGGGCGATCAAATAAACCCATGAACTTCAGGACGCACTGTGAATTGAATGATGCAATTCATGTTTCACATTTAAATAATCAAACAAGCATGAAATTCAGATATCCCCCCTGTCGTTTTACAAGATATAAACCTCATTAACAGTTAAACATTTAATTTGGGAGGTATTTCATAGGTTACATGTGTCAAGTATCGAAGTCAGACACAAACAAATACAGGTAGCTCATAATTAAGCACACTTCTCCATTCCTTCGTGAGAAATTGCGTAAACTCAAAAGTAATGCAGCGTGTCATGGATACCACTTCGCCCTGAAGCTTGTGGCATAGCTGGCTTGGTCCAAGTGGCTATCGGAGACTCAAATTATCCCCTAATCCCGCCATAATTTCCACTCCTTTAGTTTGGGACACTTGTGCATACGGTGGGACACTTGTGCATACGGGACACTTGTGCATACGGTGGGACACTTGTGCATACGGTGGGACACTTGTGCATACGGGACACTTGTGCATACGGTGGAGGCGCACGTGAATGTGTAAATGGAGGGCAGAAGGGAAAGGCATGATTTGAGATTTAGCCTATGTGGGTAGGCTGTGGTCTCGTTCCCCTGCTCAGACGTTGCATGCATCAAGCAATGGTTGCGTGCCACGTCTTCGACTATGCAGCCGGGCACCAGATTGCTGATATGATGAGGTTAGCTGAAACATAAAATACTTATCCAGGCATTGTAAGATCTGGCATGTTTTAGCAAAGTCTGAGCAGGGGAACACAACCATTATTTTGTCTTCATAGAAGGCTAGGCCTACCCATAGCCTGTTTCCTCAGGGTTAGTCTTTGGTTTTTGATTTCCTGGAGGAAATTCATTTGGTTTGTTTGTTTGTTCTGTAGCCATGTCACTTTTGCCTATTTTGTCAACATTATTATTACCTCAACCTTTGCTACCATAAAGCTACCATCATTTTTTTGGGATCAAATCAAAAAGAATGTCACTTTATCCTTAGCCTCACTATCCAACTACTGTCTTTACACAAGATTAACTCTACAGAACCCACAAGAACCCACCGGTATACAAAAAATGCTTTTCATCTTTTGACTTATTCTTGTAAGGTCTACTGTGTAGGTTTGTGTCAATACAATGTATTGATGGATCTGTTGCAATTCATTTCAGGGTGTCTGTGTCTATAGGTTTCTCTATGTGCATCTGCTAATCTCTTTTATGACAACCTGTTCACAAATAAGAATTGAAAATTGGGGAATAAGGCTGAGGCAAACATGGCCAAATTACAGAGTCGTGACTAGAAATATGAATGGTTAATTGTCAGCAACATTTAGTAGGGATGGAAAATAGATTTGACTGAGAATTCCTTCAGGTCACAACAGTATATTGGTCTCTGATCATTTGGAATTGCAGTGGCCTGTGAAATCAAAGCAGTGTTCTGTTTCCCTCTGGTGGCAGGAAAGCCCAGGTGCAACGCACTCAAGAGCAACACTGTCAAAATAGGCCCTAGATAAGGCCCAACTCAAATAATTAATCTCTTTAACTTCTTGTTTACTTACTTTAATTTAAGCAAGAACTGACTGAACTAATATGACTGGATAGGCTTAGTGTAGGCAAGTGTTGCTTCCATAGGTTTTCACTTTGTTGTGTCATCAGTGCATTCAAGAAGAGATGCACATTTTAAGTATACCTATTCATTTGAAAAGGGCCCAGAGGGGGCCCAAGAGGCGGCAAAAACAATAATAACTAAATAAATAAATACATATACAGTATTATGCAGTACATACAGATGTGTAGTACATACAGTGCCTTGACTTTTTCCAGTTTGTTATGTTACAGCCTTATTCTAAAATAGATTAAATAAATACAAATCCTCAGCAATCTACACATAATACCCCATAATGACAAATATTTTGCAAATGTATTGAAAATAAAAAAAAAACAGAAATACCTTATTTACATAAGTATTCAGGCCCTTTGAGCTCAGGTGCATCCTGTTTCTATTGATCATCCTTGAGATGTTTCTCCAACTTGATTGGAGTCTACCTGTGGTAAATTCAATTGATTGGACATGATTTGGAAAGGCACACAGCTGTCTATATAAGGTTCCACAGTTGACAGTGCATATCAGAGCAAATACCAAGCCATGAGGTCAAAAAAATTGTCTGTAGAGCTCCGAGACAGGATTGTGTCGAGGTACAGATCTGGGGAAGGGTACCAAAAAATGTCTGCAGCATTGAAGGTCCCCAAAAACACCTTCATACTTCTTAAATGGAAGAAGTTTGGAACTACCAAGACTCTGAGCAATCGGGGGAGAAGGGCCTTGGTCAGGGAGGTGACCAAGAACCCGATGGTCACTCTGACAGAGTTCCAGAGTTCCTCTGTGGAGACAGTAGAACCTTCCAGAAGGACAACCATCTCTCCAGCACTCCACCAATCAGGCCTTTGTGGTAGAGTGGCCAGAAGGAAGCTACTCCTCAGTAAAAGGCACATGACAGCCCGCTTGGAGTTTGCCAAAAGGCACCTAAAGGACTCTCAGACCAGGAGAAACAAGATTGTCTGGTCTGATGGTGGTGGCAGCATCATGCTGTGGGGATGTTTTTCAGCGGCAGGGACTGGGAGACTAGTCAGAATCTAAGGAAAGATGTACAGAGCAAAGTACAGAGAGATCATTGATGAAAACCTGCTCCAGAGCTCTCAGTACATCAGACTGGGGCGAAGTTTCACCTTTCAACAGGACAATGACCCTAAGCACACAGCCAAGACAATTCAGGAGTGGCTTCGGGACAAGTCACTGAATGTCCTTGAGTGGCCCAGCAAGAGCCCAGACATGAACCCGATCAAACACCTCTGGGGAGACCTGAAGATAGCTGTGCAGCGATGCTCCCCATCCAACCTGACAGAGGTTGAGATTATCTGCAAGGAAGAATGGGAGAAACTCCCAATATACAGGTGTGCCAAGCTTGTAGCGTCATATCAAAGATGACTCAAGGCTGTAATCGCTGCCAAAGGTGCTTCAGCAAAGTACTGAGTAAAGAGTCTGAATATTTATGGAAATGTGATATTTCAGTTTTATTTTATACATTTGCAAAAATTCTAAAAACCGGTTTTGGTTTTGTCATTATGGGGTATTGTGTGTAGATTGATGAGGAAAAATGTAATCAATTTTTTAATAAGGCGATGACATAACAAAACATGTAAAGAATCAAGTGGTCTGAATACTTTCAGAATGCACTGTATATACAGTAGAAGTCAAAAGGTTTGGACACACCTACTCATTCAAAGGTGTTTCTTTATTTTTTACTGTTTTCTACATTGTAGAATAATAGTGAAGACATCAACACACATATGGTGATCAAAAAAAGGTGTCTTGAAGGAGTTCCCACATATGCTGAGCACTTGTTGGCTGCTTTTCTTTCGCTCTGTGGTCCAACTCATCCCAAACCATCTCAATTGGTTTGAGGTTGGGGGATTGTGGAGGCCAGGTCATCTGATGCAGCACTCCATCACTCTCCTTCTTAGTCAAATAGCCCTTACACAGCCTGGAGGTGTGTTTGGTCATTGTCCTATTGAAAAACAAATGATAGTCCCACTAAGCACAAACCAGATGGGATGGCGTATCGCTGCAGAATGCTGTGGTAGCCATGCTGGTTAAGTGTGTCTTGAATTCTAAAGGAATCCCTGACCAGAAAAGCCCCCTCACACCATCACACCTCCTCCTCCATGCTTCACGGTGGGAACCACATATGCAGAGATCATCCGTTCACAGCGGTTGGAACCAAAAATCTCAAATTTGGACTCCAGACCAGATTTTCACCGGTCTAATGTCCATTGCTCGTGTTTCTTGGACCAAGCAAGTCTCTTCTTCTCATTGGTGTCCTTTAGTAGTGGTTTCTTTGCAGAAGTTCGACCATGAAGGCTTGATTCACGCAGTCTCCTCTGAACAGTTGATGATGAGATGTGTCTGTTTACTTGAACTCTGTGAAGCATTTATTTGGGCTGCAATCGGAGTTGCAGTTAACTTTAATGAACTTGTCCTCTGCAGCAGAGATACATCTGGGTTTTTCTTTATTTGTACTATTTTCTACATTGTACAATAATAGTGAAGACATCAAAACTATGAAATAACAAGTATGGAATCATGTAGTAACCAAGAATTCTGCGATTTTTATGCACATTCTCATTGTGCAAAACTCCTTCACTTTTGAGTGATATCCTCAAGATTCAGCTGAGACAGAAATGCAAAGCAGCTTGTGGACAATTGGCTTTACTCCCACTATGATTGAAACACTCTTCGGCTAGACATTCAATTTATAGTCTACCTAGACCAATATGCTAATTTGTGAAACCGACGTCAGTGTGCTGCTAACAGACAATTTATGCTCACAGAAACAACTCTATGGTTAATGCATTAGTTCTTACTGGGTTAAGGTTTGGGATAGGGTTTTAAATCAGAAACAACTCTATGGTTAATGCATTAGTTCTTACTGGGTTAAGGTTTGGGATAGGGCTTTATAACAGAAACAACTCTATGGTTAAATTCAGGCATTAATTCTGATTGGTTAACAGTTCGGGCATTAATTCTGATTGGTTAACAGTTCGGGCATTAATTCTGATTGGTTACATTAAGGATTAAGGTTTGGGATAGGGTTCAAAGAGAAAAATAATATAATGGGTACATTTATCCATAACTCCATCTGCGACATTTAAAGCAAGCTACTGTAGGTTAAGGTATGGTCCGTTCTGAACTCCATTACCCTAGCATCCTTGCAACTTTGAACATAAATGCAAACTTCATAAAATGTAATTGACTGAGAAATGCAACTCAGATCATTAAACTGCATATAAGGATATTAATAGAAACGCAGCAATGAATGGAGAGTGCCAGTCAACCTCGTGGCCTACGGTTATTCATTCAGCAATTGAAAAGGTAGGTTTGCTAATGATGCACAGCTCTCATTCCATTTCCCAAAAGAAAGTGAGTGAGAGAGTTTGATGCGCTCGTGCTACTGAATACAGTTTAAAGGACTTCATTCCAACCTTGATGGCCTAGGTCTACTCAGCTGATACAAGTACGAAAGCTGTTAAATTAATAATACCACACTTCGTTTACTGCTGTTCATCTTGTATATTTCAAATAAACCTGTTCTGTTTCCCATTTGATTTATTTCTGACAGAAACTCATAATTCCGTGAGTCGGGTAAGTGCAGTTCAGATGGCAGCAGTGAAAAGGAGGAGGGCAAAAACGTATGCCATCTCTATCCCTTATCTCTCAATACTAATTCATGTGTTTGCCCTGTGAAGTGTCTACCATTCCACTTTCACAAACCATTCATTTCAGTTCAACTGTACATTGATACTGATTGTATTTCACTAGTTTTAGCATCTTATTGAAACTTAGTCAAACCTTATGTCATGTGAATTACAAAAAGGATGCTCTTTAAAACATGTTTCTATCCTGTATGCCTGTCACCGAACAACAGAGCACCCACAGTGGGGTTGGGAACAAACCCGATGCATGAGACTTCCACTTTTGGACGTTAACAAGGCAACATCTTAACTCCTACTCTACATTTACTGGATTGGATGAACAGTGCAGAAGAGAACCTCACCCGACTGTTGTTGTTTTTTCTCTCGTCAGGACTAGAAAGAAAGAAATGCCGCTACGTGAGGTTAGGTAAAGAGCAAGAGGTCTACAGTCTCAAGATAATTGTGTAGTTTAGAGTGTGTAGTTTTATGTCGTCCTTAACATAGGAGACTCTGCTAGCTAGCCAACAGCTAGCCAACGTCTACCGAACAGAACTTCTGCACTCAACAATCCGGTCGCATTTCGCTTCGCTCCACAGGTAGTATCACATTTTTCATTTCATTTCATTACAGTACAACGGCTTGATTTGTTTGATCGTAGCTAGCTACATAGCTAGCTACACAGCCGTCTTTGTATCAAAGATAATTGTGTAGTCTAGAGCGACTTCCTAGGTTAGTTAGCCAGCTATTGTCGTTCTTTTAACGCAACGTAACGTAATCAACACTGCTAGCTAGCCAGCTAGCCCCGAATAGCAGCACAGTAGAAACTATTACACTCAACGGAACGACTTGATTAGTGTAGTGTCAACAACGCAGCCAATGCCAACTAGCCTACTTAGTCAACAACGCAGCCTCTGCCAGCTAGCCTACTTCAGCAGTACTGTATCATTTTAATCATTTTAGTCAATAAGATTCTTGCTACGTAAGCTTAACTCTCTGAACACTCGTGACGTGTAGTCCACTTGTCATTCCAATCTCCTTTGCATTAGCGTAGCCTCTTGTGTAGCCTGTCAACTATGTGTCTGTCTATCCCTGTTCTCTCCTCTCTGCACAGACCATACAAACGCTCCACACCGCGTGGCCGCGGCCACCCTAATCTGGTGGTCCCAGCGCGCACGACCCACGTGGAGTTCCAGGTCTCCGGTAGCCTCTGGAACTGCCGATCTGCGGCCAACAAGGCAGAGTTCATCTCCGCCTATGTCTCCCTCCAGTCCCTCGACTTCTTGGCACTGACGGAAACATGGATCACCACAGACAACACTGCTACTCCTACTGCTCTCTCTCCGTCTGCCCACGTGTTCTCGCACACCCCGAGAGCTTCTGGTCAGCGGGGTGGTGGCACCGGGATCCTCATCTCTCCCAAGTGGTCATTCTCTCTTTCTCCCCTTACCCATCTGTCTATCGCCTCCTTTGAATTCCATGCTGTCACAGTTACCAGCCCTTTCAAGCTTAACATCCTTATCATTTATCGCCCTCCAGGTTCCCTCGGAGAGTTCATCAATGAGCTTGATGCCTTGATAAGCTCCTTTCCTGAGGACGGCTCACCTCTCACAGTTCTGGGCGACTTTAACCTCCCCACGCCTACCTTTGACTCATTCCTCTCTGCCTCCTTCTTTCCACTCCTCTCCTCTTTTGACCTCACCCTCTCACCTTCCCCCCTACTCACAAGGCAGGAAATACGCTCGACCTCATCTTTACTAGATGCTGTTCTTCCACTAACCTCGTTGCAACTCCCCTCCAAGTCTCCGACCACTACCTTGTATCCTTTTCCCTCTCGCTCTCATCCAACACTTCCCACACTGCCCCTACTCGGATGGTATCGCGCCGTCCCAACCTTCGCTCTCTCTCCCCCGCTACTCTCTCCTCTTCCATCCTATCATCTCTTCCCTCTGCTCAAACCTTCTCCAACCTATCTCCTGATTCTGCCTCCTCAACCCTCCTCTCCTCCCTTTCTGCATCCTTTGACTCTCTATGTCCCCTATCCTCCAGGCCGGCTCGGTCCTCCCCTCCCGCTCCGTGGCTCGACGACTCATTGCGAGCTCACAGAACAGGGCTCCGGGCAGCCGAGCGGAAATGGAGGAAAACTCGCCTCCCTGCGGACCTGACATCCTTTCACTCCCTCCTCTCTACATTTTCCTCTTCTCTCTCTGCTGCTAAAGCCACTTTCTACCACTCTAAATTCCAAGCATCTGCCTCTAACCCTAGGAAGCTCTTTGCAACCTTCTCCTCCCTCCTGAATCCTCCTCCCCCCCCCCTCCTCCCTCTCTGCAGATGACTTCGTCAACCATTTTGAAAAGAAGGTCGACGACATCCGATCCTCGTTTGCTAAGTCAAACGACACCGCTGGTTCTGCTCACACTGCCCTACCCTGTGCTCTGACCTCTTTCTCCCTCTCTCTCCAGATGAAATCTCGCGTCTTGTGACGGCCGGCCGCCCTACAACCTGCCCGCTTGACCCTATCCCCTCCTCTCTTCTCCAGACCATTTCCGGAGACCTCCTCCCCTACCTCACCTCGCTCATCAACTCATCCCTGACCGCTGGCTACGTCCCTTCCGTCTTCAAGAGAGCGAGAGTTGCACCCCTTCTGAAAAAAACCTACACTCGATCCCTCCGATGTCAACAACTACAGACCAGTATCCCTTCTTTCTTTTCTCTCCAAAACTCTTGAACGTGCCGTCCTTGGCCAGCTCTCCCGCTATCTCTCTCAGAATGACCTTCTTGATCCAAATCAGTCAGGTTTCAAGACTAGTCATTCAACTGAGACTGCTCTTCTCTGTATCACGGAGGCGCTCCGCACTGCTAAAGCTAACTCTCTCTCCTCTGCTCTCATCCTTCTAGACCTATCGGCTGCCTTCGATACTGTGAACCATCAGATCCTCCTCTCCACCCTCTCCGAGTTGGGCATCTCCGGCGCGGCCCACGCTTGGATTGCGTCCTACCTGACAGGTCGCTCCTACCAGGTGGCGTGGCGAGAATCCGTCTCCACACCACGTGCTCTCACCACTGGTGTCCCCAGGGCTCTGTTCTAGGCCCTCTCCTATTCTCGCTATACACCAAGTCACTTGGCTCTGTCATAACCTCACATGGTCTCTCCTATCATTGCTATGCAGACGACACACAATTAATCTTCTCCTTTCCCCTTCTGATGACCAGGTGGCGAATCGCATCTCTGCATGTCTGGCAGACATATCCGTGTGGATGACGGATCACCACCTCAAGCTGAACCTCGGCAAGACGGAACTGCTCTTCCTCCCGGGAAGGACTGCCCGTTCCATGATCTCGCCATCACGGTTGACAACTCCATTGTGTCCTCCTCCCAGAGCGCTAAGAACCTTGGCGTGATCCTGGACAACACCCTGTCGTTCTCAACTAACATCAAGGCGGTGGCCCGTTCCTGTAGGTTCATGCTCTACAACATCCGCAGAGTACGACCCTGCCTCACACAGGAAGCGGCGCAGGTCCTAATCCAGGCACTTGTCATCTCCCGTCTGGATTACTGCAACTCGCTGTTGGCTGGGCTCCCTGCCTGTGCCATTAAACCCCTACAACTCATCCAGAACGCCGCAGCCCGTCTGGTGTTCAACCTTCCCAAGTTCTCTCACGTCACCCCGCTCCTCCGCTCCCTCCACTGGCTTCCAGTTGAAGCTCGCATCCGCTACAAGACCATGGTGCTTGCCTACGGAGCTGTGAGGGGAACGGCACCTCAGTACCTCCAGGCTCTGATCAGGCCCTACACCCAAACAAGGGCACTGCGTTCATCCACCTCTGGCCTGCTCGCCTCCCTACCACTGAGGAAGTACAGTTCCCGCTCAGCCCAGTCAAAACTGTTCGCTGCTCTGGCCCCCAATGGTGGAACAAACTCCCTCACGACGCCAGGACAGCGGAGTCAATCACCACCTTCCGGAGACACCTGAAACCCCACCTCTTTAAGGAATACCTAGGATAGGATAAAGTAATCCCTCTCACCCCCCCTCCCCCTGAAAAGATTTAGATGCACTACTGTTCCACTGGAGGTCATAAGGTGAATGCACCAATTTGTAAGTCGCTCTGGATAAGAGCGTCTGCTAAATGACTTAAATGTAAATGTAAATGTCTCAGGTCACCCAGCCCAGAAGAACCATAAGACAGGGGACAACAGCTCTACCGCTGCCCCCACCAAAAAAAAGAAGGGAGAAACCAGCGGGAGGAGGAGGGGGGCCTCCATACTCAGATGTATTTTCTTCAGGTATAATAATGGTTATGATTACCAAACCTTTGGAGTGAAATTCTACTCTTTGAATACCACAGTTCCCACTGAGTTTTGCTTATTTAACAGTTAAAATGGGCAATCAAAGCCACTGATTTACAAACAGCCACATTGCTATAGGTCCATGACATGAAACTAGAAACTAGAAAACTCAGAAATATTAGACTTGGAAGAAACTCATAAATAACTAAATAACTTTCATTTGAACTCAGAGGTTCCAAGTTTCCGACTTGTCATTAATGCAGCATAAAACCCGCAGACAGCACTCGAGCATTGGTTGTGTTCTCTAGTGTTCTATGCAACCCTCTCTCTCCTCTGCAGATAGGAAAGATGAGGTACGTTAGGGTGTCTCTCTTCGAAGGCAAGGCCCAGATCGATATCAGAGAGTTCTACACAAATGACATTGGCGACCTGAATCCGGGGAGGAAAGGTAGGCTACAGTACAGAGACAGTGCTCTTTTCACATCTAGGCCATTAAGCTAGCGCTTCATAAAGGGCTTTGGTGCGATATGCCATCGTGTCACATTCATTTTCTTGAACAACACCTTCCAGTTGAGTGAGTGTGTTTTGCAATGCAGAACTAGAGTGCAGTGGTGAGTTAGCCACTGAGGGACATCTCAAACGCTGTACGCTTATTAGTCAGATGTACAGTTGGTGAATTTTGCCATGCCAGCCAGAGCATATAAGAATCATCCCCTAACAATGCAGTGTGCTCATCTTATCTTCTACAAAGTCAATCTCTATCATCCTCCCAACCCAACTCTTACTAGCTCGCAAGCAGAATCACTGAGTTGAGGTGTGTGTGGTGTATGATTATGCTGTAGGTTTTGGGTAATTGGGGCTTGTGTGTGTGTGTGTGTGTGTGTGTGTGTGTGTGTGTGTAAGAGTGAGCGGTGCAGAATGCTAAGTGGCTCCCTCAGCTGTCTGCCATGGCTCCCTCTGGGCCTCAGTCACTACAGGCCAGGCTGTGGAGATCAAGCTTGGTTGCCTCCCTGTACCGACTCAATGGTTAACAAGAAGCAGCATTAATGCTACTGTAGCGTGCTTTAAATTGTATGTAACTTTTTAGTTCACACTAATAGTACGGCCGCTATTGATTTCTTGTCTCAGACGTCCAGCCTGGCGAAACACTAATGGCAATGGTCAATAAAAATGCATGAACTGGAAGTTCTCACTCTCACCTCCCTTGCAGAATAGGACATCCACCCTTTAAAAATAGCCACTCAACACCCCTGCAGTTTAAGGCTAGAGCAGTAGCAATGTGACAACACAGGCTTCTTATCCAGGAGGCTATATACAGTATGAATGATGGTTGGCCCTGTATGTTTTTTCTGGTGCTCAGCTGTCTGCCAAAACTATTCTTCTTTGACTGTCCTGTCCTTGCTAACTCCCATTGAGGTGGCCGGATAGATTACTTTGGAGTTCAATAAACGGCCACTTACGGCATTGAATGAAACCAAAATAACAGTGGCGGGTACAAATACAGAAATCAATAAGAAACCTTTGATCTTGTTTCAGGGTGCTGTGCGGCCGGCTATTCAAACATCTCAGACCAGGTTTAGAATGAGAAATGTCAGAGTATGCACCTTGCCCTGCGGTTATTGTATTGACCTTTCACGTCAATGTGGACCCCTACACACTCCCCTGGCTGATCTGTGTCTCCCACAAGTGTGTCGTGGAACCCGAAGCAGTGGAACCAGCTAAAGAAGATCATCCCAGACATCGACGCTGCGATCCGGAAGTTCTAGAACCCCTATGGTGCCCAATGGGCAGCCAAGACAGCCCAGATCGATTCCCTTCTACAGTAGCGAGCCTTTTGTCACTGACAGTATATAACTGAATTTAATTCACTGTTAAACAGCTCTAATTAGTATACATCTGGTAGGTATCTTCAGTTAAAGACCTATGTTTTACTTACCTCGCTTTACAAAATAGCTCTCTTCTGTGTTTTAATTCTGTATTTAGTTTTATTTATTAGTTGGCTATATAAACCATGGCTTTAGTTGCAGAGAACATATGTAATTGGTTGACATCATTTGTAAATGGAGAGGAAAAGTTCATAAATCCTATATGAAGTGACGGGCTCAATGGCCATTTGTGTCAGGGTACTTTTTTGTTGAATTATGATAGCCTAAACTATGTCTCCTTTCATCTTTGGCAAATGCAGACATGTTTCTTGAAGTAATACACACAAAACTGTAGACTCCTTTTATATTCCAGAAGAGGGAGCAAGAAGCCAATGGATTTATCACTGCAATCAACTTTGCAAGACCATCAAGACAATGAGCAGGTAAAGGGACAAAATAAAAGATTGATGGTATGAAAATAAAAGTGGGAAGTTTTCATTTTCAACAGGGTATTGGCACTTGTTTGTTTGCATTGAACGTTGCTGTAGTTCTTGCCCTGGAGATGTAGAGCAGTATCTAGCCTATAAGAAACTAAATGTAAGCAAATGAAGACTAAAATATGAATTAAAAGGACAGTACCATGTTGTACACACATTTCCTCCGCAAGTGTCAAAAGTGGGATGGAGCTACTGTGAGGCCATCAAAGGCAAGCAAGTTTGTGAGGGACTTGAAACAGAGAAGTGCAATGGGGTGTTTTCTGAAAGAATGGGGTGGTGTAGCAAAGGAAGGAGGTGGGTTCAAGTCCTGAAAGGACTAGTCCCCCAAATGCTCGACATTATATAGGGAAATGTTGGGGCCTGCTGTACTGACGGCGGAATGATTCCCATTCCTTTTGTATTTATTATTCATTGAAATTCCGCCATGGCATTGATTTAAATGTTCAAAAGTCACATTTTTGTGTGGTCTTCAAGCAGGTGTGAGAAGGGTGCAATTGCAGCCTGCAATTCTTGGTGTTCCTGCATCTGCAGGAACCCCTCTTTATTCTTCTATTATCGGTCCATTTTTAAGCTAGGACACGTAGGAGGTGGATGCCTGTTGCCGATAAACTCCACAGAAGAAGAGGAGCGGGCGACACCGGTAGCTAGCTATCTAGCAGTACACCGATAGACAGTGTCCTTCATCCCCAGCGGTTGGGCTGTTTCTCCACAGTTTGGTTAACGAGTGCGTGTGCAGGTGTTCGGCAGGCAGGAGCGAAGGACACTTGGTGCAAGGTGCATACTCTGTGTGCTAGCCTAACTAGCAAGGAGGACTCCGGATGCAGGGTCGAAGAAACTCAGATAATAAATGTATTTCCCCTTTGACCCACATTCAAAAGTGTCACAAGCATGCAGGAACCAATGGGGTACTTCAGAGGCTAGTGGTTAGAGTGTTGGACTAGTAACCGGAAGGTTGCAAGTTCAAACCCCCGAGCTGACAAGGTACAAATCTGTCGTTCTGCCCCTGAACAGGCAGTTAACCCACTTTCCTAGGCCGTCATTGAAAATAAGAATTTGTTCTTAATTGACTTGCCTAGTTAAATAAAGGTTAAATAAAAAAATGTTCATGCAGGAACAGATGGGATGCTCGGGGGCGTTCCTGTAGATTCAGGAATGCCCACATGCAGGAACGCCCCCAATTGCGCGCTGCAGTTGCACGCTATAGGCAAGTGTTGGAAAATGCAAAGAATTTGCACTCTGATGTTTCACTACCATACTGACATCTGCGGGTGTCGCTCGAGAGCGGTGAATATGGCTTTCGCTCGGTGGTTATCGCCCCTATCAACCCCCTCTCTTCTGTACTATGTGTGTGCGAGTTTGTTGTGTTTCGGATAGAAAGTGAGCCTGGTTTCCAGCTGAGTGCTTGCTCTCTCTCTCTCTCTCTGTGTGTGTTGTCATTATTATCCAGTCTGCTCCCAGCTCAGAATGGCCAGATTCACTCAGACTGAAACAAGAAGGCAGCAGCAACCACAGCAGCCCCATCCCGCTCACACCAGCCTGGTTTTCACTGGACCTGGGGCAACACCGATCCAACAACCACTACTACTTATCCCTCACCAGCACCAGTACTCTCAGATCACATTTCCTAAACCCATGAACGGGTCAGAATCCATTTCAATTCATCCGGAGAGCGGCAACATGAAAGACCAAGATGCCATAAAGCTGTTTATCGGGCAGATACCGCGGAACCTAGAGGAAAAAGACCTGAAACCTCTGTTTGAACAGTTTGGGAAAATCCACGAACTGACTGTTCTGAAGGACCGATACACCGGCATGCACAAAGGTAACGTGTGCCCCCATTCCCCAAAGCAAACGGCATATTGCGAGGCCTAATACAGCTGTATGATTAGAATATTTTGTACAAATGTCTGTCGCATGGGTGGCGTCTTTTGCATTACGCACCAAATGTTTTATGCATGTTTGACTAACTCAACGTTTAGCTCACTAAATGATTGTTCAGAATTGTAGTCAGAATGAATGCATCATATATGCATGACAAAATACAATTTAATAATCGTTACAAATACTCGTGGTCTCATGTTCCCAAATATTCTAACGTGGCAATGAATGGGCATGCACATAGGGAGATTTCATAGTTATTTTGGTCTCACGCTGATTCATAGCCTATTGTTTTTACGCATACTTATCCTAATTATTTGAATGTTTTCAGATTACTAACGATGTGTGCCTAATATTTCACGAAATGTATTCAATTTAATTGTATTTTCATAACTCTCTCTCAGAACTGGGCCAGAGGCGCTTAAAAGGGATGCCTTTTTAAAGTATCCCCCCAGCCCGTCCCATCTTTTACGATCCCAACACGACCAAATCAATTCGGTGCCAAAATGTTACAAAACATGGACGGAAGGACTGTCACAAGATGACAGACCTCGATACCGGACGAGCAGTGGTGATGCTGCTAGTGTGAAGCTAAGTAGGGTTCGTGATAGTGGATGTAAATTCGCGCACCAACAAAAAGAGAATGTTAAGATTCGAGATTTTCCATTGCAGTCGGGGAAAGTCGACGACGCCATTTAACTTTACAATGGTGGTGGTCTATTAGGCTGTGATAGTGAAAGACGTTGCACTATTCATCATCGTCAGTGTTAGGGCATCATCTTCATGGAAACTGTAGCCACCAATAAACGAAAGATTCTGTTACGGTATTATTATATTCACACTTTGATGGGCAAGTGATAATTTAGCCTAAGCTGTTTTCCATAAAAAATCTATTGGTCATGAGATGTCCAACGTGTAATTATTTCTTAGCCTAGATCAATAGCCTACTTCCTACATCAATAGCCTACTTCCTACATCAATAGCCTACTTCCTACATCAATAGCCTACAGCCATGGATTTAGTGTAAAACCAAAATGCACACTTCTCCACTGTCAGCCAGATACCAAGATCCAAAACCACTCATTATAATGCTATATTTTAAATAGGCTAGCCTATTGTTGTGTCTACAATAAATCAATAACACAATGCCACAACAATTGTGATTCATTATCAAATAAGGCTAAAATAAGATGTAATTCCATCCAGGTAAATTCAAATTTGCACCGTGGTAGTTGATAGTGATAAATGACATTTCGATCAATGGGAATCAGGCCCCGTAGCTGTCTATGGTCCTGACGGCCCAAACACTTTAAGCAGGAAAGGATATGGCAGAATTGCTTGCTTTGTGACCAAATGACAGTCAGAGATATCTCTGTTTAGGAGATACATGTCTATGTGATGTTAATCAAAAAACAAGAGAGGTGAGAAGTGCGGGGGGCTGCTTTAAATGGACATCCACGTCGTCGGCACCCAGGGAACAGTGGGTTAACTGCCCTGCTCAGGGGCAGAACGACATATTTTGACCTTGTCAGATGGGTGTACAACAACCAACCCAAACCCATGTTTTACATTATCCACAGGTGAGATAAGGCTGGGCAAATTGTAATCACATTTGTAATTTCTTATGTCCAACCGTATTTGCTATAAGTGAAGAGCCACTCCTAGAATATGTCCCTTCCAATGTCTTTCTGTTAATGAGGTGAAATAATAGCCAGTAATCATTCAGCTCATGCTCTGCTTAATGTCTGTCTCACCTGTGGTTGGTGATCAAAAGTCAGAGGTCAATAGTTTGAGAGGACCTTACGTCCGCACTTAAATATGGCCATCATTCCAATGTGAGTGGTGTGTGTGTGAGCTGGCGTCTCTATGTGTGTGTGCACTTGTGCTTATAATAAAAGTATTTATCAACATCCCATATCTGGCATTAGTTGTGTGTAAGGAGTAAACCGTTATTGTACTGCATTGCATAATGACTGCAGTACTTGGTACTCGACAAATTGTTGTGTGATAATTGAAGTCGGCCCTGAATGGTGGCGTGCGTATGGAAGATATGAGCACAATTTCTCAGTGTGTCAGAAAGATGATTCAATGATGAATCGACATAACTTGTAATGTCAACAGCTAGTCTGTAGTTTACAATGTACAGGCTCTTTCTCTTCAGTTGAGATATTTTGTCAACATTTTACATCCTACTTTTCTTCAGCTTTAGCTACTGTCAATTAAAACACGTTTTTGAAAATGTTATGTGTAAGAGCTTTCAATAACAAGTTGTTTTTGCTTTTATTCACAGTACTGTGGGTTTTTGCATTTGGGCTGACAAGCCCTTGTTATCATTATACCTTTTGTTATTTTATTGTAAGGAAGTCTCATAGGCATTTTACCTTAAACTAACGTGTGACTAAATATTACTAAAGGTCAAACATTGCTTCCTAAATTAATACATGTAAATTGATAGATTTTATTTTGATTTTTTAAAGTTAGATAACACCAAGGATTACTCTTGTTAGTGAACATATACTGCCTCAAACATGACAAGCACCACCTCTGCTTTATGTGATAATTATATCAAGCTTAATTACCTATCTCAACAACTAATTTGATAGATTAGATGGCGCGTTCTCCAAACAATAATAAATATGATTAGTACTCAGATTCAAGGAAACAATTTCAGATGTCAGTCCCAAAATATTAATATCAAAGTCAATTTCTATTCATGAATATAAATAGCCAGGATTTAGTTGAATGAATGTATTTGAAATGTAATCCTGTCCACACAATTTCCAGTAAGAAATCATCCCAGTACTATTCCTCTGCACTTCACTGGTTATTCTATTGTCAATGCTTTATAAACCTAAAAGGATTATGAATGTCATCTAATAGTAGAATTATTCCTCAAAATTACAGACAGACACACAGACACACACACACGCACACACTTTCCCGAGCAAAATTGTGTTCTTTGAACCAAAAAGGTCCTTACATATACTGAGTAGTTGTTGTTCTGTGTCATATTCAGTCATTTTGATTGTCATTATATACATTGCCTATTGTGTTCTCCTCCCTTCCCTCCCTTTGACTGATTCTTCTGGTAATCCATCAGGGAAAACAAGGAATTAGTTTGTAAAGCATGATAATAATGTGTGGCCATAATAACTTGACTCAAGAGGATTAGCAAATGTGCATTGTCTGAAGCTTCAGCCTCTCGGGTGATCAGCTGCTCGTCTCCCTAAACAGTGGCTGCCTTTGCCAATTAAAAATGCAGTCTAGTCTCCCTCTTCAAATGATTAATTCTGCCTGCACTGTCGATGGCCTGCCAATTATTGTCGCCCAATTGGTATTTCCTGATGTTGGATTTATCACTCAGTGGAAACTTCTCCCGTTGGTCTTAATTAGGCTCCACTCACACAACAGGCTTTCAGTTTTATATTTGTTGTTTTTCTCTGTGCGAAGGCCACCTGAAGGTTGCAATTGTATTTTTCTTGGTTTACGTATGCTGACAGCTTTATGATTGGCAGACTCGCACATGAAAATCCCTCAAAGCCATTTTTGAATGTGTTTTTCTGTGGATTGTAAGAGAGTTATTGTTGCATAGGGGTGACCATTTTAGCAGGTCCACCTTTGAATACAGATTTCTGGCGGGGGGGTTGTAAAATTTCCTCGACCAGCAATTAAAGAATTGGTAATGAATAGCTGTGAAGACCGGAACACATACACACAAACACACACTTGATGAGAGGAGGAGGATGGGTGATGGCAGGAGTGATTCAACACACTGGACAGGCAATACAAACACGGGTGCCCCCATCTGCCTTCCGTTGCAGCCGAGTATCAATATTAAGCTAGTGTTGGGGGATCATTGTGTTAATGTATTTATAAATGGACCAGAGATATTGCCGTAGACCCCAGCCAGGCAGAAGCACATTAAATCATAGGAATAATCTAATGAAATATTTATTCACGTTGTATTTTTTTCTACCCCTCTGTGATGGATGGGCTCCACAGTTGGGGTAGTAGCTCAGCAATAAGGGAGAGATGGAGAGTGGCAGATTCAAGCTGTACGCTTCTGTAAGAGCACATAGACCCACCAAATCAAATGGTATTAAAAAGAGACAAGACCAAGGACCTTATGTAACAGTACCAGTGTTGACTAAAGTAATCTAGTAATCTCCAGTTTCCAAACCTCTCATATTTGATTTCAAGGGATGCTCCTCCATATTGAAGCTGTTAATATGGAAAGAACTAAGGATCACAGCGCCGCACCGCGGTATGACAGGATCCCCTCTGGGAAAACAGATGGGAGCAAATTTACTTACATACCATAAACTGAGTTGTATGTACCATCCCAGCAAACCGGGAACATTCACAGAACATTAGCTAAGATTCCCATTAAGTTCTTGTTAGATAAAACCTAACATTAGGATGATAATAGGGTTGGGCGGTATCTAGAAGTTCATACCGTTTCTGTACCATACTAGGGTATACAATATTACCAGAGGTGCACACAAGGGGGCGCTATAAAAAATAATATATATATATATATAACCCTCATTCCAGGGTTTTTCTTTATTTTTACTATTTTCTACATTGTAGAATAATAGTGAAGACATAAACACTATGAAATAACACATATGGAATCATGTAGTAACCAAAAAAAGTGTTAAATAAATCCAAATATATTTTATATTTGAGATTCTTCAAAGTAGCCACCCTTTGCCTTGATGACAGCTTTGTACACTCTTGGCATTCTCTCAACCAGCTTCACCTGGAGTGCTTTTCCAACAGTCTTGAAGGAGTTCCCACATATGTTGGCTGCTTTTCCTGGTACTAGTCAAAGTTTGGACACACCTACTCATTCCAGGGTTTTTCTTAATTTTTACGTTTATATTTTTGTTCAGTATAATTTATTTGACACATCTTAGATTATCTATAGTTATACTTAACTTATAAGCAGTGGCGTAGCACACACCCCGCAGCCCCCGTCTTTTTTTGGAAATACCCTGGTATGCGGTATATCGCCCAGGCCTAAATGATAGCATCCCAAAAACATTCAAAGAATATTTCGGAACATTTTCTCAAAACACAAAATCTGTCCAATCGTGCTGATGATTATACAATGTTTGTATACAGTGTTTTCCCGATGTTGCAATAACGTTCCCAGAACACATTTTGTCTGTTCTTTAAAGGTTCCCAGAATGTTTCATTAGGCTGTGGGAACAGTCTGGTGGAAACATTGTGGGGACATCACAAAAGATATGTTCCCAAAACACAAACTGTCCAGTTGTGCAGATGAGTACAGTATACAACATTTATTTTAGGCAGAGGTGGGTAGAGTACTGAAAATCTGTACTTAAGTAAAAGTACTGTTACTTGTAATTTACTCAAGTAAAAGTAGCCCTTTTAAGAAACTACTCAAGTAAGAGTTGAAAAGTGTCCGGTCTGAAAATAACTTAAGTACTAGTTACAAATTTAGTTTGTGTTACGCCCTGACCTTAGAGGATCCTTTAAATTCTCTATTTGGTAGGTCAGGGTTTGACTAGGTTGGGAAATCTGTTTATATTTCTTTGTTGGCCGGGTATGGTTCCCAATCAGAGGCAGCTGTCTATCGTTGTCTCTGATTGGGGATCATACTTAGGCAGCCCTTTTTCCCCACCTTCTTTTGTGGGATCTTGTCTTTGTGTGTTGCATGGTTTGTATTCCTAGCTTTACGTTCGTTGAGTTGTTTATTGTTTTTGGTGGAACATTTAAAATGAAAGAAAATGTACGCCTACCACGCTGCACCTTGGTCTTCATTTAATGACAGACGTTATAGTTTGGTAATTTTACACCTTATGGTAAATTGTGAGAACAACAGCTTAGTGCAATTGATTTGACATTGATTTATTATTTAAGCATGCCAGCACTATCTTGCAGATGTCCTGCAACACAGGTCTGTTGTACAGTTTCTTACGTTCTTATTCAAAGTTGACTTAATATCTATCAATGGGCTCAGTTTCATAAACGGTACCCGAAACATTGGAGTAATTTCACAATTTCAACAGCGTTAATGAAAATACATTTCACAATATAATTAAGTACATGTGATGGTGAATGCATACTAAAAAGATTTACACCAAGTGTGATGTTTAATTTTATACTTGGAATGAAATACCAAGGAGGATCTGTCAAACATCAATCAGTATTGACATGTTACTGTCAATCATGTTACCAGTATGCAAATCAGACACATTTCAGCATGGAATTAAACATTAAGGTAAGTATTCAGGTAAGAATCATATAAGTAATAAATAATCAAACAGTGCAGATATCAATTGCCATAGTCAACTCAATCATATTTTTCCTGCCAAGGCACAATTTACCCTCCGTCCTCCTTCTCTTTCGATCCTCTCCTTCTCAACACCCTTGGTTGTGCTGGTACAAGCTATAAATAAAAAATAAACACAGAAATATATATATATTTCTAGGAGCTAGAAAAAGTATTAGTCAGCCACCAATTGTGCAAGTTCTCCCACTTAAAAAGATGAGAGAGGCCTGTAATTTTCATCATAGGTACACTTCAACTATGACCGACAAAATTAGAAAACAAATCCAGAAAAATCACATTGTAGGATTTTTAATGAATTTATTTGCAAATTATGGTGGAAAATAAGTATTTGGTCAATAACAAAAGTTTATCTCAATACTTTGTTATATACCCTTTGTTGGCAATGACAGAGGTCAAACGTTTTCTGTAAGTCTTCACAAGGTTTTCACACACTGTTGCTGGTATTTTGGCCCATTCCTCCATGCAGATCTCCTCTAGATATAATAATGCAAATCTGTGTCACTTAAGTGATTTGGTCAAATATAACGGAGTAAAAAGTAAGTTAATTCCTTCAGAAATTGCTTGAGTAAGAGTACAAGTACATCCCACAGAGAGTAACTAGAAAAGTACTAGTTCCTACAAAAATGTACTTAAGTACAAATAACGCGTTAATTGTGGCGCGTTACTACCAACCTATGCTTTTAGGGTGCAAAAAACATTCACCTACAGTATCTTACAAGAACATTCCCAGAATACATGTTGTCTGTTTCTTTAGGTTGTGGGAACATTGTGGGGATATAACAAGAGATAGGTTCCCAAGACAATAAAACTGTCTATTTGTGCTGACATTCAGATACTGTTTTTATCAGGATGCAAAAAAAACATTATTTTGATGTTTCAAGAATGTTGGACGAACAGCCTTTCTGAGTTATTTTAATGTTCCTACAACATTTTATTAGATTGTGGGAACAGTGTGGATACATTACAAGAGATACAGTGCCTTCAGAAAGAATTCATAACCCTTGACTTATTCCACATTTTATTGTGTTACAGCCTGAATTCAAGATAGATAAACATTTAAAATAAATATCAAACATCTACACACAATACCCCATCATGACAAAGAGAAAACGTGTTTTTAGAAATGTTTGCTAATTTATTGAAAATAAAATACAGAAATATCTCATTTACACAAGTGTTCACACCCCTAATTCAATACATGTTTGAATCATGGCAGCAATTACAGGGTTGAGTCTTTCTGGGTAAGTCTCTAAGAGCTTTTACACCTGGGTTGTACAATATTTGCACATTATTCTTTAAAAAATTCTTAAATCTATGTGAAGTTGGTTGTTGATCAATGGCTAGATAGACATTTTCAAGTCTTGCCATAGATTTTCAAGCCGATTTATGTTAAAACTGTAGCTAGGCCACTCAGGAAAATTCAAAGTAGTCTTCTGTCGCCTTGTGTTTTAGATTATTGTCCTGCTGAAAGGTGAATTTGTCTCCCAGTGTCTGTTGGAAAGCAGACTGAACAAGGTTTTCTTCTAGGATTTTGCCTGTGCTTAGCTCTATTCTGTTTCTTTTTTATCCCCCCCAAAAAACTACATAATACTTGCCGATGACAAGCAAACAAATAACATGATGCAGCCACCACCATGCTTGAAGATATGAATAGTGGTACTCAGTGATGTGTTGTACTTGCCTAAAACATGACGCTTTGTATTCAGGACATGAAGTTCATTTCTTTGCCACATTTTTGGCAGTTTTACTTTAGTGCCTTATGGCAAACATGATGCATTGTTTAGGAATATTTTTCCTCCTTCTTTTCACTCTGTCATTTAGGTTAGTGTTGCAGAGTAATAACTACAATGTTGTTGATCCATCCTCAGTTTTCTCTCATCACAGCAATTAAACTCTGTAACTGTTTTAAAATCACCATTGTTCTCATGGTGAAATCCCTGAGCGGTTTTCTTCCTCTCCGGCAACTGAGTTAAGAAGGATGCTCGTATCATTGTAGTGACTGGGTGTATTTATACCACATCCAAAGTGTAATTAATAACTTCACCATGCCCAAAGGGATATTCAATGTCTGCTTTTCTTTTGTAGTCTACCAATAGACACCCTTCTTTGCGAGGCATTGGAAAACATCCATTTACATTTACATTTAAGTCATTTAGCAGACGCTCTTATCCAGAGCGACTTACAAATTGGTGCGTTCACCTTATGACATCCAGTGGAACAGTAGTGCATCTAAATCTTTTAAGGGTGGGGGGGGGTGAGAGGGATTACTTTATCCTATCCTAGGTATTCCTTAAAGAGGTGGGGTTTCAGGTGTCTCCGGAAGGTGGTGATTGACTCCGCTGTCCTGGCGTCGTGAGGGAGTTTGTTCCACCATTTGGGGGCCAGAGCAGCGAACAGTTTTGACTGGGCTGAGCGGGAACTGTACTTCCTCAGAGGTAGGGAGGCGAGCAGGCCAGAGCAGCGAACAGTTTTGACTGGGCTGAGCGGGAACTGTACTTCCTCAGTGGTAGGGAGGCGAGCAGGCCAGAGCAGCGAACAGTTTTGACTGGGCTGAGCGGGAACTGTACTTCCTCAGTGGTAGGGAGGCGAGCAGGCCAGAGCAGCGAACAGTTTTGACTGGGCTGAGCGGGAACTGGACTTCCTCAGTGGTAGGGAGGCGAGCAGGCCAGAGCAGCGAACAGTTTTGACTGGGCTGAGCGGGAACTGTACTTCCTCAGTGGTAGGGAGGCGAGCAGGCCAGAGCAGCGAACAGTTTTGACTGGGCTGAGCGGGAGCTGTACTTCCTCAGAGGTAGGGAGGCGAGCAGGCCAGAGCAGCGAACAGTTTTGACTGGGCTGAGCGGGAACTGTACTTCCTCAGAGGTAGGGAGGCGAGCAGGCCAGAGCAGCGAACAGTTTTGACTGGGCTGAGCGGGAACTGTACTTCCTCAGTGGTAGGGAGGCGAGCAGGCCAGAGCAGCGAACAGTTTTGACTGGGCTGAGCGGGAGCTGTACTTCCTCAGTGGTAGGGAGGCGAGCAGGCCAGAGCAGCGAACAGTTTTGACTGGGCTGAGCGGGAACTGTACTTCCTCAGTGGTAGGGAGGCGAGCAGGCCAGAGCAGCGAACAGTTTTGACTGGGCTGAGCGGGAACTGGACTTCCTCAGTGGTAGGGAGGCGAGCAGGCCAGAGCAGCGAACAGTTTTGACTGGGCTGAGTGGGAACTGTACTTCCTCAGTGGTAGGGAGGCGAGCAGGCCAGAGCAGCGAACAGTTTTGACTGGGCTGAGCGGGAGCTGTACTTCCTCAGTGGTAGGGAGGCGATCTTTGTGGTTGAATCTGTGTTTGGAATTTACTTGACTGAGGGACCTTACAGATAAATGAATGTGTGGGGTACAGAGATGAGGTAGTCATTCAAAAATCATGTTAAACACTATTATTGCACACAGTGAGTCCATGCAACATATTATGTGACTTGTTAAGCAAATGTTGCCATAACAAAGGGGTTGAATCCTTATTGACTCAAGACATTTTAGCTTTTCATTTTTTATTAATGTAATTCCACTTTGACATTATGGGGTATTGTGTGTAGGCCAGTGACGGAAAAATCTATTTAATCAATTTTAAATTCAGGCTGTAACACAATAAAACGTGGAAATGTCAATGGGTGTGAATACTTTCTGAAGGCACTGTATGTTCCCAAAACCTTTAAAACATACCCAAAATATAATTCCTACTTTGAGACGCTTGATACGGTCCCCCTTGTTGTATTTTTCATGATCTGAAAAGCAAAGTAATCCTAGATCAGCACTCAGTCTTGGATACCTTGTAAATATGGGTCCAGATGTACGCAGCATATACAGTGCCTTCAGAAAGATTTCACACCCCTTTACTTTCCCCAAATGTTTTTGTTACAGCCTGAATTGATAATGTATGTAATTTAGATTTTGTGTCACTGATTTACCCACACAATACCCCATAATGTGGAATTTAGTTTGTAGAACATTTTAGAAATTAATAAAACATTAAAAGCTGACATTTCTTGAGTCAATAAGTATTCTACCCCTTTGTTATGGCAAGCCTAAATAAGTTCAGGAGTAACAATGTGCTTAATAAATCGCATAATAAGTTGCATGGACACATTCCGTGTTAAATAATAGTCGTTTACATGATTTGTGATATGACTACCCTACCTCTATACCCCACACATACCTCTAAGGTCCCTCAATCGAGGAGTGAATTTCAAGCAAAGATTCAACCAAAAAGACCATCAATGTTTTTCAGTGTCTCGCAAAGAAGGGCACCGATTGATAGACGATGAACACCTCTTTGAGCATGGTGAAGTTATTATTTAGGCTTTGGATTGGATAGTGTATCATATACCCAGTCACGACAAAGATACAGGTGTCCTTCTACCACAGTTGCCGGAGAGGAAGGAAATTGCTAAAGTATTTCACCACGGTGATCACCATGGTGATTTTAAAACAGTTACAGAATTGAATGGTTGTGATATGAGAACTGAGGATGGATAAACAACATTCTAGATACTCCACAATACTGTGTGAATACTTATGTAAATGAGATATTTCTGTATTTCATTTTCAATACATTTGCAAAAATGTCTAAAAACATGTTTTTTGTCTTTGTCATTATAAGGTATTGTGTGTAGATGGGTGGAAAAAAAGAATAGTCACTCCATTTTCAATTCAGGCTTTAACACAACAAAATGTGGAATAAAGAAATACTTTCTGAAGGCTCTATAAAGAGGATGGGTGAAGTGATTGTGAATAACCTAGTTACCAGTATGTCCTTGGATTAGTTATGTCTAAGAAGGCCAAAAAGGAAGCATTCAATACCTGATTGACCATACTGCCACGGCTATATACTGAAGAAACAAGCTGCAAGGAAGCTTTTCTGGTTGTGCAGAGGACAGAAGCCCTGGCTTGGCAACCAAATATTGCAGGTTCAAACCCCACATGTGCAGATTGTCAGCATATTTAGTGTAAAAATGATGGTCGGGTGTGTATGATTAAATGTGCTACAAATTCAAATGCTATGTGTCTCTATCACATTCAAATGCGACTTGTCATTACATCTGGAGAGAAACATAATTGGTATGTATTTCAATCTGCATTAAGGTGCTACAATTTTGCATGCTGAGAATGTTGTGGAAATATTAGCTAAGACTTAAATATGACATTTTCTAAATGTTCTTGAAATGTTCTGAGGACCTCCAAGACAAGGTAATATGTATATTAGCGTAAACATCAATGGAATATTATGTTAAACCTATAACAAATATGCTATGAATGTCATAAAATTGACTTATTTTGGAAATTGAGGAACATGTGGGAATGTTCTGTGCAACCTATGTGAATAATACAAGAATATTAGTGCAACGTCCCAGACAACTCCCATAACTTAATGAAATGTTCTGGGAACCTTGAAAGTACTTAGACAATGTGTTCTGTCAACATGATAGGAATATCCTGTGCAACCTAACTTAAACGTTGTATGAATGTCATCACAACTGAGCATATTTTGTGTTTTGTGAATCTCTTGTAATGTACCCACACTGTTGTCACAACCTAATTAAATGTTCTGGGAACCTTTAAAGAACTCAGAAAGGCTGTTCTGTCAACATTCTTGCAACATCAAAGGAATGTTTTGTGATACTAACATTATCTGAATGTCAGCACAACTGGACAGTTTTAGTGTTTTGGGGACCTATCTCTTGTCATATCCCTACAACCTAACATTCTGGGAACCTTTAAAGAACAGACTAAATGTGTTCTGGGAACTTTTTTGTAACATCAGGTGAATGTTTTTTTGCACCCTTAAAGAAACATTGTAGAATCATCCACACAACACCGCCTCTGACGCCTCCTATTACACCGGCTCTGATGCTCGTCGGATGTGACAGGGCTTGCAAACTATCACAGACTACAAAGGGAAACCTCGGCCAAGAGCTGCCCAGTGACACGAGCTTACCAGACGAGCAAAATACATTCTATGCTCACTTCGAGGCAAGCAACACTGAAACATTTTGTGAGCACACCAGCTGTTCTGGACGACTGTATGATCACCCTCTCCGTAGCCGATGCGAGTAAGAACTTTAAACAGGTTAACATTCACAAGGCCGCAGGGCCAGAAGGATAACCAGGACACGTACTCAGAGCATGCACTGACCACTTGGCAAGTCTCCTCACTGACATTTTTTAACCTCTCCCTGACCCAGTCTGTAATACCTACATGTTTCAAGCAAACCACAATAGTCCTTGTTCCCAAGAACGCCAAGGTAACCTGTCTAAATGATGACCGCCCCGTAGAACTCACATCTGTAGCCATGACATTCTTTGGAAGGCTGGTAATGGCTCACATCAACACCATCATCCCAGAAACCGTGGACCCATTCCAATTCGCATACCGCCCTAACAGATCCACAGATGATGCAATCTCTGTTGCACACTACACTGCCTTTTCCCACCTGGACAAAAGGAACACCTACGTGAGAATGCTATTCATTGACAACAGCTCAGTTCAACACCATAGTGCCCTCTAAGCATGGGTGGCAGGGTAGCCTAATGGTTATAGCGTTGGACTAGTAACCAAAAGGTTGCAAGTTCAAATCCCCAAGCTGACAAGGTACAAATCTGTCATTCTGCCCCTGAACAGACAGTTAACCCACTGTTCCTAGGCCATCATTGAAAATAAGAATTTGTTCTTAACTGACTTGCCTTGTTAAATTAAGGTAAAATACATTTTTAAAAAGCTCATCACTAAGCTACAAACACTGGGACTGAACACCTCCCTCTGCAACTGGATCCTGTGCTTCCTGCCGGGACTGCCCCTGCTGGTGAAGGTAGTCGACAACACATCCTCCACGCTGACCCCAGACGGGGGCTCCTCAGGGGTGTATGCTCAGTCCCTCCTGTACGCCTTGTTCACCCACAACTGTGTTAGGTTTGTCAAAGACACAACGATAGGGAAGAGGTCAGAGACCTGGCAGTGTTGTGCTAGGACAATAACCTCTCCCTCAACGTGGGCAAGACAAAGGAGCTTATCGTGGACTACAGGAAATGGAGGACTGAACACGCCCCTATTTACATCGACATAACTGTAGTGGACTGGGTCGAGAGCTTCAAGTTCCACGGTGTCCACATCCCTAAGGACCTGTCATGGTCCAAACAAACCAACACAGTTGTGAAGAGGGCAAGGACAAAGCCTCTTCCCCCTCAGGAGGCTGAAAAGATTTGGCATGGGTCTTCAGATCCTCAAAAGGTTCTACAGCTGCACCATTGAGATCATCTTGAGTAGCTGCTTGATATACGTCCAGCACCTCTATACCAGGTGGTGTCAGAGGAAAGCCCCAAAAGACTCCAGCCTCCCAAGTCATAGACTGTTCTCTGCTACCGCACGGCAAGCGGTACCGGAGCGCCAAGTCTGGTACCAAAAGGCTCCTGAACAGCGTCTACCCCCAAGCTGTTAGACAGCTGAACAGTTACAATGACCCCTTAATTATTGATTTCTTTATCGTCATTTTTTGGCACTGACTCTTGCACTGGCTCTATGCACACTCACTTAACTCTACCCACTCACTGACACATACTACACTGACACTGACACTCCAACACACACACACCACACACACATGCATGTTGACGCCACACACGCGCACACACACACACACACACACACACACACCACACACACATGCATGTTGACGCCACACACACACACACACACACACACACACACACACACACACACACACACACACACACACACACTTTCAGACTGTTTACATACGCTGCTGTTACTCTGTTTATTATATATCCTGATGGCCTAGTCACTTTATCCCTACCCACATGTAAATACTGTATTACTTCAATTACCTCAGCTACCTCGTACACCTGCACATTGACCTGGTACTGGTACTCCTTGTGTATAGCCTCGTTGTTGTTTTTATTGTGTTAGTATCTCCTTTTTTATTCAGCAAATATTTGTCTTACTTTTTAACTCTTCATTGTTGGGAACGGGCTCGTAAGTAAGCATTTCACTGTAAAGTCTACACCTGTGGTATTCGGAGCATGTGAACAATACATTTTGATTTGAAACAGGGCAGTTTTTGTGTTTTGTGAACATATCTTTTGTGATTGTTCCCACAATTTTCTCTCCAGACCGTTCCACTAACCTAATGTAGCATTCAGGGAAACTTTAAAGAACAGATTACATTAGTTCTAGGAATGTTCTTGCAACATAAGGCGAATGTTTTAAACAAACATTGTATAATCATCAGCACGGCTGGACAGTTTTTTGTGTAACGAGAACATTTGCCGTAACCTAACGAATGTTCTGGGATATTTCCCAGAACCAATTTTGGTTTTCTGGGATGGTACACACAGCCATACAGGCATCCTATTGATAGGCTTTTGACAGATTTTAGATCTCGCACAGGTGGAAAGGTTTGAAGTTATATTGACAACATTACAGAACTTGAATTCCACAGGAGACGGGAGCCATCGCAATTCGATGCATATGCATATGCAGTCATCATGGTTAGAATGGGCTTTAAGCCAAATTAAGAGAAAAAAAGAGAACCAAAAAAACTCAAACAACCTGTTCATATTGAGGTTTGGTCTCACCTCACCTATATCTGGACTAAAACCCAAAGCCCAATTGAATTAAAACACCCCTTTTTGATCCAATGATTTATAAGCAAAAACCATGTTGACGTGAATCTGGGCACCGAGTGAAGGTCACCAGACTAATACAATACCCGAGCTCCGTTCACAAACCCTCCCATGTCTGTAGATATTGTAATAAGCAACAGGGTTTCCTCGTAAAAGATGTAGCAGTTCAACTGGCTCTGACAGGACAAGCTGTGGGCCTTGACTTCAGGATGAGCTGTAGTCCTGTAGGTCGTTGTCTCTGCTGTAGGCTCGTGTCCGTTGGGCAAACGCTTACCGGTGGGAGGGTGGGGACATTCCTGGCATCTTTGAAGGCTGTTATTCAGTGACCTTTTTATCAACGTGCTTGCTGCTTTCAGAGGGTGCCTACAGCAGAGACATGGGCACGTCTGTGGGAAAACATGGACTGTCTTTTGAGAAGTTGCCTGGTAACCCTTGTAGCCACAGCTAACATGCATATGAAATGAATTGGTTTCCATTAACCTTGGTTGTGGGTGATTTCACAGTTGTGGTTTTATCAGCTGTTGTCTGGACTGGAGGTCATCATCAAGGATGTTTGCGCCATTGAGTCTTGGGTTGGGTGACCTTTCCTGTTTGGTTTTGTTGTACACCCCCTATTCACAGTTGATTTGATTTGGAGATGTGATGTCAAATCAAGGTTTTGGTCACAGTGCCACAGAGTGATGAAGAAAGCTATTGATTATGCTTCGTAAGTTACACATTCGACTTTGGATCCATGTTTTAACTTCACAGAATGTTTTTGACAATGACTTTGCTGATTTTGAGGTAGCCTTCATGCAAATGTTTTGAAAGAGGTGTCATGTTTGTCATAAATTGTCCTATTTTCATGCATGTTACTTTTATAGCATGCTGTGCAACTAGAATTAATCACTGCTTTATTGTTTGTTTTGTTTTGCTAAGCATGATAGCAAAGTAAGATGAAAATACATTTCCAAAGTATTTTTCCCGCTTCAAAGTTTAAATGATTTAGGTCACCAAAATACATGCAGTAAGAACTAGGGAGACAGTTCAAAATGTTTTAGTCTGCCGACTTCTCTCTTTAAAAGGTGTAGATGGTAGGGTGGTAAAAGTACAGCACCTTCTCACCCATGCTCCACTGGGCTAAGTAGGAGGATAGAGGCCTATCTATTTTGTATGGCGCTGAGCTTAAAGGAGTGCCATCTCCTGCAGAGCAGAGTGTACCGTAGAAAGAGGGGAGAGGAGAAAGGAGGAGAGGAGAGATAAAGGCTGTGAGAATGGCGATGGTTCTGTAAGTAAATGCTCTCTGTTCTTTTAAAGGTCCAATGCAGACAATTTTATCTCAATATCAAATCATTTCTAGATACAAATGAAGTACCTTACTGTGATTTTAAAAAACAACAACATTTTAATAAAAAATATATAAATAAACTAACTTCTTAGCAAAGAGCAATTTCTCAACCAAGAATGTCTGGGAGTGGTTGAGGTGGGAGGGGAAAACTGAAAATGTGCTGTTATTAGCAGAGAGGTTTGGAACTCTCTTTCTTATTGGTCCATTAACTAATTTACTCCATGGTGATGTCACCATGGAAGGCCAAAGCTCCCTCCCACAAAACAGGTTGACATTTCAGGCGGCCTTTTCGAAGGGCTCTTACACTAAATCGGCATTATCATAATATTCACAATTTTACAGTATTATTCCAACCTCATAGTGTGGAAATATATATAAAACACAGGTAAATCACATTTTTGACTGCCCTGGGCCTTTAAAGTTGTGTTTGAGCTTGGCCGGCACTGACTCATTTTAGAAGCTGGGAAAATGAAATAACAACGTTGAGGAGATTTGAATGTAATGTTTTGTGATAATCCCTCTCCATTTTGGAACGCTTCAGGAGAAGTCATGCGATAAAGCCTCTTTGGTACAAGCCAGGGAGAATAATAAGATACCTGTTATTTCTCTTTCTCACAGTGTTGTGCCCTTGGAGAACCCGCTATCCCCCTGTTTTAGTAAAAACAATCAGAGATTAGTCAAGCCATCCCATCTCTTAGAATGGGGCCTTAATGCAGTCGCAGAGACATAATTGTATGTAGGGTGGCCAGTGTCAGCCAGGCAGACATGACAGAGCGGGATGGGAGGGAGCACAGCCACATGTACTGTATGCAGACAGACAGAGAAGTGGACAGAAGACAAGTGACACAAGGGCAGGCACAATAGACGAGTGGAATGAGAAAAATGAGGTGATTGTCAGAGCAGCAGAAACAAATGGTTGCTTCTATCCTAAGGTGTTGTGTTGAGCGTGACAGCTGGGTCTATGGAGTAGTCTTCAGACAGGTTTAAAGCTGTATCTATTGTGGAGGGCCTCGGGGCCTAAACAAAGGGATTTAAGGTGTAGGTGCAGAGGCCAAGTTTAGCAGATGCATAACATAAAATCACCCCTGAGCTGCTGATTCAAGACAAACCCACCAGTAATAGCAGACATGTTACTGCTCATCATACTGCTATTACTACTTATACTATTGCTTAGTGTTGCACGGTATTCCGAAACGTCGGTACTTTTTCGATACTAGAACATGAAAACAGGTGGGTGCTAGAATTTGTGTTAAGTTTCGGTAATTCTGTCAAATGTGTCTCACGGATCAAGTCTGTCTATCAGCACAGCCAATTTCCCAAACGGAGCCACTGTGCCTGCTCCCCATACTCATTGCTAGCCTGCGCTGGGAGTCTGGACTGCATCATGTTTAGCTCCCCACTCATGCTGCACAGAAGTTCACAAACTTGAATAATGTGACATGACATTTTGATGTTGAAACTATTAATTACTGCTTGCAAAACAATGTCCATACAGGCTAGAATATCTTTACAATGCAAGAAGATACCGGTATCTTCTATCTTTGTAGGCTGACTTTCCTTGCTAGCTTACAGCTGAAACGAACATCAATTCACTACCCTAATACTTTGTGATAATATGCAAACCGTAACGCAAAATATGCTGATTTCAAAGCTGATTGCCACCAAAAACTTTATCCATTGACTTAGAGATTCTCTGTTAGTTTTGTATACTTTTTAGCCAGTAGTTCTGAAAGTAGCAGTCACAAGCCAAAAGTGGTCCCCAAAAATTGCTAAGTCACTTATGTGCAGATAGGTGCACCATGTAATTTCTCGCTCTCTCTCGCTGCTGTGTCCACTAAGCCGTTGGGCCCGCCCTGCAATCTCATTAAATAATGCTGGGCAGGCCTTTTGCTAGCTGTCACTCAAATGCGAGGGGCTGAAGCTCATTGGCTAGAACTCAAATTGCTAGGGTGCTGTCCCACTTGGAGGGAAATGTAGGGTAAAATGGCATGGCTCAGCTTCAAGAAAACAGTCACTTTCAAATTTGGGATTTTGTGTTTAATTGAGGTAAAAGGGTAATTCTGCTCATAGATTATGCATGTATGGACTACACATCAAGCCCAAAGCGGATACGTTCTTAGTTGCCAAAGGTACTGGAGCATGTCTACCCCAAGTCTCTCCCTCAGCCAAAGATTTATTGCCTCAGCGAACTGAGGGCTCCAACAGGCCGCACCCCTCTTGGCTCTGAATGACGTCATTACTGGTTAAAGAGACAGTGCACTCTTTTATAAAAGAAGCGACTTTTATGCAAATGTTGTTGATCGGTACAATAAAATAAGTGCCACATTGAAGGGAACGAGATTGTTTTGTCTTCTGTAGCCCCATGAAATCAGCCAAAACAAGTCCAATGACTCAATGCATGCCTCCTACTGAATATGCATTCACCTGTATTGTGATTGGGCTAGGGTACATTTAGATTTACCCAGTTTATCAACTTGAGATTTACCATTCAAGTAAATTATTACCATTATGTTGTTATGTACAGTAGATAGATTGGTAAAAACAAAGTCAAATGAATTGTTTGATTGGTTAATAACATTTCCTGGTTGCTAATTTCAGTTTGTATGACAAAACAAGCAATGCATAGTGTATTAAGTCATTGTACCATCTAAACCACTGTGAAATATATTTTCAACAACCAAAAATATAGTATTTTCAGCTGTTTGAAGCTGGTGTACAAAACCAGATGTAAAAGACGGGAAGCATAGAAATAGAACACCGATTTATCGCTTCTTAGACTTGCTTTCAATGAGTGATAGATCTATAACGCACATTTCTATGTGAATTTGGTCAGGTGGCCCAAAAAGTTATATTGCTGCTTTAATGCATAGCATACTGTACATGGCTGTCGCTGAACAATTCTGACACTTAAAATGTAATGATATTGCACTCAAAAGATGCCCAATGATTGAAGACAGCAGTAGCTGAGTTTCTTTCTGGATCAAGTGCTATTCTGTGACTTTGCCTAATATGTGTTCTGTTTTTACCTACTACTAGTCCTAGAGGCTGTTAGTACTATTTATACTACTCCTAATATAAATATTCTACCATGACTATAACTGGTAATACTGCTACTGCTGCTACTACTACTGCCACTACCACTACTTCCACTACACTGCCTATTTACCACGTATGTAAATGTAATGTCATAAGGTGAAAGCACCAATTTGTAAGTCGCTCTGGATAAGAGCGTCTGCTAAATGACTTAAATGTAATGTAAATGTAATGTAAATGTAATATATTTCTGTAATACTGCTACTGCTGCTACTACTACTGCCACTACCACTACTTCCACTACACTGCCTATTTACCACGTATGTAAATGTAATATATTTCTGTAATACTGCTACTGCTGCTACTACTACTGCCACTACCACTACTTCCACTACACTGCCTATTTACCACGTATGTAAATGTAATATATTTCTGTAATACTGCTATTACGAACATATGTCCTGAATAACTAATTACAAATCAACAGTGAAACAATGAAAACACCCATTATGATGGAAAATGTCTGAATATATTGGGTCTGTGAGGGACGTGTGGAGATGCTCGCTGTTCAGCATGATTATAAATAGAAATCTGTGGTATTTCCGAAAATAGGTTAAGCTGCCATCGCTGTGCTGCTGGCATGACATCACTGATTGCCTGCCAGCCTCCCCCTAAAGACTGCTCCCATACTGGGGAGAGGGAGGGGAGATGGAGGGAGGTGAGGGAGGGAGAAAAGCAGCTGTAGCCCACTGTGGGGGGGTTCTCTATTCCTCACCCCCAGCTTTGTTCTCACTTCCTCATCTCTCCATCCTATGGAGGAGTGGTAACGCTCTAATCGCTCCACTGCCAGATAGAGAGGTCTTCTGGAACAGCATGTTGCCAATGGCTTGGTGCTACAGTATAGTGTATTGGAGATGCCTCACATGAATGTTGGAATTAGGATAACAGAAGGTGCAGATGTACAGTAAAGTGGCTTCATGCCACGTAGGAATAATAATTGGTTTTAAAGGGCTTAGATTAATTAAGGACCCATGACTTTGTCACTGCAATTCTGGTGATGTACATCTTATAGTAATTTACAAAATGGCAGCTTTCCCATCTTTGACTACTCATAGTGATAACGGCGCCTTAATCATTAAAAAAAGACTAGATTAATAACAGATGATTTATCCTATCTACAGTGTATTGGCAGCTTTTTGGCTCCACAACCTTGAGAGTTTATAGCTCTTTAACTGACGAGCTAAGAAGGTTCTCTCTCTTTCACCGTGCCAGTGGTCGGCTTTAAAGGACGAGACATTTTTGGAAGCGTAACGCTGGCCACCGCCGTTACCAGGGAAATACATCAATACAATTAACACGGTGGCACCTGCTCATTTGCAAGACCACCTGTGTTAATGAGTATTATCATTCCAGCCCAGTAGTCAGAGGAAGAAAATGTTCAGGGAGAGAGGGAAAAAAATCGGTAATATTTGGCATGTTGCACGTAATTTAAAATCTGTGTGTATATGAGGAATCTGCTTTGTGCCTCAAAGCACATAATCGCTAGTCGAAAAGACAGGAGCGTGCAGCAAGGTTTACTCGTTAGTCTATTTAGTAAGGAATCTGGAAAGGTGCAATGAATGTTTTCTCCAAATGCCGCATGAATGGGCGCTGGGAAATCAAGTGTAGTGTAGTGGGCGAAGAGAGTGGGACGTCTTTCTTCTCATCCCTCTCTTTATCGCCAGCCTTGGCGCTTTGAAGCTTCATCTTTAAAGACACCTTTCCCAATTTGTCAAATCAAAGGACCTCGAAAGCGGATCTGTCTCTCAGACCAAGTCAGTTTGAAACTGCCTATCTTTGACTAATGTGAATTTACTCTGATCAATTGATCTGACTCGAGGTTCAAATCGCACTGCTTTTTGAAAACAAGACAGTAATAGTGTGGGTATCACATCAAAAATGCCAATGTGGCTAACTAATATATATTTCCCTTTTTGTTTCTATCCTATAGTATTTTTCAGGCGTAGTATTGCCTATGCAGTGTTTATGGTCAGGGCATGTTCATGTTTTTCCCAGGGCCTGTTATAGAATATGAAGAGGAAGAGATGCAGTTTTCTGACCTTGATGGGGCTCACAGAAAACTTCTTATTGATTCCCCTGTAAATCCCTTAGCTGTGGGCTAAGGGGGGACTTGGCAGGTAAACTCCCATTGCCCTCCATCTGATGAGGAGTCTAAGCCATGTTCCTCTCTCAGTCAGTCCACCCACGCCTGACGTGGCCTGTAAACGGCCACAGTATTTACTGCACCGTGAAACCCCATCCATTAATGGTGTCAATTAGCTTCTTCATCAGGGATGCAGGCCACTGGATGTATTTATAATGCTGGCCTGGCACAGGCTTAAAGCAGGCTGAGATCATGCATTTAGTCAGTCCACACAGGAAAGCTACATCCACTGTGGGTGCCAAGTTCCCACCACAGTATTGGCCCTATAGGACGTTACAGTAGTATTGTTTTTAAGTCACTGCCCAAGAGAACCTTCAACCTTACAAACCAACTACTGAATTACCTACTGTGGTTGAGTATGCGTGAATTTGTCAAGGCCTATTTTCTCAGCCCATTTCCCCCCCCCCCAACGGATTTGTACTCTATTGATTCCTCTTTCAGAGGAAATGATTCAGTTTTACGGTGTTCCTCATCCTTATTATGCACGCCGCCACCCAGCCGAGAGGCCGAGACCCTTACTGTACACACCAGCCAGGTCACCCGTGATACAAGTCCGTATTCAACGTCCATCCATGTCTGAGGACGTCGGGAGATGGAATGGAGACCATAGTGAGCGCTGCTGCCTTTGTGGGTGCAAATATAACACATAGACAAATGCATAAGATGTATAGAATAGCTGAACACTAAAAACAGACTACATGAAGGGAAGGTGACACAGGTGCTAGGATAGCTGGACATACCAAGGCCAGAGGGATATACAAAGGAGGGGGTCAGTCAAATGACTAACTGATGACCAATAGACATAGTTCGCATATTTTTGAGCTAAGTGCAGAGCCAAAACATAGGGCTGTAAAATAGAGGAATGTATAGTATTTTTAGTATAGCTGGACACGCTAGAAACTGAGAAGACACATAGTCTGCTGATCCTAGATAATACACAAACAAAAGAGTGCATTTAGCTAAGTGCAGGAACAGCAAGGGTCTTGTCATCATTATAATCTGACGGAAAGCAGGTATGGGCGTTATTGAGCTGAACAAGCAGGATGCACGGATTGGAATGTAACGTAATTTACATGTGGGATGGGCTCATATGCAATATGTGGATAAATACTGGAGCCAGGGCTCTGGAAAAGGTGTGTGTTCCGCGGAGCACTCCGGCTTGTTATACTCTTGTATTAAAAGTCTATAATTGAATTCAAAGTTCTTCATTGTGTCATATTTGAACCGATTTTCTACTACACCTTCAAGTCGGTTTCAGTTTTACTAGGGCGTTGTGGACGGGGATGAAGGATGGGCGTAAGCATCCGCCACTGATTCCAAAGGTTGCAAGTTCGAATCGAGCGATGTTTTATGGCTATCCCAAACCGTAACGCTTACCTTAACCATTTGGAGTCCATGCCTAACCTTAAGAATTCTGAGTTATTACCTAAACTTAAACCTTTTGCAACAACTTTGAAATATGACATTCGAGAAACATGGATGAATGGTCTAATTCTGACATGAGACTGTGAGAGCTAGTTGGTACAAAAACAAGTCCTCTACTGTACGCACACAACTGTGTTGGTCCACACAGACCTGGAGTGTGTCCTTCAGGATGTATTTCCTGCTCAGGGGCCGTAGTGTATGATGATTGAGCACAGCAACGAATCAATGGCCTGGGTCTCCTTCACCAGGGGTTACAGAAGCTACCAGGATCCGTTACCAGAGTTGACACCAGGCCCTCTTACATTTGAGTAATTTAGCAGGCACTCTTATCCAGAGGGACTTACTGCAGCCGTTACTGTTAAGGCACATTGTCTGATTTCTCACCTAGTCGGCTCGGGGATTCGAACCAGCAACCTTTCGGCTAACTGCTAGGATACCTTCTGCTCCCTGACTAGCGTAAAGGATCTCAACAGTCTTGAGTGTTCTTCCGCTCCTTGTCTCACCCCACCTTCATTTGTAGTGACATGAGGATGCAGGTGAAAGCAATATGTTGCCTGCCAAATTGGACTTTTCCTTCACCTATCGAGGTCTTTCATATTAGAGCAGATGGAAGATAAAGAGACAAGGAGAGGAAGTGTCTTGAGACTATTGAAATTACAGTACAGGAGGGTGCAGTGCTGGAGGATGGAGGCCTAGCCGCATGCGGCTCCCTTTAACGTGCCTGACTTAATTAAGGTTTACAGGTTACGCTAGAGTACTGCTTATATTACAGCACTCATTACAAGGTAATTAGGCTGGGGCAGGGAAAATATTGTTGTCGGAACAATGAGTGAAAGCTCTTTGGAAAGTACCCCCACCTTTTCCCTTTGTTCTCCTCGAGCAGTGGCTTGGTGGTTGGCTGTGTGCGTGCAGATCTGGGATCAGGGATTTGGGGGGTGAGGGAGGGATTAGAGCAGTAAGGACTGCTCTGAGACTAGCCCTGATTACCCCTCATAGTCAATCTACGCCACAGAGCTCCGCCACGCCTGCCACTGATTCAGGTAATAATCACATTGTATCAGTGCTGATGATGTGCACTTTGGGCTCCGGCCCCTCAGAAAGCCCTTCCAGCAGTAAATGAAGTAAGCAAGTAATCTACCCTCGGCGATGACATTTCCCACAGAGTGCAAATGAAGTGTGAGGGAGCGGGCAGACAGCGACCAAAGGCCTGAGCCAGGGCTGGCTCTGTTTTTGCTACCTTCACACTTTTGGTGGAGTAAATGCCAAGGAGAGGGGAAGTTCACACCTTTTCATTACACTGGGGTAGGGTCCTCTGGGGCACAGAGAGGGAATAGAAAGATGGAGTGAGAGACGCTGTGGTGCCTATGTGTACATTGGGCTGTGTGTGTGTGTGTGTGTGTGTGTGTGCGTTGGTGTGTGTGTGTGTGTGTGTCTGCGTCTGTGTGTGACAGTAGGGACTGAATGTAGTAGGCTCTTAGAATAAGTGCTGATTCTGGAAGAGTAGGAGGAGAGTAAGAGGAGGGGGGGACGGTGATGGGTTTATCAGTAGGACCTCTACACTTAGCAGGAATTACCTACACTTCACAGATTAGGGCCAAAGGTGCTGGATCAGACACACGTTCCCTTTTGCACTAGTAATGGAGGGCCTCGTCGGCAGGAAATAACCCTGCAAATGGCTACTGTCAGAGAGTGGTGGGGAGGAGAGGAGGGAAGAGGAGAAGAGGGGAGAGGAGAGGAGAGGGGAGGGGAGGGGAGGGGAGAGGGGGAGGAGAGGAGAGGAGAGGGGAGCAGAGGGGAGCAGAGGAGAGGAGAGGGAGGAGGGGAGGGGAGGAGGAGAGGAGAGGAGAGGAGAGGAGAGGAGAGGAGAGGGGAGGGGAGGGGAGGGGAGGGGAAGAGAAGAGAAGAGAGGAGAGGAGAGGAGAGGAGAGGGGGAGGGGGAGCAGAGGAGATGAGAGGGGGAGGGGAGGGGGAGCAGAGGAGAGGAAAGGAGAGGAGAGGGAAGGGGAGGAGAGGAGAGGAGAGGAGAGGAGAGGTCTCTTTAATTACAAACCATCTCAACACAGTGGAGCTGGGGAGAGAAAGACAGTCACCCCAATGCCCCCATATGTCCCTCTATTCTGATCAGCACTGCAGCCTCTCTGCAGCCTCTCTGCAGCCTCTCTGCAGCCTCTCTGTAGCTACCTCAGCTGATGTAGTGGAGCCACACGTCAGACAGAAGTATATAGTAGCAGATGAGGAGGAGGAGTAAGAGGAAGAGGAGATTCTCCACTAGAAATCAACGTGTGAGATAAGGGCTGTTTTAGATTGGTATCAAATGATGCCTCGGTAGGATCATATTTTCCACATTGTGCCTTCCCTTCGCTGCGTCAGCAACACCACCAGCCTCTCTCTCTGGGTCACATCGCTGTTTGTCGCGTTTCAAACCATTTCATCAGGCTCCGACCCCCGCACTTGGTATGCAATGCAACGTGGCTATTTGTACATGTTTGGATTCCAATTAGGAAGTTGTTCGAGCTTTCGCCCGTGGCCAGAGGATTCTTATTAAGCCTTACATTAAAGAACATAGAAGCACATTTAAATGGAGTTCATGTTCCCCTTTGTTTGTTGGCATTATGGTTGTTATTAATTTATTCTCAATGCCGTATGTGTTACACATTAACGAATAAATCCAATTTGGGCAGTGTTTGTGATTGTAATATGCAAACGAGGCCCTGCTCAGTGAGAGATAGGGATGGCACTTGTCAAATAAACCAACAACACAATTCCTACAGAATAACAACAGCAACACGGCCCCATTTAGTACCATGGTCTCCTCAGTGAGACAGGGGTGATGTGATGTGGGGAAGAAAGCGTCATGATAGAGGGATCTGCTTGGTAGCCATTGGAAATCATTCGGTTAGGGCCGGTGTGGACCAGGGGTAGGGTGGGGTGGGGTGTGAAGAGAGATGCACTATGACTCCAGGCAGTCAGCCACTTAAGACTGAGGTGGTCACCTCTGACAGACTCCATCACTGTCCATCCATAACATACGTACAGAGAGAGCAGGGACTAGCAGGCCTGCTGTGCTGCGAGACGGTTGGGCTGTATAGGGCCGTAGGGCATAGGGATGTAACACGGCCTGGCCAATCAATGGATCAATGCCTGACAAAGCACCCCCCTCTTTTTGTGTAGCACTGTAGCAAAGGTTACTATAATGCACTGACCTGGCTCTGAGAAAAGAATAGCTGGGGAAGAATGCTGGGGTCATTGAAAGTCTATGTAGCTTTGCTCAAGGGAAAAGATAGATGCATAAGCAAGCAATACAGCCAGGCTACAGGGTGCGAGATGTTGAATGAGGTGGTGAATTTATGGACGGATGAAGGTGATGTGATATGGATGAAGGTGATGTGATATGGATGAAGGTGATGTGATATGGATGAAGGTGATGTGATATGGATGAAGGTGATGTGATATGGATGAAGGTGATGTGATATGCCACATCGGGAATGATAGGAATATTGTCTCTTTAAAGACACCATCATCACCACCCACTGAATATATTTTTCCCGGTTGAAATATGATCCGAAATGTGATGGTTTCTAGTAAACTCTCTAAAATGGCAGAAATATGATAGTGTGTGGTAACGCACATGAACAACACTACCAAATCTATATATGCAGACATGAACTTCATTAATATAACACTACCAAATGTATTTATTCAGACAGTCAGGGGTAAATGATTGCATCAATAGCTCTCCGGGGTCTCTCTCTTTCTCTTTAATCTCTCTCTCTCTCTCTCTCTCTCTCTCTCTCTCTCTCTCTCTCTCTCTCCTCATCTACCTCATTTCTCTGGGCTTTCTGCCAGCAGGAGGAGCTCTTTATTTGGCAGACAGTGGGCGAGAGTGACAGTGTGTGTGTATGTGTGGTAGTCACCTGGTGTTCTTGTGGCTGGGCATTTGTTCTGTGCTCAGGGAGCCCTGAGGCCTGAAGCGCTGCCCTCCTCCCCCTCCACCCTCCCACCGTCTGCACAGTGTTCGAGTCCTCCATCCCTCCCTCTTTCCCCCTCTCTGTCCTGCGGCCCTGCTCCCTCTCGCTGTCTCTGCTGCTGTCAGAAGGGTTCAGTGTTGTGCATCACGGCAGCATGGTAGGCGCTTTGGACAGGGAGAGGCTGATCTATGGTACTGGGGCTGGGATAGAGAGATATAGATAGAGAGGGAGAGAGAAGAGAGAGAGAAAAACAAGAGAAAGTGAGGCACAGAGAGAGAGAGAGAGAGAGGAGGGAGAGAGAAAGAGAGAGCATTCAGCCCGAAGGCCAACTGAAGACAGGAAGAAACTTGAGTGTATGTCTGCATTGACAGTCTGCAGGGAGGGATTGTTCCCCAGGAGCAGCTCTTGCTGCCTCATTGTGAGGGACACATCCCCTTTCCAGGGTGCTGTTTTTCATGACTGACAAGGGCCTGAGACTAAGCGAGGTTGATGGGGACCCAATGTTGTGGGTGGAAGGGATTCGTTTGAACACAGTTGTTGCTGAGTGTTGTTGTGCCCAGTAACTGACCTAGGGTTGATATCTATTGTCAGTCTCCTCTTGTTCTGTGACTGAGCTAGTGTTGCCACTCCGTGGTTAGTGTCCTTTCTTTTCATCAGTGTTCAGTCCCCAGTGTTCAGTCCCCAGGGTTCAGATAGACTTGTGTTAATATCTCCCCCTTTTTCTGTTTTTCAGGCTGCGCGTTCCTCACCTACTGCGCCCGCGAGTCGGCCATCAAAGCCCAGAACGCCCTCCATGAACAGAAAACACTGCCAGGGGTAAGTCTCTACCCACTTCACCACCATGCCATCTGAACACAGAAAACACTGCCAGGGGTAAGTCTCTACCCACTTCACCACCATGCCATCTGAACACAGAAAACACTGCCAGGGGTAAGTCTCTACCCACTTCACCACCATGCCATCTGAACACAGAAAACACTGCCAGGGGTAAGTCTCTACCCACTTCACCACCATGCCATCTGAACACAGAAAACACTGCCAGGGGTAAGTATCTACCCACTTCACCACCATGCCACCTGAACACAGAAAACACTGCCAGGGGTAAGTCTCTACCCACTTCACCACCATGCCATCTGAACACAGAAAACACTGCCAGGGGTAAGTCTCTACCCACTTCACCACCATGCCATCTGAACACAGAAAGCACTGCCAGGGGTAAGTCTCTACCCACTTCACCACCATGCCATCTGAACACAGAAAACACTGCCAGGGGTAAGTCTCTACCCACTTCACCACCATGCCATCTGAACACAGAAAGCACTGCCAGGGGTAAGTCTCTACCCAGTTCACCACCATGCCATCTGAACACAGAAAGCAGCACCACCCACCACCTACTCCAACCTGATTCAGCCCCAGAGATAAAAATACATTTAAAAAATACTTTGGAAAATGATTCAATCAATAATCCAGGCTTTTAAGGGCCGGTTTGAACTGTTTAATGTGTCTGTTCTCCGGGGAATATAGCCAGCATTGATCAGATGCACTCCACTCGCACTTTCTGAGGCAATGCCATCAAATGTCAATTCATTTGTTCTTTGCATTTGCTCAAATTGGTCTCTTTACAAAAGGCTTAGTGAGTCATTGTTGTTTACTTAGACGAAGGGGAAAACAGAAATGATATGCACGAGGGATGAAAGGGACCATTTGAAAATAGGAAAGGGCACGGTGTGTGAGTGTGAGGTAGGATTACTGCCTTTATAAACAAAATGTGTGCATATCTGTGCACGGTATGCGTGCGTGTTTATGCACAGTATCTGTGTGTGTAGTGTGTGCATCTCTGTGTTTGTACACAGTGTGTGTGTGTGTGTGTGTGTGTGTGTGTGAGAGTTGTCCTCTTACCATTTCCCCCACTATGGCAGATAGCAAGTGACAAGGACACCGTCAGCGTCAGGAGTAGAGCGGAGTAGAGCCGGGTCTGCTAGACAGACAGCATGGCTCAACGTTACCGGGTCAGAAGAACATCACAGATAGACAGACCGACCTCCATCTCTGTGGAATAATACAAGGAGGAGCCTAGCCAAAGGGCACATGTTTCACATTAAACATGCAAATACTAACACTGCAAACTTTGAACATTTCTGGCGCTTTTCTCGAAAAACAAGTTGTTTCTTTTATCCTTCAAATTTGCCAAGCTCCAGCCTGGAGGGCTTTTTTTCTTCTTAAAGAGCATTAAAAAAAATGGATAAAAAAGAAGTTGTTCTTTGAGAGAACGCCAAGGGATGCGTTCACGGTAGGCTATAACTGTGTTTAGCAGTGCGTTAAAGAGAGGGGGATTATTTCCCATCTCATTCCGCCCTGCTCGTAGTCCCCTCTGTCTCGCGGAGTCGCTAATTGCGCCCCCTTGCCTGCCTGGGAGGGCATCCGTCAGGGTTGACCCACCACTGGGATTAAAAGGCGAGATGTGGATGAATGTATAAACGAGGGGTACGGGGGCACCGAGGCTGGGAGGGAAAACACAGTATCCAAACCATCTGGCCTCTGCAAGATTTAACATCCACAACATATTAAAGAACACCAAGCCATGTCAGGGAGAATTAACAGCCTTGTGCAACTCCTCAACTCCTTTCTCTGAGTGTATGTTTGTTATATTATGCATCTGTTTTGTCTTTGCTGGTAGACATGTTACAGTTACGCTACACAGGCACAAACACATGCATAAAATGCTAATCAAGCACTTATATTGGGGCATCCAACAAAACAATGTCATCCAACAAACTATGCTACCCATACAATCCCCAGAAAGAGAATGCGTTCTCGCGTCGCCTCAGCCTTGTAGGGTCTTCCCCACTAATATCCTACACTGTACTGTAGGATGGTACTTTTCCAGAAATCCAACCCTTCAACTGCCCGACCTGGAGTTGTAATCCCACCGAGTATCACTTCTACTCATGGTGAATACACAGAGGGTAGTATGGGGGTGCCTACCCCTCTCCCCACTGTACCCGTTCTCCTGCTCTAGCCCCGTGGAGACCCCCTGCCGCCTCTCTTCCTGAGACATAACATGTCACCCAAATAGAACAGGCAGACATTGCCGTGTGTCAGACCCCACCGAGACACACATACGCAGGTGCATGCCCCCCCCCAACAGAGCGTGAGATTCCCCTGTGGAAAAAGAGAATCAGATGGGTGGTCGGAGGTATAGCTACACCAGCTACGCTCAACAGTGGTTCTGTACTGCCTCCGGTAGTCACGACGACAACGTAGAAACACGGGCCTGCGGGAACAACACAGACACTATCACAGCTCCAGCCACTGTACCAGTACTGGGAACACACTGCTACCATCAATCCTTCAGAGACGTGCTCCATCTAGTGTACTCAGAAGAGAGAGGAACCGATAGTAGCATGTCTGTTTTCATGTTCTGGAAATGGAGACAGGGCCATGGACAGAAATAGAGCGAGAGATAGAGAGAGGGGATGATAAAGGGATAGATGAGTGAGACAACATGTGTAGTAGATATGTTGTAGTGTAGCAGGCTGGCTGTGCTCAGTGCACTGTGGATTGTGTGTTCTGTGGGCTGGAAAAGCTTCTCTCTGCTCTGCGGCCTCTCTCCAGTCAGCCATCCAGTCAAACAGCCAGCCAGCCATCCAGTTCCCCCCTCCCCCGTTGCTCTGTGCTGATGGTAAGTAGATATGCCAGTTTGTTTGTTTGAGAAATACTGCTTGATATGCAGTTTGCCAGGGGCTATGGTGTAATTAATGTAAACTAGGATTCCCCAGGAGAGGAGTTATGAGTTATTAACGATTGCATTTTGTCATTAACTCCTTCACCGCTGGCTGTCCCCCCACTTAAAGATGTGTGATGTGATTGCCATCTGATCGATGTGAAACCCAATCAATATAGACAGTATATTTAAGCAATAAGGCATGAGGGGGTGTGGTATATTGCCAATATACCACAGTTAAGGGCTGTTCTTATGCACGACACATCACAGAGTGCCTGGACACAGCCCTTAGCCGTGGTATATTGGCCATATATCACAAACCCTCGAGGTGCCTTATTGATATTATAAACTGCTTATCAACGTAATTAGAGCAGTAAAAATAAATGTTTTGTCATACCCGCTGTATACGGTCTGATATACCATGGCTGTCAGCCAATCAGCATTCTGGGCTCGAACCACCCAGTTTATAAAAGCATATAGTACATATTCTAGGTGTATACAAGAACCCGTAAAGGCAACTGAGTTTCAGGCCCACCATTTCCCTCTTGCCTCCCTGCACACACTCCCTCATAATGCTACCTGGCCTTTCATGGACTCATCAGTAATTGCTCACCACAATATTCTGAGGGCTATTGTCCGAGTCCCCTGGAAAACATTTGCTGCAGAAATGAATAGCATGCACTGATGGCTGTGTACTGAGCTGGAATGTATATCTATGCGGTTCAGAGAGAGAGAGAGAGAGAGACCCAGGAGGGGAGTATGTGTGGCTACAGAGTGGGACAGGTTCTGACAGCTGTCCAGGTGCATACAGTACACTGCCATCATGTCAGGGCCCTCTGTGGATACAGAGAGTGGGGTGTTGTGAAAAACATGTGCACATGGCAGCTTGTCGTGATCACACAGCGCTCACATCACTGATCTGTATGTGTGTTATTGTGTACTGTACACAGTACTGTATATGTTTGTGTGCAAGTGTGGTGTGTGTGGCTGTGTGTGTGCCTGTGTGTGGGCTCCCGAGTGGCGCAGCGGTCTAAGGCACTGCATCTCAATGCTAGAGGTTTCACTACAGACCCTGGTTCGATCCCGGGCTGTATCACAACCGGCCGTGATCAGGAGTTAGATAGGGCGGCACACAATTGGCCCAGCGCTGTCCAGGTTAGGGGAAGGTTTGGCCGGGGTAAGCCTTCATTGTAAAATAAGAATTTGTTCTTAACTGATTTCCCTAGTTAAGTAAAGGTTACATTAAATAAAAGTATGTTCCTGTGTTATGGGGCAGACAAGCAATCACAATGTCAGCTAGTTTGGTGTTAATGCCACTAAATAAAAGCTTTTTTTAGATTGCTTGATGAACACTGCCTAGTGTTTCTGAGACAGTTGGTCTCTGTTGGACTCAGTCCACCAGAGATTGACTTCACACACTCCACACACCAGCTCAGCATCATAGCAAATCCCACATCCTTCACACAATCCCTCCTCTCAAATCCAACTGATCCAAGAAAATAATCTTAATCTCTTAGCCGTATACATATCAGTGTCCTTACCCCCTCTTTTGGACATGCGACCATGATGAAAACCAGTGATTGTCTATGTCAGGTGGCTGCTGGTGTATGTGCACAGCATGCATTTCCTTGTGGTATTAGTGCTGTTAGACCTGGGGTGACTGTAAGAGGATGGCAGTGATTCAGGATCCAGCTTTATGGAAAAAGAATCCGCATTAAACTCCAAATGAGAACAGGAAGAAGATTATGCTGTGCCACATACAGGGCATTCGGAAAGTATTCAGGCACCTTGAATTTTTCCCCCAAAATCTATCCAATTGTTTTTTTCCCTCATCAATTCACACACAATAACCCATAATGACAAAGCAAAAACAGTAAAAAAATATATATATATATTTTAGCAAATCAGTCAAATGTTTTTTTTTACATTAATAGAATAATAGTGAAGACATCAAAACTATGAAATAACACATATGGAATCATGTAGTAACCAAAAAAGTGTATATTTATATTTGATATTTGAGATTCTTCAAAGTAGCCATCTTGATGACAGCATGACACACTCTTGGCATTCTCTCAACCAGCTTCATGAGGAATGCTTTATCAACAGTCTTGAAGTAGTTCCCACATACGCTGAGCTCTTGTTGGCTGCTTTTCCTTCACTCTGAGAAGAACCATCGGGTTCTTGGTCACCTCCCTGACCAAGGACCCCGAATGCTCAGTTTGGCCGGGCGGCCAGCTCTAGGAAAAGTATTGGTGGTTCCAAATTTCTTTGGAGGTCACTGTGTTCTTGGGGACCTTCAATGCTGCAGACATTTTTTGGTACCCTTCCCCAGATCTGTGCCTCGACACAATCCTGTCTGGGGACTCTACGGACAAATCCTTTGACCTCATGGCTTGGTATTCCCTTTGACGTGCACTGTCAACCGTGGGACCTTATATAGACGGGGGTGTGCCTTTCCAAATCATGTCCAATCAATTGAATTTACCACAGGTGGACTCCAATCAAGTTGTAGAAACGTCTCAAGGATGATCAATGGAAACAGGATGCACCTGAGCTAAATCCCGAGTCACATAGCAAAGGGTCTGAATACTTATGTAAATAAGTTAATTATGTTTTTTATTTTTTAATAAATGTGCAAAAATGTCTTAACCTGTTTTTATTTTGTCCTTATTGGGGTATTGTATGCAGATTGATGAGGAAAAAATTGCTTCATCAATTTTAGAATAAGGCTGTAACGTAACAAAATGTGGAAAATGTCAAGGGGTCTAAATCCTTTCTGAATGTACTGTATGTGTGGTCCAGCAGGAATGTCAACAGTCTAAGCATATCCCCCTTCCTCTCTGCCTCTGCCTCTCTCTCTCTCTCTTTTTCACATGCACACCCACATGCCACCTCTCTCTTACACACGCATGCAAACACACATACAAATAAACACACACACACACACCGCTGGGCTCAGCTAAGCTGTAATGGGATGTGTGAGGTGCTGGGAGGGAGCTGCATGGCTGGGGCTGTGTGTGCCGGGGAGAGTGGCGGACCTAGTGCAGTGGAAATGAGGTTGGCCTTCCACGGTGCTGTACCACCCCGCACTTCCCCTCAGCATCCTCTCCCTGGGCCGTCCACTGGGCTTCACACACCCGCAATCTCCCATTCACCTGCTCATCAACCGTGGCCCTGCCTGCCTGCTGCAAAGGATGAATAATTCAAGGTTGTGTTTGTGTGGGGGCAGGAGGGGAGGGGGCCGGTCAGTGAGAAGCCAATCGGTGCTGGCAGGATGAGAGGCCTTGTTGACCAGGGAGGGAGCCTCGTTAGAATTTAGCCCCTGGGTAACAGCAGTGTGTGTGTGTGTGTACGTGTGTGTGCATGGTGGGAAGGGATTGGGGGAAAGGAGCCTGAGAAGGGGAATAGAAAAGAAACGGTACTAAGGTTTTTTTCTCCTGGAGAATGTGTTTCTGCTTGCAATGTAAAAAAAACACACATATTTCTGGACTGTGACACTCTGTACATGTTTGAATCCAAAATGGCTGTTTAGACAGTGAAATACAACAGTGCATTTGGAAAGTATTCAGACCCATTCTATTTTATAACTTTTTGTTACATTGCAGCCTTATTCTAAAAATGATTACAACATTTTTTTCCATCATCAATCGACACACAATACCCCATAACGACAAAGCACAAACAAATATTACATTTACATAAGTATTCAGACCCCTTACTCAGACCCCTTTGTTGAAGCACCTTTGACAGCGATTACAGCCTCGAGTCTTCTTGGGTATAACGCTACAAGCCTGGCACACCTGTATGTGGGGAGTTTCTCTTATTCTTCTCAGCAGATCCTCTCAAGCTCTGTCAGGTTGCATGGGGAGTGTTGCTGCACAGCTATTTTCAAGTCTCTCTAGATATGTTCGATCGGGTTCAATTCCGGGCTCTGGCTGGTCCACTCAAGGACATTCAGATACTTGTCCCGAAGCCGCTCCTGCGTTGTCTAGGCTGTGTGCTTAGGGTCATTGTCCTGTTGAAAGGTGAAACTTTGCCCCAGTCTGAGGTCCTGAGCGCTCTGAAACAGGTTTTCATCAAGGATCTCGCTGTACTTTGCTCCGTTTGTCTTTGCCTCGATCCTGACTAGTCCCTGACGCTGAAAAACATCCCCACAGCATGATGCTGCCATCACCATACTTCACCGTAGGGATGGTATTGTCTAGGTGATGAGCAGTGCCTGGTTTCCTCCAGATGTGACGCTTGGCATTCAATTCAAAATCAAATCAAATTGATTTATATATCCCTTCGTACATCAGCTGATATCAAAGTGCTGTACAGAAACCCAGCCTAAAACACCAAACAGCAAGCAATACAGGTGTAGAAGCACGGTGGTTAGGAAAAAGTCCCTAGAAAGGCCAAAACCCAGGAAGAAACCTAGATAGGAACCAGGCTATGTGGGGTGGCCAGTCCTCTTCTGGCTGTGCCGGGTGGAGATGATAACAGAACATGGCCAAGATGTTCAAATGTTCATAAATTACCAGCATGGTCAAATAATAATAATCACAGTAGTTGTCGAGGGTGCAGCAAGTCAGCACCTCAGGAGTAAATGTCAGTTGGCTTTTCATAGCCGATCATTAAGAGTATCTCTACCACTCCTGCTGTCTCTAGAGAGTTGAAAACAGCAGGTCTGGTACAGGTAGCACGTCCGGTGAACAGGTCAGGATTCCATAGCATCAGGCAGAACAGTTGAAACTGGAGCAGCAGCATGGCCAGGTGGACTGGGGACAGCAAGGAGTCATCATGCCAGGTAGTCCTGAAGCATGGTCCTAGGGCCCAGGTCCTCCGAGAGAAAGAGAGAAAGAGAGAGTTAGAGAGAGCATACTTAAATTCACACAGGACACCAGGCCAAAGAGTTCAGTCTTTGTTTCGTCAGACCAGAGAATCTTTTTTCTCATGGTCTGAAACTCCTTTAGGTGCATTTTGGCAAACTACAAACTGGCTGTCATGTGTTTTTTACTGAGGACTGGCTTCCGTTTGGCCACTCTAACATAAATGCCTGATTGGTGGAGTGCTGCAGAGATGGTTGTCCTTCTGGAAGGTTCTCCCATCTCCACAGAGGAACTCTGGAGGTCTGTCAGGGTGACCATCGGGTTCTTGGTCACCTCCCTAACCAAGGCTCTTCTCCTTCGGTTGCTCAGTTTGGCTGGGCGGACAGATCTAGGCTGAGATTTGATGGTTACCAACTTCTTCCATTTAAGAATGATGGAGGCCACTGTGTTCTTGGGAGACATTCAATGCTGCAGAATTGTTTTGGTACCCTTATCCAGATCTGTCCCTCGACACAATCCTGTCTGGAAGCTCTACGGGCAATTCCTTCGACCTCGTGGCTTGGTTTTTGCTCGGACATGCACAGTCAACTATGGGACCTTATATAGACAGGTGTGCCTTTCCAAATCATGTCCAATCAATTGAATTTAACACAGGTGGACTCCAATCAAGTTGTAGAAACATCTCAAGGATGAGAAATGGTAACAGGATGCCCCTGAGCTCAATTTCGATTCTCATAGCAACGGTTCTGAATACTTACGTAAATAAGTTTTTATTTTTTATTAATGTTCAATCATTTCTATAAAACCTGTTTTCACTTTGTCATTATGGGGTATTGTGTGTAGATTGTTGATGGAACAAAAATATTGAATCAATTTTAGAATAAGGCTGTAACATAACAAGCTGTGGAAAAAGTGAATGTGTCTGAATACTTTCTGAATGCACTGTGCATAGCTGTCTCTCTAGCGTTAAATTAATATGCACTTATTAGCCACAGATGTCCGTCTGCAATCCATTAATTGAAACATTTTCCCAGGGTCTCACTTCTAGCCTTCAACAGACATGAAATATGCATGTTAAAACGCTGCTGGTGCGGTTCAGGATTGATAATGTCTAAGACAGAGGAGTCCAGGATGTATAAGTCTAAGGCTGTTATTTAGTTGACTTGTTGTGAGCAGCCAATGAGCTCTCAGGTGGAGCCGCATTTAGTCTGACAGCCCGGGGATTCCGGAGTGCAGGGCTATTCTTTTTTTTATTTTAATAAGCTCTGTTGATTCATTGAGATGACAATGAAGTGGGTTTGTGGATTGTGGAGCTCTAATGGGTTTATATCATGTGTTATTACCCTGGCCAACTTTCAGTGATTAGTTGAAAGCCCTGACGGCGTCATAAAAGAAGTCAAAGAAGAGGGAGGTATAGGCACCGTAAGTTTACGCTTATGAAGCTTTATTGTGATGCACTCTTATTATAGGAGTGTGCCACAGAAATATTACTGCAGTGCCAGCGGCAGGATGTTAGGACTAAGAGGTAGAGAGGGTGAGAGGGAGAGAGGGTGAGAGGGAGAGAGGGTGAGAGTGTGTGCGTGTGTGTGTGTGTGTATGCCAGCGGCAGGATGTTGTGTGTGTGTGTGTGTGTGTGTGTGTGTGTGAGGAGGGGGCTGCTGTAATGGCACTAGGGTGTAATGTACGCAGTAAAGAGCTGCTGTACCAGAGTGCTCCTCAGGGAACTAAATCCCCACACCCCTGGAGCAGCAGCCAGGAATAGACTAAAACACACAGGGCTGGCTAACTGTTTGGCTTTGTGTTGTTTTCCCCCTCTCGCTCTCTCACTTTCCTTTCTCCTTTCTTCTTTTCTTTTTTGTGGTAGATTAGCCACATATTTAGACAACCCGCCTCCTCCCAGGGGGCTTTGCTGCTGCTCAGTGTATTTAGCAGAAAGCTGGCTTTGCACTCAATCTGGTCTCAGAGCATATCTTATAATTCGGTATGTAAATCCGTGACACTCCGTTTAGTGTGATATGTTAGGTTTCGTATGGTATGTATTAATTTGTGGATGTCCATCACACATTTCATATGAATGTTACGAATTCTAGCTAGGTGGCTAATGTTAGCTAGCTCGCTAACATTAGCTAGGCTAGGTGTTAGGGGTTAAGGTTAGGGTTAAGTTTAGGAGTTAGGTTAAAGGGTTAAGGTTAGGGTTTGGTGAAGTGTTAGCTTAAAGGGTTAAGGTGAGGGTTAGACATTTTACATTACATTTAACATACATTTACATTTACATTAAGTCATTTAGCAGACGCTCTTATCCAGAGCGACTTACAAATTGGTGCGTTCACCTTAAGACATCCAGTGGAACAGCCACTTTACAATAGTGCATCTAAATCTTTTAAGGGGGGGGGGGTGAGAAGGATTACTTTATCCTATCCTAGGTATTCCTGAAAGAGGTGGGGTTTCAGGTGTCTCCGGAAGGTTGTGATTGACTCCGCTGTCCTGGCGTCGTGAGTGTTAGCTAACATGCTAAGTAATTCCAAAGTACCTAAAAAGTAGTAAGTAGTTGCAAAGTTGCTAATTAGCTAAAGTTGTCAATGATGAGATTTGAACTTGCAACTTTTGGGTTGCTAGATGTTTTCATTATACTCCCACCCATTCACCGATCCGCGTTTGCAATAAGTAACCATCTGTCTTATGTAACCATACCAAACGTAACATATTAAAGGTGAGCCCATTGATGAAAGGTGAGCCCATTGACAAAATGTGAGCCCATTGAAATAGTGTAGGAGTACAAATACCTTGGGCTAGCCATTGACAACAATCTGTCCTGGGATCAGTGTACTGACTATTTTTAAGAAAGGCCAACATATGGAAACTGCACTTTTTGAATTTTGATCTAACCATCATGGTTATCTTTTTAAATCATTAATTGAGAGCATTATGTCCTACTGCTTGAACTGCTGGTTTGGGAATATCAAGATTGCACAGAAAAATAGGTTGGGCAAGATAGTCAGGACTTGTGGAAAAATCATGGTGCAGCAACAGCAAGAACTCTCCACCTGGGCAGAGCTCTGCGGTTGACTCTTCCCATCCACTCCACCCTGAATTCCAGCTCTTTCCTCTGGCCACAGGTACAGACTACCTAAAATAAAATAGAACAAATAGGGCCAAGTACTCTTTTATTCCAAATGCAATTCTGCATTTTAACAAAATGTTGGACTAATTGCACTTAGCACTTGCACTATCAAACTGCACTTATCCTGCCAATTTGCTTGTAAATATCCTTGCTATTTATTTTTACGTGATGTGTTCTATGACTGCTGTAAGATGAATTGCCTCTCTGAGGACATGAACATTTTCTGAATCTGAAAATATCATACTAAATGGAGTGTTTCGGATAATATGAAATGCTCTGAGACCAGGTTGTTGCACTCTGAACTCACAGCCCTTTAACTACTTTGCAGATATCAAACAATCAAACAATCATAATATCAGTAAAAAATATCAAATTCACAGTTTACGCTACAAAATCAACTTGATTTGACTCAATGTTCCATGACGTTCACTAAGACATTGTTGGCAGAATAGATGGATGCAGTTCAATTAATATAATTCACCAATGCATTTCTTGGTAGTCCAAAACATATTGCTATCAGACTGTAAATCACAGCTGGCCTGGTACGTTGTTTGCTGTCTCCGTTCGGGATGCACTGTTTCAGTTTCAGTGACTCAATATTTTGTACAAAAAACGGACGAATGTAACTAAGGCTGGGAATGTCAAGACATTCAAACTAGCAATGATCACAAGTCAGTCATAATGTGGCTAATATGCTAGCGTAACTATTTATGTAGAAAGTTAAAATCACAGAGCCTAACGTTAGATATCTAGCTAGCTGCTACTGTAGGAGGACGTTATGTCATTGGAGGAGTGGGTGAATGACTGACTTTTTCCCCTCATATCATTTCTCGGTGGCTACACAGCTAGAGATGCACTTGTCATTTGGTTAGCTAGCAAGAAATGTCAATCGCTTTGCAAGCTAGCTATGCTGAACCATTGTTATCCAGTTAACATATCTCTTGCGTTCGAAAAAGCACTCTGGCTAGCTATCTACTCCGATTTCAGAGCATTCTTGTCTGAGTGTGCCAGACTGCAGAATAACTGATGAATTTACAAACGCGCAACACCCACTGAATATGACCAGTGTCATTAAACGTAGGCAAAACAAGTGATAGTTCATCAAGAACATTCTAGATAACATGTAAACAGCCTAACCAGCTCTGCTACGGCGAGTAAAATGGTCACTGAGGTGTTCTCTCATTTGTGGCTGGACGTAGCTAGCTAGCAAGCTAGCCAACATTAGCCATTTAGCTTGGGTGCTTGGTTGGGACAACGCATGCATTGGCAGGCAAACTGCAGAAGGACGAGCAGGCTATTCCCCATCGTTTATCAGTGCAATTTTGATGGCCAACTAGGCGAAAAAGTTTGTTATATTTATTATATTTTAGCTCATGCCGCTCTGGCTAGCATTAGTTGTTGATCTTGTTGTTGTTGATGTGCATATAGGGAAAGACAGCCTACCCTTTTATGGTTGTTTGATCAATAGGACTGTAAAGTTCCCAAATGTAAGAGGACTCCCATGGTATTTAGCTACAGAAATCCATTCAAGTGTATGTGTTCTAATGATCTGTTGCAACTGCCTCTAAACACACAGTCCAGTTCAAAGTGAATGATGGCAGGCCCTTGTGGCAAATGGCTTGTTTGCGTACTGTAGACTCTGGTCCTGTACGAGACATATGTTTTTATTAGGTTTTATTTGCTGCAGTGTCTGTGTTTTGTCCAAACGCACTGCCACTTTCCCGCTCTATATTGCTATAGAAATGTCTTAGTATACGTAATTCCCAAACATTCTAAGAATTGATGAAAAACTTGAAAATGACCATATCTAAGCGCTCGCTTGACAGAAAATGTCAAACGAAGTGTCATATTCTTCCTCGGGGTGTAAAGGAACAGATTTGAATAAGATTTCATGTTGCTAAAATGCTGTCAGTTCCACTTTAAGAGAAGGTAAAGCCCTGAAACAAAACACAGGTTTCTGTAAGAACATTTGATGGCTTGTTTTCTGTTCCGCATGCAGAATGGGACAGGGCTAGAACAGCCAGAGACATAGTTTGGGAAGTTTGTATTCCAGAATCCAGCAAACTCTGCAGCGGTGGTTGACTAAGGTTTTAGGATGAAGTGGTCACATCTTGTTGCAGAGTTACTGTAGTTGTTATGGTGGTGTATGACCTGGGGGAGACTCAGTTGGGGACATCTCTTAACACCAACACCAGGAGCTTTGGAACAAGCTGAAGCAGAGAGACAGAGAGACGAAGGCAGCCTCCATTAACTGCCCTATTGGATTATTCCCTACTGTAACACACTGTAACACAGTGTCCACCCTGAGGATAGAACAATGGCACTGTCAACCGCAACCACCACCCTCTCCCTCGTGTGACTTCGACTAGTGGCTCATACGGAGAAAATAGCCTGGGAAACAATCTAATAATCTAACATGCCTGCCCATTAAGCCACTTCGTCATGTGAAGTGTGCTATTTCTTATCTGAGGTACAGGTTGAAAGAAAGAGATTAATTATTAATGTTTCTTATTTTTAGCCTCTTTAACCTATTTCTGGTTGTGGCTGGAGACCGGCCTTGCATCTGTGGGATTGAGTCATGTGACGTTGTGATCTGGGTTAGCTAGCTAGTGGTGTGACGCTGGCCTGATGGTGATGTCTGCCAGGCTGCTGGCCATGCCCACGCTGACCTGGCTCGGTTCAGTTCTGCTTGGCTCGTCCTGGCTCTGTGGAGTATCATCTGTCTGTCTGTTTCCCTGGTGGGCCAAACCAGATGAGTCCGGTTCCGTTTCAGGCCAGGAGGAGGAGCGGGCCAGAGTGGAGAACAAGGCCCAGATAACGTGACTGCCAATCCATCTTGGTGTCCCTGAACACGCCTGTGCAGGTGTGTGCCTGCAGACAGACACACACACACACACACACACACACACACACACAAAGGGGAAGAGACTGCGTGTGTGTGACAAAGTGTGGTCCTGAATACACCCCCCCCACCCCAAAACACGATATTGAAATAGACAGGGTGAGACTTTAGGAGGCACTTGAAGCAACTGGAAAACATGAAGGGCACACTTAAGAAACATCTTCCTGTACTGCTAATTGGAGTTGTCACCACACTGCCCATGCTTGATGCATCTGGGAACAAGAGTCAGCGGTGTGGGAGGGGGCCAATGTGAGAGAGTGGGTAAGATATTGATAGAGAGAGAGAGAGAGAGAGACAGAGAGACAGATACAGAGACTGAGAGTGAGCTCTGTTCACAAACACAAATAGACCCAAGAGAGCCCCAGGAGAGCAACACAATTAGACCCAACCAAATCATGAGAAAACAAAAAGACAATTACAAGACACATTGGAAAGAATGAACAAAACAACTGCGCAAACTAGAATGCTATTTGACCCTTAACAGAGAGTACACAGTGGTAGAATACCTGACCACTGTGACTGACCCAAACTTAAGGAAAGCTTTGACTATGTACAGATTCAGTGAGCATAGCCTTGCTATTAAGAAAGGCCGCCATAGGCAGACCTGGCTCTCAAGAGAAGACAGCCTACAGTATGTGCACAATGGTCACAAAACAAGGTGGAAACTGAGCTGCACTTTCTAACCTCCTGTATGACCATATTAGAGATACATATTTTCCTCAGATTACACAGATACACAAAGAATTCGAAAACAAACCCATATATTGATAAACTCCCATATCTACTGGGTGAAATACCACAGTGTGCCATCACAGCACCAATATTTGTGACCTTTTGCCGCAAGAAAAGGGCTACCAATGATGAACATCACCATTGTAAATACAACCTATATTTATGTGTATTTATTTTCCATTTTGTACTTTAACTATTTGCACATAATATTATTTGTATTATCTTTATTGTAATGTTCACTGTACATTTGTAATGTGTATTTCTCTTTTGTTTATTATCTAGTTCACTTGCTTTGGAAATGTTAACATATGTTTCCCATGCCAATAAAGCCCTTGAATTTAATAGAATTTTGAGAGAGAGTGAGAGCGAGAGAGAGAGGACACAGGGTCATGTTGACAGCTTGAAGCCTTACCTTCAGCGGGATGTGTGAACTGTTATCCATGTTAAAACAGCCCTCCCCCCAAGCCGTGCTGTGGAGGGGGAGCCCACCCCCCTCAGTCCCCTGGATCCAGCAGGCTCATTTGTAAGGCAGATCTGGCCCCGGACGGAGCACAGAAGGTAGAGGGGGGCTGGACTGAGCCATTTGTCAGCAGAAATCAGGGCTGATGCAATACATCGCCTGCCGGGGGGCGAGGAGAGGAGGCTGATTGACTGGAGGCAAGCGGGGACTGATTACTCATGACACCCCCCTAACCCCCTGCTGTCCCGACACCCCACCCCCACCCACGGCCTGATTAGGCCTGTGGCACTCCGGCGGAACCAAGCGGAGGGGGACCGTGTGAGGACAGTGTGTGTGTGAGGTTGGGGGATAGTGACCTGGAATATGAGTGTGTAGAGGGGCTGGCCATGCCCACTCGTGGAAGTGTGTATAAGCATTGCAGAACAGAACAGAGCAGAGGTGAGCCAGCAGTGCAGTATGGGCCCCTACTGGCCGGAGAGCCATCATGGTCAGTATGGCTGCTCCAGAGCCCCAAGCTTTCTGCTCAGCCAGCACAGACAGAGCAGATAGAGCACAGTCAACACACCCAGCACAGAAGGTGACAAGGTGACGTTCCTGGCTTCTAGACTTATAATGTGAGTATTCTTCTAGAAGCCTGATGGAAATAACCAATCAAAAATAAAAGTCACAAATCAAGCCCACGTAGTTTCCTGCCAGCACCTAGCAGGCTATAGTCTTCAGTCTGTAAACTATTGAGAGTATGAGTTACCTGCAATGAGAGGTGTGCTTTAATAATTCATAGTAAAACAATATACTGGATGTCTTCCAGCTGACTTTTAAGTCTAACACAATTTTTCCCTTCTCAACGATAGCAAGGCTACCACATATACCCGAGAGGGGCTGCTGGGGACACCCACGTCATTTGGTTGTGGTGCTGCTGTTGGCAGAGGTTGTTGACGACATGGATGGAGGGAGGGCCATGTGTGGTTCTCAGACAGCATGGTCCCCCACTCCAGCACATCCCCAAAGCTCCCTCTATACAGCTGGGATGCATACGCCTGCAGGGTGCCGGGGGAAGCAATTTGACATCGCACTGCTCCGCAGGGTTAGCCGATCTGCATCTCGAAAAGCGTCTCCCTGTGAGTTCTCACTCATTACGTCTGAGCAGGAAGTGTCTTTCTGAAGGCAGGATGGAGAAAGAGAGAGAGCAGTGCCATGTGAAGCAGTGAGTTGTGGAGATGATGATGATGTGGAGATGGGAGGGGTTGATGTGTGGGAGTGAGAGACGAGAGGTGGGTTGGTCTGGGGCCCACTGCCGACCACCGTTAGGCTGGCGGTTCTAACCAGCATAGAGCGGCCAGCTACAACCTAGGCCGTCGCCACGGCAGCCACTCCATTATGGAGCAGCATGATGAACACCAAAGGCCTCCCAGGGACAATCATTAAGTTGTCAGCGTGGCGCTGTAAAGAGCACTTCGGGCTGAGTTGAAATATTGCTGTGTTCTTTGAAAAAAAAATGGAAGTAATCACGCGCCTTTGATGCCTCCAGATACCCCCAGATGCTTTGGTGATCCATGTTTTTCATATACAGTAATATGGGTCTATTGTCCATGGAGCTTTGTCAATACATTAATACATGGTAGCGACGGGGGCCATAAAACCTTCTGCAGCAGTATCTCTGGAAACAACACTGGAACAATACTTATTTCTTCTCTTTTTTCTTTGTACTGTGTGTCTGTGTATGTAGGCTACACTCCTTAATGGTGTCTGTGTATGTAGGCTATACTCCTTAATGGTGTCTGTGTATGTAGGCTACACTCCTTAATGGTGTCTGTGTATGTAGGCTATACTCCTTAATGGTGTCTGTGTATGTAGGCTACACTCCTTAATGGTGTCTGTGTATGTAGGCTACACTCCTTAATGGTGTCTGTGTATGTAGGCTACACTCCTTAATGGTGTCTTGTGTATGTAGGCTACACTCCTTAATGGTGTCTGTGTATGTAGGCTACACTCCTTAATGGTGTCTGTGTATGTAGGCTACACTCCTTAATGGTGTCTGTGTATGTAGGCTACACTCCTTAATGGTGTCTGTGTATGTAGGCTATACTCCTTAATGGTGTCTGTGTATGTAGGCTACACTCCTTAATGGTGTCTGTGTATGTAGGCTACACTCCTTAATGGTGTCTGTGTATGTAGACTACACTCCTTAATGGTGTCTGTGTATGTAGGCTACACTCCTTAATGGTGTCTGTGTATGTAGGCTACACTCCTTAATGGTGTCTGTGTATGTAGACTACACTCCTTAATGGTGTCTGTGTATGTAGGCTACACTCCTTAATGGTGTCTGTGTATGTAGACTACACTCCTTAATGGTGTCTGTGTATGTAGGCTACACTCCTTAATGGTGTCTGTGTATGTAGGCTACACTCCTTAATGGTGTCTGTGTATGTAGGCTACACTCCTTAATGGTGTCTGTGTATGTAGGCTACACTCCTTAATGGTGTCTGTGTATGTAGGCTACACTCCTTAATGGTGTCTGTGTATGTAGGCTACACTCCTTAATGGTGCCTGTGTATGTAGACTACACTCCTTAATGGTGTCTGTGTATGTAGGCTACACTCCTTAATGGTGCCTGTGTATGTAGACTACACTCCTTAATGGTGTCTGTGTATGTAGGCTACACTCCTTAATGGTGCCTGTGTATGTAGACTGCACTCCTTAATGGTGTCTGTGTATGTAGGCTACACTCCTTAATGGTGTCTGTGTATGTAGACTGCACTCCTTAATGGTGTCTGTGTATGTAGGCTACACTCCTTAATGGTGTCTGTGTATGTAGGCTACACTCCTTAATGGTGTCTGTGTATGTAGACTACACTCCTTAATGGTGTCTGTGTATGTAGGCTACACTCCTAAATGGTGTCTGTGTATGTAGACTACACTCCTTAATGGTGTCTGTGTATGTAGGCTACACTCCTTAATGGTGTCTGTGTATGTAGACTGCACTCCTTAATGGTGTCTGTGTATGTAGGCTACACTCCTTAATGGTGTCTGTGTATGTAGGCTACACTCCTTAATGGTGTCTGTGTATGTAGACTACACTCCTTAATGGTGTCTGTGTATGTAGGCTACACTCCTAAATGGTGTCTGTGTATGTAGACTACACTCCTTAATGGTGTCTGTGTATGTAGGCTACACTCCTTAATGGTGTCTGTGTATGTAGGCTACACTCCTTAATGGTGTCTGTGTATGTAGGCTACACTCCTTAATGGTGTATGTGTATGTAGGCTACACTCCTTAATGGTGCCTGTGTATGTAGACTACACTCCTTAATGGTGTCTGTGTATGTAGGCTACACTCCTTAATGGTGCCTGTGTATGTAGACTACACTCCTTAATGGTGTCTGTGTATGTAGGCTACACTCCTTAATGGTGTCTGTGTATGTAGGCTACACTCCTTAATGGTGTCTGTGTATGTAGGCTACACTCCTTAATGGTGTCTGTGTATGTAGGCTACACTCCTTAATGGTGTCTGTGTATGTAGGCTACACTCCTTAATGGTGCCTGTGTATGTAGACTACACTCCTTAATGGTGTCTGTGTATGTAGGCTACACTCCTTAATGGTGCCTGTGTATGTAGACTACACTCCTTAATGGTGTCTGTGTATGTAGGCTACACTCCTTAATGGTGTCTGTGTACGTAGGCTACACTCCTTAATGGTGTCTGTGTATGTAGGCTACACTCCTTAATGGTGTCTGTGTATGTAGGCTACACTCCTTAATGGTGTCTGTGTATGGAGAATACAATCCTTAATGGTGTCTGTGTACGTAGGCTACACTCCTTAATGGTGTCTGTGTATGTAGGCTACACTCCTTAATGGTGTTTGTGTATGTAGGCTATACTCCTTAATGGTGTCTGTGTATGTAGACTACACTCACTACTGGTGCCTGTGTATGTAGACTACACTCACTAATGGTGCCTGTGTTTGGTACATTCTCTACTAACCACTCTATGTCTGTACTACATGTATGGTCCCTATACTAAGCCTATGCACTGAATATGGTCCCTTCTATGCACTGTGTGAGCTAGTGTAGATCACGGTGCCAGAGGGGATGGCTGCCATTTTATGGGCTCCTAACCAACTGTGCTATTTTGTTTGTTTTCTCGAATTGTTTGTAACTCATTTTGTACACAATGTTGCTCTTCTGACCGAAAAGAGCTTCTGGACATCAGAACAGCGATTACTCACCTCAAACTGGATGAAGATTGTTTCTTTAATGAGTTCGACGCGAAGGATATATTGCTTTGTCTAGGCAAGGCCCAAATCCCCGTCATCCACGTGAAAAAAGACAGAGAAAAAGGGTGAGGACGGCGGGGTGCCTTGTAAGAATTTTCTGACGAGTAGGTGAATAACAACTACCCTCCGTATTATTGGCCAACGTGCAATCATTGGAAAACAAACTGGACAATCTACGATTAAGACTATCCTACCGACGGGACATTAAAAACTGTAATATCTTATGTTTCACCGAGACGTGGTTAAATGACGACATGGATAATAGAGAGCTGGCTGGCTTCTCTGTGCATCGGAAGGACAGAGCAGCTACGTCTGGTGAGACGAGGCACGGGGGTGTGTGTCTATTTGTCAAAAACTGCTGGTGCGCTGTCTAATATTAAAGAAGTCTTGCGGTATTGCTCGCCTAAGGTAGAATACCTCATCATAAGCTGTAGACCACACTATCTACCAAGAGGGTTCTCATCTATATTATTCGTAGCCATCTATTTACCACCACAAACCGATGTTGGCACTAAGACCGCACTCAACAAGCAGAATAAGGCCATAAGTAGTCCCATCCAGAAGCGCAGATACTAGTGGCCGGGGACTTTATTGCAGGCAAACTTGAATCCGTTTTACCTCATTTCTACCAACATGTCACATGTGCAACCAGAGGAAAAATAGCTCTAGACCACCTCTACTCCACACACAGAGACCCATACAAAGCTCTCCCTCGCCCTCCATTTGGCAAATCTGACCATAATTCTATCCTCCGGATTCCTGCTTACAAGCTAAAACTAAAGAATTACCAATGACTCGCTCAATACATAAGTGGTCAGATGACACGGATGCTACGATACAGGACTGTTTTGCTAGCACAGACTGGAATATGTTCTGGGATTCATCCAATGGCATTGAGGAGTATATCACCTCAGTCACCGGATTCATAAATAAGTGCATTGACGACGTTGTCCCCACAGTGACTATACGTACATATCCCAACCAGAAGTCATGGATTACAGGCAGCATCCGCACCGAGCTGAGGGCTAAAGCAGCCGATTTCAAGGAGCGGGACATTAATCCGGACGCTTATAAGAAATCCCGCTATGCCCTCAGACGAACCATCAAACAGGCAAAGCGTCAATACAGGACTAAGATTGAATCCTAATACACCGGCTCTGATGCTCAATGGATGTTGCAGGGCTTGAAAACTATTACGTACTACAAAGGGAAACCCAGTTGCAAGCTGCCCAGTGACTCAAGCCTACCGGATGAGCTAAATGCCTTTTATGCTCACTTCGAGGCAAGCAACACTGAAGCATGCACGAGAGCACCAGCTGTTCTGGACAACTGTGTGATCACGCTCTCCATAGCCGATGTGAGCAAGACCTTTAAACAGGTCAACATTCAAAAAGCAGTGGGTCAGATGGATTACCGGGACATGGGTCCCCAGTTCCTCAAAAAGTTCAGAGTGTAGTGTAGTGCATAAGGCCAGAGTGTAGTGCATATGGCCCAGTACATCACTGGGGCCAAGCATCTTGACATCCAGGACCTTTATACTAGGCGGTGTCAGAGGAAGGCCCAGACTCCAGTCACTCAAATCATAGACTGTTCTCTCTACTACCGCATGGCAAGCGGTACTGGAGCGTGGGGGACATACATTCTGGGTCTTGGGTTGGGTTGAGGTCGGGTGATTGTGGAGGCCAGGTCACCGGAGAGCAAAAGTCTTGGACCAAAAGGCTCCTTACCAGCTTCTACCCCCAAGCCATAAGACTGCTGAACAATTAATCAAATGGCCACCCGGACTGGATGTCTGTATTATGTGTAGTGTACGTATGTCCCCCACTAAGCTCTGTATGTCTGTGTTCTGTGTAGTGTACGTATGTCCCCCACTAAGCTCTGTATGTCTGTGTTCTGTGTAGTGTATGTATGTTCCCCACTAAGCTCTGTGTGTCTGTGTTCTGTGTAGTGTATGTATGTTCCCCACTAAGCTCTGTGTGTCTGTGTTCTGTGTAGTGAATGTATGTCCCCCACCCACTGTTGTCCCTGATTCTGACCATGGGTGTGTGAGGCAGGATAGAGGTGTCTCTCCTCAGACTCCGCCGCTAATGGGGCTCAGCCGAACCGTCACCGTGGCAACACTGGCAAACCGACAGGCCGCCATACGGAGCCTCCAGAAACACACAAACACACGACTCAAGCACCACACACGTGTGCACCCACGCACACACACAGAAGCACAAACAAACATGCATGCATGCACACACACATATATAATGCAAAATCCACTATCCACAATTCATGAGGTGTCGGGGCGGAGGACAAGACAACAACACATTTATTTACTGGGTTTATTTGACCTGTTTTCCCTGATTTATTATTTATGATTCTATCGATCTGTGTGACACTGTGGCGGACAGGGCAGGGCGCCTCAACTGTCTGACTGTCTCCCTGTCTCCCTGCCTACCTGTATCCCTCCCTCCCTGACTGTCTCCCTGCCTACCTGTATCCCTCCCTCACTGACTGTCTCTCTACCTACCTGTATCCCTCCCTCCCTGCCTGCCTGTCTCCCTGCCTACCTGTATCCCTCCCTCCCTCCCTGACTGTCTCCCTGCCTACCTGTATCCCTCCCTCCCTGACTGTCTCCCTGCCTACCTGTATCCCTCCCTACCTCCCTCCCTCCCTGACTGTCTCCCTGCCTACCTGTATCCCTCCCTCCCTCCCTGACTGTCTCCCTGCCTACCTGTATCCCTCTCTCCCTCCCTGACTGTCTCCCTGTCTCCCTGCCTACCTGTATCCCTCCCTCCCTCCCTGCTTGTCTGTCTCCCTGCCTGCCTGTTTCCCTGCCTGCCTATCAGCATGCCTGTAGGACTGGCTGTTCCTTTGTTCCTCCACAACAACCAGGCGGCCGCTGGCACATCACGCCACACAGCCTTTCTTTTTAAACCAGAGGGGAGAAAGCCTTTCCTTATTCAACATCTTTATCCCCGATCTGAGTGGGCTGATTCATGCTTAGACATTATATCCCAGCACAAAGCACAGGGGTGATGATTGACTTGAATATTTGGCTTAGCTTAACTGTGTGTTTTTAGCAGTGCCTATTACTGCAGGATCATCAGCCCAGTCCCTGGAGGCTGCTCCCCAGTGCCCACCCCCTGGAGCCAGGGGGAGAGCCTGCCTGCTGCCCATATCTCCATCCCTCTCCCTCTCTCTCTCCTAAATCCTATCCCAGCTAACAAGCCAAAGAACCCTGGCTGTCTCTCCCTCCCATCCCTCCCATCCCAGCCTCCCCCACTGCTCCTCAGCTGCTGACAGACTTAACTAACTTTACACCAGGACAAATGAGAAGCCATCAACACAGCAATGAAAGTCCCTCACGTCTTCCCACACATCTAAAAGCACTTTGTCTGTGCCAAGTGAATGACCAGCATCTGATAATAGCAGATTTATTATAGCAGCGTCCCAGTGAAAGCCCTGCGGGTACGCTGCTTCTGCTCTGGGTTTATTTCAGGTTGTGGCTAATAACAGAACATAAAAGCCTTTACTCTTACATGGCTGCCATACAGCTCCTACAGGCCACCCCTATTGAAGACCTTGTGTATGCTTGATAGAAACCCTACTATGGTCTAAAGAAACCCTACTATGGCCTAAAGAAACCCTACTATGGTCTACAGAAACCCTACTATGGCCTAAAGAAACCCTACTATGGCCTAAAGAAACCCTACTATGGCCTAAAGAAACCCTACTATGGCCTAAAGAAACCCTACTATGGCCTACAGAAACCCTACTATGGCCTAAAGAAACCCTACTATGGCCTAAAGAAACCCTACTATGGTCTACAGAAACCCTACTATGGCCTAAAGAAACCCTACTATGGTCTACAGAAACCCTACTATGGCCTAAAGAAACCCTACTATGGTCTAAAGAAACCCTACTATGGCCTAAAGAAACCCTACTATGGTCTAAAGAAACCCTACTATGGCCTAAAGAAACCCTACTATGGCCTAAAGAAACCCTACTATGGTCTACAGAAACCCTACTATGGTCTAAAGAAACCCTACTATGGCCTAAAGAAACCCTACTATGGTCTAAAGAAACCCTACTATGGCCTAAAGAAACCCTACTATGGCCTAAAGAAACCCTACTATGGCCTAAAGAAACCCTACTATGGCCTAAAGAAACCCTACTATGGCCTAAAGAAACCCTACTATGGCTTAAAGAAACCCTACTATGGCCTAAAGAAACCCTACTATGGTCTACAGAAACAATACTATGGTCTACAGAAACCCTACTATGGCCTAAAGAAACCCTACTATGGTCTACATAAACCCTACTATGGCCTAAAAAAAACCTACTATGGCCTAAAGAAACCCTACTATGGTCTACAGAAACCCTACTATGGCCTAAAGAAACCCTACTATGGCCTAAAGAAACCCTACTATGGTCTACAGAAACCCTACTATGGTCTAAAGAAACCCTACTATGGTCTACAGAAACCCTACTATGGCCTAAAGAAACCCTACTATGGCCTAAAGAAACCCTACTATGGCCTAAAGAAACCCTACTATGGTCTACAGAAACCCTACTATGGTCTACAGAAACCCTACTATGGTCTAAAGAAACCCTACTATGGTCTACAGAAACCCTACTATGGCCTAAAGAAACCCTACTATGGTCTACAGAAACCCTACTATGGCCTAAAGAAACCCTACTATGGTCTAAAGAAACCCTACTATGGCCTAAAGAAACCCTACTATGGTCTAAAGAAACCCTACTATGGCCTAAAGAAACCCTACTATGGCCTAAAGAAACCCTACTATGGCCTAAAGAAACCCTACTATGGCCTAAAGAAACCCTACTATGGCCTAAAGAAACCCTACTATGGCTTAAAGAAACCCTACTATGGCCTAAAGAAACCCTACTATGGTCTACAGAAACCCTACTATGGTCTACAGAAACACTACTATGGCCTAAAGAAACACTACTATGGCCTAAAGAAACCCTACTATGGCCTAAAGAAACCCTACTATGGCCTAAAGAAACCCTACTATGGCCTAAAGAAACCCTACTATGGCCTAAAGAAACCCTACTATGGCCTAAAGAAACCCTACTATGGTCTACAGAAACCCTACTATGGTCTACAGAAACCCTACTATGGTCTACAGAAACCCTACTATGGCCTAAAGAAACCCTACTATGGTCTACAGAAACCCTACTATGGCCTAAAGAAACCCTACTATGGCCTAAAGAAACCCTACTATGGTCTACAGAAACCCTACTATGGCCTAAAGAAACCCTACTATGGCCTAAAGAAACCCTACTATGGTCTACAGAAACCCTACTATGGCCTAAAGAAACCCTACTATGGCCTAAAGAAACCCTACTATGGCCTAAAGAAACCCTACTATGGTCTACAGAAACCCTACTATGGCCTAAAGAAACCCTACTATGGCCTAAAGAAACCCTACTATGGTCTACAGAAACCCTACTATGGCCTAAAGAAACCCTACTATGGCCTAAAGAAACCCTACTATGGTCTACAGAAACCCTACTATGGTCTAAAGAAACCCTACTATGGTCTACAGAAACCCTACTATGGCCTAAAGAAACCCTACTATGGCCTAAAGAAACCCTACTATGGCCTAAAGAAACCCTACTATGGTCTACAGAAACCCTACTATGGTCTACAGAAACCCTACTATGGTCTAAAGAAACCCTACTATGGTCTACAGAAACCCTACTATGGCCTAAAGAAACCCTACTATGGTCTACAGAAACCCTACTATGGCCTAAAGAAACCCTACTATGGTCTAAAGAAACCCTACTATGGCCTAAAGAAACCCTACTATGGTCTAAAGAAACCCTACTATGGCCTAAAGAAACACTACTATGGCCTAAAGAAACCCTACTATGGTCTACAGAAACCCTACTATGGTCTAAAGAAACCCTACTATGGCCTAAAGAAACCCTACTATGGTCTAAAGAAACCCTACTATGGCCTAAAGAAACCCTACTATGGCCTAAAGAAACCCTACTATGGCCTAAAGAAACCCTACTATGGCCTAAAGAAACCCTACTATGGCCTAAAGAAACCCTACTATGGTCTAAAGAAACCCTACTATGGTCTACAGAAACCCTACTATGGCCTAAAGAAACCCTACTATGGCCTAAAGAAACCCTACTATGGTCTACAGAAACCCTACTATGGCCTAAAGAAACCCTACTATGGCCTAAAGAAACCCTACTATGGTCTACAGAAACCCTACTATGGCCTAAAGAAACCCTACTATGGCCTAAAGAAACCCTACTATGGCCTAAAGAAACCCTACTATGGTCTACAGAAACCCTACTATGGCCTAAAGAAACCCTACTATGGCCTAAAGAAACCCTACTATGGTCTACAGAAACCCTACTATGGCCTAAAGAAACCCTACTATGGCCTAAAGAAACCCTACTATGGTCTACAGAAACCCTACTATGGTCTAAAGAAACCCTACTATGGTCTACAGAAACCCTACTATGGCCTAAAGAAACCCTACTATGGCCTAAAGAAACCCTACTATGGCCTAAAGAAACCCTACTATGGTCTACAGAAACCCTACTATGGTCTACAGAAACCCTACTATGGTCTAAAGAAACCCTACTATGGTCTACAGAAACCCTACTATGGCCTAAAGAAACCCTACTATGGTCTACAGAAACCCTACTATGGCCTAAAGAAACCCTACTATGGTCTAAAGAAACCCTACTATGGCCTAAAGAAACCCTACTATGGTCTAAAGAAACCCTACTATGGCCTAAAGAAACACTACTATGGCCTAAAGAAACCCTACTATGGTCTACAGAAACCCTACTATGGTCTAAAGAAACCCTACTATGGTCTACAGAAACCCTACTATGGCCTAAAGAAACCCTACTATGGCCTAAAGAAACCCTACTATGGCCTAAAGAAACCCTACTATGGTCTACAGAAACCCTACTATGGTCTACAGAAACCCTACTATGGTCTAAAGAAACCCTACTATGGTCTACAGAAACCCTACTATGGCCTAAAGAAACCCTACTATGGTCTACAGAAACCCTACTATGGCCTAAAGAAACCCTACTATGGTCTAAAGAAACCCTACTATGGCCTAAAGAAACCCTACTATGGTCTAAAGAAACCCTACTATGGCCTAAAGAAACACTACTATGGCCTAAAGAAACCCTACTATGGTCTACAGAAACCCTACTATGGTCTAAAGAAACCCTACTATGGCCTAAAGAAACCCTACTATGGTCTAAAGAAACCCTACTATGGCCTAAAGAAACCCTACTATGGCCTAAAGAAACCCTACTATGGCCTAAAGAAACCCTACTATGGCCTAAAGAAACCCTACTATGGCCTAAAGAAACCCTACTATGGTCTAAAGAAACCCTACTATGGCCTAAAGAAACCCTACTATGGCCTAAAGAAACCCTACTATGGTCTACAGAAACCCTACTATGGCCTAAAGAAACCCTACTATGGTCTACAGAAACCCTACTATGGCCTAAAGAAACCCTACTATGGTCTAAAGAAACCCTACTATGGCCTAAAGAAACCCTACTATGGTCTAAAGAAACCCTACTATGGCCTAAAGAAACCCTACTATGGCCTAAAGAAACCCTACTATGGCCTAAAGAAACCCTACTATGGTCTACAGAAACCCTACTATGGTCTAAAGAAACCTTACTATGGCCTAAAGAAACCCTACTATGGTCTAAAAAAACCTACTATGGCCTAAAGAAACCCTACTATGGCCTAAAGAAACCCTACTATGGCCTAAAGAAACCCTACTATGGCCTAAAGAAACCCTACTATGGCCTAAAGAAACCCTACTATGGCTTAAAGAAACCCTACTATGGCCTAAAGAAACCCTACTATGGCCTAAAGAAACCCTACTATGGCCTAAAGAAACCCTACTATGGCCTAAAGAAACCCTACTATGGCCTAAAGAAACCCTACTATGGCTTAAAGAAACCCTACTATGGCCTAAAGAAACCCTACTATGGTCTACAGAAACAATACTATGGTCTACAGAAACCCTACTATGGCCTAAAGAAACCCTACTATGGTCTACAGAAACCCTACTATGGCCTAAAAAAAACCTACTATGGCCTAAAGAAACCCTACTATGGTCTACAGAAACCCTACTATGGCCTAAAGAAACCCTACTATGGTCTACAGAAACCCTACTATGGCCTAAAAAAAACCTACTATGGCCTAAAGAAACCCTACTATGGTCTACAGAAACCCTACTATGGCCTAAAGAAACCCTACTATGGCCTAAAGAAACCCTACTATGGTCTACAGAAACCCTACTATGGTCTAAAGAAACCCTACTATGGTCTACAGAAACCCTACTATGGCCTAAAGAAACCCTACTATGGCCTAAAGAAACCCTACTATGGCCTAAAGAAACCCTACTATGGTCTACAGAAACCCTACTATGGTCTACAGAAACCCTACTATGGTCTAAAGAAACCCTACTATGGTCTACAGAAACCCTACTATGGCCTAAAGAAACCCTACTATGGTCTACAGAAACCCTACTATGGCCTAAAGAAACCCTACTATGGTCTAAAGAAACCCTACTATGGCCTAAAGAAACCCTACTATGGTCTAAAGAAACCCTACTATGGCCTAAAGAAACCCTACTATGGCCTAAAGAAACCCTACTATGGCCTAAAGAAACCCTACTATGGCCTAAAGAAACCCTACTATGGCCTAAAGAAACCCTACTATGGCCTAAATAAACCCTACTATGGCCTAAAGAAACCCTACTATGGCTTAAAGAAACCCTACTATGGCCTAAAGAAACCCTACTATGGTCTACAGAAACCCTACTATGGTCTACAGAAACACTACTATGGCCTAAAGAAACACTACTATGGCCTAAAGAAACCCTACTATGGCCTAAAGAAACCCTACTATGGCCTAAAGAAACCCTACTATGGCCTAAAGAAACCCTACTATGGCCTAAAGAAACCCTACTATGGCCTAAAGAAACCCTACTATGGTCTACAGAAACCCTACTATGGTCTACAGAAACTCTACTATGGTCTACAGAAACCCTACTATGGCCTAAAGAAACCCTACTATGATCTACAGAAACCCTACTATGGCCTAAAGAAACCCTACTATGGTCTACAGAAACCCTACTATGGCCTAAAGAAACCCTACTATGGCCTAAAGAAACCCTACTATGGCCTAAAGAAACCCTACTATGGCCTAAAGAAACCCTACTATGGTCTACAGAAACCCTACTATGGCCTAAAGAAACCCTACTATGGCCTAAAGAAACCCTACTATGGTCTACAGAAACCCTACTATGGCCTAAAGAAACCCTACTATGGCCTGAAGAAACCCTACTATGGTCTACAGAAACCCTACTATGGTCTAAAGAAACCCTACTATGGTCTACAGAAACCCTACTATGGCCTAAAGAAACCCTACTATGGCCTAAAGAAACCCTACTATGGCCTAAAGAAACCCTACTATGGTCTACAGAAACCCTACTATGGTCTACAGAAACCCTACTATGGTCTAAAGAAACCCTACTATGGTCTACAGAAACCCTACTATGGCCTAAAGAAACCCTACTATGGCCTAAAGAAACCCTACTATGGCCTAAAGAAACCCTACTATGGCCTAAAGAAACCCTACTATGGCTTAAAGAAACCCTACTATGGCCTAAAGAAACCCTACTATGGTCTACAGAAACCCTACTATGGTCTACAGAAACACTACTATGGCCTAAAGAAACACTACTATGGCCTAAAGAAACCCTACTATGGCCTAAATAAACCCTACTATGGCCTAAAGAAACCCTACTATGGCCTAAAGAAACCCTACTATGGCCTAAAGAAACCCTACTATGGCCTAAAGAAACCCTACTATGGTCTACAGAAACCCTACTATGGTCTACAGAAACCCTACTATGGTCTACAGAAACCCTACTATGGCCTAAAGAAACCCTACTATGGTCTACAGAAACCCTACTATGGCCTAAAGAAACCCTACTATGGCCTAAAGAAACCCTACTATGGTCTACAGAAACCCTACTATGGCCTAAAGAAACCCTACTATGGCCTAAAGAAACCCTACTATGGCCTAAAGAAACCCTACTATGGCCTAAAGAAACCCTACTATGGTCTACAGAAACCCTACTATGGCCTAAAGAAACCCTACTATGGCCTAAATAAACCCTACTATGGTCTACAGAAACCCTACTATGGCCTAAAGAAACCCTACTATGGCCTAAAGAAACCCTACTATGGTCTACAGAAACCCTACTATGGTCTAAAGAAACCCTACTATGGTCTACAGAAACCCTACTATGGCCTAAAGAAACCCTACTATGGCCTAAAGAAACCCTACTATGGCCTAAAGAAACCCTACTATGGCCTAAAGAAACCCTACTATGGTCTACAGAAACCCTACTATGGTCTACAGAAACCCTACTATGGTCTAAAGAAACCCTACTATGGTCTACAGAAACCCTACTATGGCCTAAAGAAACCCTACTATGGTCTACAGAAACCCTACTATGGCCTAAAGAAACCCTACTATGGTCTAAAGAAACCCTACTATGGTCTAAAGAAACCCTACTATGGCCTAAAGAAACCCTACTATGGTCTACAGAAACCCTACTATGGTCTAAAGAAACCCTACTATGGCCTAAAGAAACCCTACTATGGTCTAAAGAAACCCTACTATGGCCTAAAGAAACCCTACTATGGCCTAAAGAAACCCAACTATGGCCTAAAGAAACCCTACTATGGCCTAAAGAAACCCTACTATGGCCTAAAGAAACCCTACTATGGCTTAAAGAAACCCTACTATGGCCTAAAGAAACCCTACTATGGTCTACAGAAACAATACTATGGTCTACAGAAACCCTACTATGGCCTAAAGAAACCCTACTATGGTCTACAGAAACCCTACTATGGCCTAAAGAAACCCTACTATGGCCTAAAGAAACCCTACTATGGCCTAAAGAAACCCTACTATGGTCTACAGAAACCCTACTATGGCCTAAAGAAACCCTACTATGGCCTAAAGAAACCCTACTATGGTCTACAGAAACCCTACTATGGCCTAAAGAAACCCTACTATGGCCTAAAGAAACCCTACTATGGTCTACAGAAACCCTACTATGGTCTAAAGAAACCCTACTATGGTCTACAGAAACCCTACTATGGCCTAAAGAAACCCTACTATGGTCTACAGAAACCCTACTATGGCCTAAAGAAACCCTACTATGGCCTAAAGAAACCCTACTATGGTCTACAGAAACCCTACTATGGTCTACAGAAACCCTACTATGGTCTAAAGAAACCCTACTATGGTCTACAGAAACCCTACTATGGCCTAAAGAAACCCTACTATGGTCTACAGAAACCCTACTATGGCCTAAAGAAACCCTACTATGGCCTAAAGAAACCCTACTATGGCCTAAAGAAACCCTACTATGGTCTAAAGAAACCCTACTATGGCCTAAAGAAACCCTACTATGGCCTAAAGAAACCCTACTATGGCCTAAAGAAACCCTACTATGGCCTAAAGAAACCCTACTATGGCCTAAAGAAACCCTACTATGGCCTAAAGAAACCCTACTATGGCCTAAAGAAACCCTACTATGGCTTAAAGAAACCCTACTATGGCCTAAAGAAACCCTACTATGGTCTACAGAAACCCTACTATGGTCTACAGAAACCCTACTATGGCCTAAAGAAACACTACTATGGCCTAAAGAAACCCTACTATGGCCTAAAGAAACCCTACTATGGCCTAAAGAAACCCTACTATGGCCTAAAGAAACCCTACTATGGCCTAAAGAAACCCTACTATGGTCTACAGAAACCCTACTATGGTCTACAGAAACCCTACTATGGTCTACAGAAACCCTACTATGGCCTAAAGAAACCCTACTATGGTCTACAGAAACCCTACTATGGCATAAAGAAACCCTACTATGGCCTAAAGAAACCCTACTATGGTCTACAGAAACCCTACTATGGCCTAAAGAAACCCTACTATGGCCTAAAGAAACCCTACTATGGTCTACAGAAACCCTACTATGGCCTAAAGAAACCCTACTATGGCCTAAAGAAACCCTACTATGGTCTACAGAAACCCTACTATGGCCTAAAGAAACCCTACTATGGCCTAAAGAAACCCTACTATGGTCTACAGAAACCCTACTATGGTCTACAGAAACCCTACTATGGTCTACAGAAATGGACATACGCAGCATAAGAAAAGAGCTCAAAGGTTAACTGATGATCACTGTAGAAAAAAAGAAAATAACAAACAGCAAACAAATGTTAGACCTCCTTTGCTTGACTTATCAAGATGCCCAACAGTGACATATATCCTTGCTTATATTTTGTAATACACAGAGTAGCCCGAGGAAAATATAAAAAGTATTTCAATAAAAGATGAGATACGGGAACCAATGTTGTTTGTGATATGTGTAGCTAAAGGTAGGCTGTGTTTGATCTGCTCTTGGCTTGGTGGTCTGTCACAGCGATTGCATCTCGCCGTGTCAAATGTGGCGGTTTGGATTTGATGTGTACCAAGGCGAAAGGGAAGGCAGCTAGTGTATCCGCTTGGGGTTGTTTTGCACACGGACGGCACCTGTTAGGCATCCAGGGACACAGAACATCAGGCTGCTGTCAAACATCAGCAGGAGTTGAGCCCAGGCAAAATGACAATATATTTTTTATTTTTCTAGGCAGGCGGTGTAAGACAAATCCTTTCTAATAGGAACCTGTGGGGCTGCAGGGAGGGGAATGTGGTCGATACAGAGGGACAGACAGTCAGGGGGCTTTGATGATCCCCTATCTCTGTCTCCCTCCAAATGAAAAGGCAGGAGAGTGTGTGTGTGAGAGAGAGAGAGAGAGGGAGAGTGTGTGTGTGTGTGAGAGAGAGAGAGAGAGAGAGCGAGGGAGAGTGTGTGTGTGTGTGTGTGTGTGTGTGTGTGTGTGTGTGTGTGTGTGTGTGTGTGTGTGTGAGAGAGAGAGAGAAGCCTTGGGGGATTGAGCCAGGCTAAGTTTCTATTAGGGCTATCTACATAACACCTAAGATGTCCCTCTTTCTGATGTGACAGGCAGCCAGATTATCTCACATTAGGGAAAACAACAAAGCTGTGTGCTGTTCTGTATCGCTGGGAGGACAGCGCTGCATGGAAGATTTATCTATCTGTGGCACGGCTAGGGAACAAGGGCATTCATAAACAGACTGGAAATGTACATTTATATAAATACAAGTCTGTTACGTTTGGTTTTGTCTTTGAACACATTTTAGTCAATACAGTATTATTGAGGGAGCTAATTTACCTTAACCGACGAGTCTCAAATAGCCTCCTTTCCCTATTAATAGCCGGCCATTGGCACACATTTCAGCAAATAAAGGCCTGTTTCAAATAAACAAGGGGTCTAAATTAATTATTTACGAGGTTACCATGGACACAGCTGAAACCAAAATCAGGAGTGCATGATAGGCAGCCTAGTATGCAAATCTGCAATGGATTTGTTATTATAATGTTTATACTGGTCATACTTGTCACAGGTAGTCTTTTTTAACTTTGTATTAAGAAAAAGCTGTGTGTATTAAGGAAATAGAGGCCTGGCTCAAATATTAGCTAGTGCAATTTTGACCCATCCTGTTGATTTCATAAGGACAAACAAAACTATACATCCCATTGCTAATCAGTGCATTGCTCAGAGTGCATGATAAACACAATCATCCCTAGAGTCATGCAATGTTCCTGAGACAACAGCACAAACATCAAATTAAACCCCCTCCATCTCCCATCATGCATTGTGTCTGTAATAACCTCCAACCACTGCAAACATCATTCACCAGTCACTGTTTGAAGCTATCACACAATTGCAAAACAAATTATGTTCTATCTGTGAATGACTCTGGGAGTGTCTGTGTTTGGTTTCACTAATAGTTTCCAGTGACAGAGAGGGATGGAATCTCTTAGTGTCAGCATCTGAATTTGAGGTGTGTGAGCAAAGTGGATATCCACTCGTTTCTCATAGGTGTCCCTGCTAAGAGCACTGTGATGGAAGGAAAACTGTGTGTGTGTGTGTGTGTGTGTGTGTGTGTGTGTGTGTGCGCGCACATGCGTGCGTGTGTGTGTTTATTACTGTCACCAGAGAGACGTTTCCACACCGGGTAGTCAGCCAGCCCTCTCCCTCTTTTATTTAAACCGAAGCCTTTCTGGCCAACAGGATGAGAGTCATTAAGCTCAGGTGAATCGAATTAAGATCATAGAACAGCTTTAAATGGCTTAGTATGGCCTAAGAACAGACACTGGACTCGCTGTAGAGCTGTAGGGTGTCCAAGGGTGGGGGGAGAGGGCACCAATAGACAACTTTCCTCTTAAGAAACTGGAAATGGCTGCTCCCACCTTGAGCCAAAATGGGCCCAGGTCTTTCTTTCAATGAAATGAACAGACAGCTTCCAATTGGGGAGAATTGTAACATGTGCTCAGAATGGGAACAACTATTATTATGTCGTCTTCAAGAATAAATGTCGCCTGTCTGGGTACTGCTGAAAACATGTCTGGTGCAACAAATTAGGCATCCTTAATAATTGTCCAAAAGCAATGTTAGACAGATTTGAAATACTGTAGCAAACCGTGTACTGTGGGAAGGTGAAGACAGTTACCGCTCTAGAAAAATAAAACCGGGAGAAAGGTATCTGCGTCTTAAGATTGCAAAGCCTTGTTGAAAGTGTTAGCTTGAGCATTCTCCAGCCCACGCGCTCCCACGTCAAAGCTATATATTTAGAAGGGGAGGCTTTTTTCTCTCTGTGTGCCGTGGTGCGAGAGGTGCACGGGGGCTCTGAAATGTTTGTCTTTGTTCTCCTCCCTGAGTTTTTTTCGTGTGGGCGTTTAAAGTTTCAAGAACCACCTCGGGACTGCATTTCAACAGATGGAGGTTTAACTAAAGTGTTCACATCCAAATCAGAGCTGTACTTTTGTAGCCTGGTGTTTGTTTGTGTATGTTTTTTCGACAGCGTTGAGGGTGCACTTTCACATACCTACCAAGGGCCTGTCATATCAAGCCATTTCATAAGTTAAAATGTCTTAAACAGTAGGTGTGACCTAATCGAATCAGAAGAATCCAGTAACTAGCCCTTTCGCTGTCGGTTGACTATGGCAATAGCCTTGATTAAACCACGTTAATATCTTTGTTGAACAAATCCCAAATTGTGTTGAACGACACCGTAGCTGTCCATGGTGCTGAATTGCACATGAGGGCAGAAAGCAGCAGTGGTAGGTAGGCCTGCTGTTCCACAGCGTGCGTCTATGTCACTGTCCGTGGTGCTGAAACATTGAGGATGTCTGTCATGACACCACAGTAGTCAAACAGGCTTCTGTGTTCTTTTTCTCTGCGACTTGAGGACTGTCCAGAGCGGATTGGAATGACATGTCACCGATACGCTTCGGCCCCCGATTAAAATGTTTAAGATAGGACTGCAAACCCCAAACCAATCCAAATATACCATGCATCGGTCAGAAAATCGATTCAAACGTTATGTTGTTTCTCATATTACTTTCTTTTTATCTTCCGAAAATATCTCATAATTTGTGACAACTGATGAGGCCTCATTCAGTGTCGAACTAAGCATGTAACTGTGTTGACAGTTATTGATCTACAAGTCGTTTTGCATGCCAAACAACCCTATTGCATGTCAGTAGCCTAGTCAACTGTGCACTGTGCTCAGATTCGCGCGCAGACCAACACGAGGTAGGCAGCCTGTTCCTGATCTTGCACATCTGCTTGGCACCTTCAGCATTCAAATGTTAAAATGTCTTGCGCAATATTAGGCTTCATTAATTGAGTGACAACCTGTGTAATTTGCTAGGTTATTGTTATTTATGCTTGCAAATGTATTTTACCGTAAGCTACCGAGACACAACTCACATCTGCCAATACCTGCTTAACGTGGCTTACAATATATTTGATTTAGATTGTTCAGGTTTACCATCAGCAATAGTATCGGTAGTTTTGCTTTAAAAAAATCGGTGTATATGGTCAGTTTTTGATATACAGGGTAAAGTTGATCATTTCATAACGAGGAATCACTAAAAATGTCCAAACGGTCAAAACCATTGGATTTTGAGATGGGCTATGTCATAGCTCATTTGTAAACGATACATATGGTCAAGAATTCAATTAATGTCGCCAATTGAGAAAAATGCGTTTGACTTAAAAGTTACTTTTCCAGGGAAAAATGCACATTATTGAACATAACTTTGCCAAGCGAAACAAATCTTTCCACGCACAGGGTAGGCAGCAACTTTGAGCCATGGTGACAGTCAGCTAAGCTATACTTTTTCATGTCTAAAACGCGTTTCTCATTCCAATGGACAACTTGAGAAAAATAGTAATTACTTTTCTGACCTGTAGTTTTGTGGTCAGATTTTGTGTATAGGAGTAAAATTCCTGCCATAGATGTTTTGTTGTTGTATTATCTGTCTGTGGAGTATTGCATTGCATTATATACACTCTTAGAAAAAAAGGTTCCATAAAGAACCAAAAAGGGTTCTATCGCTAAAAGTTTATATAGAACCGTTTTATAAGGATTTGATCATAACCTTAGGGGTTCTTCTTAACTGAACCAAAATTGGTTCCATATAGAATGCTGTATGGTGCCATTTATTCATTATGGCTATAGTAATATATAGTAATATTCAGTGGTGTAAAAATACTTTGAAGTACTACATAAGTCATTTTTGGGGGAATCTGTATTTTACTTTTACTTCACTAGATTCCCAAAGAAAATAACATACTTTTTAATCCATACATTTTCCCTGACACCCAAAAGTACTCGTTACTTTTTGACAGGAATATGGTCCAATTCATACACTTATCAAGAGAACATCCCTGATCATCCCTACTGCATCTGATCTGGTGGACTCACTAAACACAAATGCTTAGTTTGTAAATGATGTCTGAGTGATGGATGTGCTCCTGGCTGTCCTTAAATTGAAAAAACAAGAAAATGGTGCCATATGTTTTGCTTAATGTAAGGACTTTGAAATGATTTATACTTTTGATACTTAAGTACATTTTAGCCATTCCATTTACTTACATATATTTAAAACCAAATACTTTAAGAGTTCTACTCAAGTAGTATTTTACTGGGTGACTTTCACTTTGACTTGACTCATTTTATATTAAGGTATCTTTACTTTTACTCAAGTATGACAATTGAGTACTTTTCCCACCACTGATAATATTTCGATCTGAGAATATAATATAATAAACAATTAAATAACAAAAGAATACCAGCATCGTTTTCTGATTTTATTGTCATTGTGCAAGCATAGTTAAAAAAAAAAATGCACTGGTGGCCAGGGAAGCATCTCTTTGTTTGAATGATGTCCCACTTCAATCTTGGTACCAACTCTGGTGGACTTTATTATGGAACAGTAGGCTACATTAGGGGTTGTTGCCTGGCTGGTTCCCGAGAAGATGAAGAAAGGAGCAAAAACATGTTAATCTTCAGTAATAAACATGAGTTCCTCTGCCAAAATGAAGACAAAATGCCATGCAGACAATTATTATGATGTAGAAGAACAATTTACATGCAGTTGTTGTTGTCATCATCATCAGCAGCTGAAAGATAGTTGGTTTACTGCCAGACTGCGCAAAACATACTGTAGATAGTGTGTTAAAAGTCAGGTAATGATGAACTATTGAATCACCAAAACGTATTATAAATACTTGATTATGAATCATTACGTGCATTCAACAGAGGTCAGCAAAAGTCTTTTAATGGCTTCATTAAAAATAATCCACACTGAAATAAAAGTTACAATTAGCTAATTGGCTCTGTAGCTCTTTTTGGCATATTCAATAAGACCAATTTATGTTATTTGTAAGAGTTAGCTAGCTTGTAAAATGTCTAATTAATGTACCATTTTCCTGTCTAGAATTCTGAAGTAACCTTATCTAGCTAGCCTATAGTTTATCATATCACTTTGGCTTCATATATTTGAATTAAATAAACTTTGGTTACCTTCATAAATAAACAAATAATGTGCTTATTTGTAGGTTATTTACATGTTCAACCACCGGCCTCTCGTGTCGTATGCTGGATTGGCTACCTAATTATACATCTAGCTAAGGTGTTTTGAGGTTGTAGAATCAGTATTTATACAAATTGAAAGGTGTACGAAAATTAGGTAGCTAGCTAGCTCGAGCTAGTGTAGTGAAATTCTAGCTAATAGTGCAAATGAGTTTTTATGATGAGGCCGTTTCTGTTCTGCCGTGATTAGTGCGCGGAGTTGACGTTGCATGAAAGCTGTGTGCATCACGTTAGCCAAATGTTACAAAGTAGTGAGGCAGACTCGCCAAAATAAGTGTCAAAGTCAGACACCTGCTGATTTCTAAGAACAGTCTCTTGACTTACAACTTCATCAACAAACTGGCAAACTAACTACCGAAATGGCCATTCAAACAAGCTAGCGCTAGGCTGCGAACTAGAGCAATTTTGCTGAAAAGGCAGATAGTTAGCTGTCATTTCAGAGTTTGACGTGACCGTGTTAGCTGTTGTTGGCTAAAACAAGATGTTCCATATATAACCACAAATACGCTTTTTTTCTAAGTGTCCGCTACCTTTACATTGGAACTGTGTGACAAGGTTCTAGCTAAACCTACGCCAAAGAGATGTAGCCTTGCTGTATTTACAGGAAGCAGTACAGCCTATATTGTATTTTTTGTTAATTAATGAGAGATGAGCTGATGCGTCATCTCACCCTTTACACAAAAAACAAATGTGGGGAACGCCTCGCATCGTATCCATATGTTGTTTTTATTTATGCACAGGACAAAATACTTCAAAGAGAGTGCACTCTCACACGCTAACTTCCCCCCTCTATCATTCTCTCTCCCTCCCTCTCTTTTCCATATTTCCCTCTCTGTCTCTCCTGTCCCCATCAAAGCCATTTTTCTCCTCGCTCAGCGGCGGCTGTGCTTCTCTCGGGATTGTGAGCGCTCAAGCGCTGCAGGCATCCCCGAAGCCAGTGCGTAGCCTACAAACACTCCCTGCACGACCAGACAGGCCCCTTTATATTAGCGCCCGTGAAATATAGTACATCCACCCAATATCTGGGTTATACAGCGATGGGGGAAACAAAAGCACCGTTTCCAGCATATTGGAAGCTGTAATGCGCTGACAACCTGTTGATATTACACCACTGCACCTTTAAGGTTTCTCTCTCTGCTCCTCCGACACATATGAGCTCTCATTAAGTCATTTTGCAACCCAAAAGGTTGTGTACAATGAGGATGGGCCTCAAATGCGTATTCATAAAACAAACAAATAGGTCACTGTTATGATAATAAACATTCTTATTTATAGCTAAAAAATAGTCCTAATGTAATCAAGCTAACAGCTCAGCTATAATGAAAAATGTTAATGAGAAATCTTCCCTAATATTATCCTGTAGCCTTCTATTCTCTCTAGAGGACAGAACAGTGGAGAGATGACGAAAAGACTGGCCCAGAACTCACCGACACATCCATCTGCTCTGCCTTTCTTCCCATTTCAATGCATTTCTGGGGCGCTAGTGCATTATTAACAGTTGAAAACAGCCTGAGCTTTCCAATAAACGCTCATTATTCAAATTTCTACAACTAATACATAAAAATGATTTTAATCCCCTTCACCTTTCTCCCGCTAGACCACATTCCGTGTTTGTAGCCTACTATCCGATGAAATGAACATAGGTAACCTATGATAATTCAACTGGAATACAGACAGCAGGGTTAATTTATTAATAAACATGATGCTAGTCTGTGCGTCATTTTCAGAGGTCCTCATTAAAAACGATGTGCATAAATGGAGCAGATTAAAAAAAGATGGAAATGCGGATTATGATATGAAATAACCGTTTTGGTTTCCAATTAAGCTTATGCTTGATAATTAGCCGAAAGGGTTTCTTGCCTTAATTCTACCCTCCCCTTCACTTCTTATACAACCACTTTTCACAATCTGCCACGTTGCCAGAGAAATGAGATCACTGTCGCCTGCGCATTCACGTGGAAAGCCCCATATTCCTGCGCGTTCTAATACAGAGAGACAGCTCTGTCATCTTGGGTCCTGCCCTGGTCCTGACAAACAGAACCCTACCGTATTTGTTGTTAGCCTACATTCCAGAGTACAGTGACAAAAACGTCCCCACCTATTGTAAGAATAGATTCATAAAAGTGTCTAGGAAGTGATGGGCACAAAACCACCAAAAAGATGGTGCCCACAAATTGTGCAATTTTATTGGGAGTAACTAATATTTACATGCTCTTGTGTATTACAGAAGTAGTAGTACCATTGATAAATCATTTATTTCAGTCACTCACTACACTGTCAGCCTCCATTGTCATTTTACAAATATATGCATACATTAGGCCTACATGACATTACATGACTGCATTGCATGCCATCTTTTCACTAGACAGTGTTACTGTTCAATCCAACCCGCAACATCTGTAATTGAATATAATTGCATTGAGTCACAATGGAAACTAAGTGAGATAGTCATGGATAGTATAGTTCAGGCAGAAGCTGTGGGCCTGCTCAGTAGGCTGTATTATATAGAGAACCCTGTCCCTCCCTAACCCTCCCTAGCCAGAGACCGAAATCATAGCTAACGGTCATATTTGACTCCTCTCTGATATACCTGCTCAGTTGCCTTGAGAAGAGAGACTAGATTGTTTGTTTTGCCGAGCCCTCTTTCATTTCGCAGGGGGCAGGGACACCATTAATATTGTCTTGCCATACATCTTATACACTGGTAATGCAGGCATTGCCTCAAGATGAAAATAAATAGTGCATTACCATCACCCTGCCTGATGACACATGGAGCTTGCTGTGGCTGCTCTGAATAGCCTTGACACAGGCAGGGGGAGAGGAGGGGAGAGAAGAGGAGGATAGCATAGGACACCGTCTTCCACAGAAGGACACGGAGACTAATGCATTTGTGCAGGCCCTATCCACATCCTATCCTACAGTATGTTTGCAGAAGTATTACCAGAGGATAATGTCAGCTCTGTCTTATTGCAGTATATGAGTGGTGTGACACTGGTCTTAGATCCTGGGATAGCTGACTAGGGCTTGATAGGATGATAGGATGACAGAGTACAGTGGTAGGCCGTGTTTGAGTAGCCTCACAAGGAATTTCAATTAGGTGGTTAGTATGTACATTAAACCTACCAAACTTAATTCAAACCTCCTTTTCTTTCTCCTCGCTTTCAGATGGAGAAAATCTCCTATCATGTATTATTATTACGTTCGTTTTCATTTCACTCACCCAGTTGGAGAAGGACTGACAGCTCAAAAAGAATGAATAGGCCACATGCACCGCCCTGACTCTTTCTTCTTTCTCTCCCTGCGTTTATGTTTTATTCATCTGTAATGTTGTAATGCAAAATTGATATTAGTGAATAATACATTGACGCTGTATAGGTCAGATGGATTCCCATTTAATTGGTGAGTGTTTAGTGTGTAATTGTAATGTAGAGAACAACTGAAGAAAGAAGGGAGACGCCAAAGACGTTTCCTGCTACACGTCATCTTTTAAAAACTCCTTTAACACACACACACATGCGCACGCACACACACACACACACACACACACACACACACACACACACACACACACACCCAGTGGCGGTCGGTGCCGTTTAAGATCAGGGTGACTGATTTTTTTTTATTATGAGCATGGCTTTATTTCTATTACAGCTTATTGGATGACTGTCATTCATATTCCATTCACCTAGTTCAATGTAACATAAATAGTGCCAGGCTACTACATGATACTCACATTTTCCCTATACCCATCAAGAGGTTGCTACAACCTAAACAACAAATTAAAGTTTCCAATGTAGGTGCACAGGTTCGAGAGAAAATGTGGAGTAATCAAGGTGACAGCCAGTGACACATTCAATATCGCCTTGCACACTATTGCCTGCATCTAGCTGATCTAGTGTGTAATCATTAGTCCAAACAGTTGCAAACAAGAGTTTCTATTGGACAAATTCATTATCCTCTTTTCATTCTGTTTGCTTCCGTTTAAGGAACGTTTTTCAACAGAATCAGTGGAATGAATACACCCCTGATCACCCTCTAACACGGTTCACTTTCATAGCAGCCACAAACAAACAGCATGATCCCTTTGCTCGTTGTATAATTCCTTCTTGCATCTATGCACTCTCCTCTCACCTTTTCCTTTTGCTTGTGGACTTCATTGCCCAACACAGCAGCTGTCTGTGACCAGGAGACAAAGCCTTTCCAAGCCAAACCATAACTGCTAACCGCTACACACAGCCTACATCGTTGTTTCACCATATTAGCTAACATCATAGTCAACATAGCTACTAGAGCTAACACGTTAGTAAACCCGCAACAATCATGCAGTACAGTGTACAGCAAGTAGTTTAGCAGTTCACCGGGTGGGCCACGGTGGCAATAAATTAATAAAACTAAAAGCTTACCTTGACTTGGAAGAGTTCCAGTGTTGGATAGCTATGGCCAGCTAGCAAAGATAGCATCTCTTTTTGTTTGAGCCGGGTGTTTGACTAGGCTAAACTAGCTAGCTGGATTCTCTAGCTAAGTAAGTGAAAGTAAAGAAAATTCAACAAAATATAGCTCTCTCTCTCTTGCTTCTTCATTTTTTAAAGAAATGCATTTGTTAAAAACTGTTCAACTGTTGTCTTTCTCTCTCTTTGAGTCAAATACTCACCACATTTTATGCACTGCAGTGCTAGCTAGCTGTAACTTATGCTACTAGATTCATTCTCTGATCCTTTGATTGGGTGGACAACATGTCAGTTCATGCTGCAAGAGCTCTGATAGGTTAGAGGACGTCCTCCGGAAGTTGTCATAATAATTGTTTAAGCCTATGTAAAGGGGTTAAAACCATGACGCGCCTAGGTATTGTATTGAAGTCAATGTACCCAGAGGAGGACGGAAACTAACTGTCCTCCGGCTACACCATGATGCTACCCCAGAGGTTACAGTAGACGTTCATTGCAAAACTGTGTGTTTTAATCAATGATTTAGTGACATGAATATATTTAATATAGTTTTATTTTCATGAAATTCACTGAGGAGGATGGTCCTTCCTTTTCTCCTCTGAGGAGCCTCCACTGACACACACACACACACACACACACACATGCTTTATGCCTCCCTCCGGAATGAAAGAAAGAATAGAGAAATTTGTCATTTTCTGTCTATTGTATAGAACTAAACAGCCCTCTTATATTGAATATCTAAATGGGCAATCAGCAGTTGAAACAATAACAAAGCAGTCACCCCACCTCTGTTTTCATAATTAGCTGAGGAATGGGGCTGGAGAGATGTAACCACTCTTAAATTCATAGACAGCAATGGATGCAAGGACTGACCATCCATGACATCAAGATTATAGTTTAAAAAAAATGTTAAGGCTATGGAGGAAGACAGTGTTTGAACGTTTAAACCTTTCGGACCTTGCGTCCTTGGCAACAGCTTCGGTCCCACACACAAAGGGTAAAGAAAAAGGGAATCTCTCATTGAAATGCATTCATTTTAGTGCTGCGTTAAATGGCTTCAAATCTAATATTTTAATATAATCACTTTCTATTTATAACCAAGTTAATGCCTGACTTGTGATGAGCAAGCCATCAAGTGGATTTCTTTTTTTAAAAGTCACTTTTACCACTTACTTTAATCTACGAAGCCAAGGTACAAAAATGGCAATTCAATACAGGCCAGAAAAACTGCATGCTATGCTGGTGCTACTGTAAAAAGGCATGAAATTGGCTGCTAAGTACTACTAATAGTAGCTAATATAGACGAGGCAAAAATAGTTGCATCTCTTTGAGTCGTCAAGCGGCAGAGCTAGCTAGCTGTTGAGCATTTTGAACACGACAGCTTCTAGCAACCCAAAGACAGCAAGCTAGCTAGCTATTTTCCAGTTAGACATTTGTTTCATAGCCCATCTAGCTAAGGTTGCAAGCTAACTTAATCTAGCAGTTCCAACCTGCCTAGCTGTCCATTGCTAGCTGGTTGGATGGGCCATCCAACCAGCTAGCAATGGGCAGCTAGCTAAATATTTATAGTACAGACCAGATGTTCTTCAAGTCGTTGGATATTACTAGTGCTGTAGTAAATGATCTATTATACATCCAGTTAAGGTGGCATTAATATGATTTAAACCTACAAATATAGCATGTTAGTTTTAAACAAAACACGTAAGTGAATGGGGTATCCAATGTTCTGAAGCTTTCTTTACCTTTCATGGTCGTTGATAAGCTAAACAATGGGCCTCACCTCATTATTTACAAACGATGGAGTAAAATATGCTTACATTTTGTGTTCTGATTGGGTACGACCTTTGAACTAAGCTAATTTATTCTCCAAGAATCAATGGGTATATCTCATTAAGTAAAAACATGTATGTAGCAATCACAAATTGCCCCTTAATGTTGTGAAAACCAGAAAAACTGTTCTAACATTAAAAAACACCATCATGTAACGGCTATGATGCCATTTATACATTTAGTTAATCAACGATTAAGTTATATCAAGTGATCTCAGTATGTAGATCCATGCATTGTATAGATTTCCTACAGAGCTCACTAGCTCTCCATAACCTGACTGAATGCATAGCATCTGACCTATGATCAGAATGGAATAATATGTAAAAAAGAATGATCAATAACGGAAAAAACAAAGTAGGGCTTAGTTGCTGATATTCCTATAACAATGGAGCAAGAAAGACCTGTGTGATGACGCAAGCTGCTCTACAGTATATCTCACTGCCGGTTCCTCCACAGCGTTGATGTTTGTCTCACAGTATCATCATCTGCCATTTTGTTGTCTTGCCATCCAGCCCTCTCCTTGATCATGTGACCCAGCAGCTCCACCCTTGTAGGATGTGTAGTGAAGCTATCATCCTGTGAACCTCGGAGTCATGGGGGGAAACACGAGACTGAAACATCTCAACAACCTCAAAACGTCGTCAAAACTTGTGTATTTGTCAGGTTGACCTGGATTTACTCAGACTTCCAAACAGCTCAAGTCCCATTCATCTAACAAAACTCTATTTATGAACCCATAGAAAAAGAAGAAACCAGGTAGAATGAACGTAGGGGGAAATATTATGTTCTGCTTGAGAGTCTCATTCGGTGGATTTGCCTGGAAGCCCTCTCGTCAAATGTGATGAAGAGCTGAAGTAAGTCGCTGTAACGAACCAGACGCCAATGTCTAAAGCAGACGTCTAGTGGAGGCGCTGCTTGAATTTTAATCAACCCCTCCACACATTTCCCCCTCTTCCACGACAAGCCCACACGGACAGAGCAGAAAACACAAGGTATATCGCAGAACACCCCTCCCTCCCTTCTCCTACTCTATTCCCCCTTAGCCTCCAACCCTCCAATCCCCACTCCCATCCCTATCCCAATCCTCGGCCACGGTGCGAACCGAGGTTTATTTCCCTAGTGGAAATATTGGCCTGTCAGAGGCAGATCAATTGCCAGTTTCCGGGGCACTTCATGGTTGCTCTAATTATAATCCGGTGCAGCTGGCGCAGGCCCGCGTAGCTGTGGGGCAGTCATTGTAATAGTGGCATCACTGGGCGATGGATCGACTGGAGCGCGGGCCAAAGCCTCGCAGTCACTCTTAACGCTCCATGCAGTGGAGAGGCTTTACTCTGGCAGCAGGCACAGGGGCCAGAGTGTCTTATCTGCCTCCTCCATGCGGTTGGCCTGGGCCTGGGCCGGCATGTGCTCGGTGCTGGGGGAGTGCATTACTGATTCTATCCCCAGCTAGCGCCACCGGCCCACTCCCCTCTTCTCTCTCCTCTCTCCTCTCGTCACAACAGGATCCAGGCTCTCTGCCATGCCATGCCTGCGTGTGGAGACCAAGACGGCTCCTATCCAGTATGCATGCTGCTGTACCTGGGAAGGCCCCGCAGTTCTGGAAGCTTTTGTTTGGAGCGTGCAGAGAGAGTGTGCTTCTCGGATGAGAGGTGTTGTCCACAGCATAGCAGGGAAACAACTTTGCCATAATTAACTTCTTGTACGTTCAGTATGGCCGAAATATGAGTTTAATTGGCCGTGAATATGGTGCAGTACAGACTTGGCGGACTGGAAGACAGAGTATACATGACAAATACACGCGCAGATTAGATTTTCTTTGTTTAAATATTGCTGTAGTCTTCCTCGCCAATGGGAGTGTGAATACTGTGCTGCGATTGTGCTCCACCACCTCTCCTCACTGGTATTCTGTGATCCCATTTTGACAAGTTGGAGGAAGTGTGAGAGAAGAGTGTAAGGGAGTGGGTGAGAAAGAAGAGAGAGAGACAGAGAGGGGGGGTGAGAGAGAAGAGAGAGAGACAGAGAAGGAGCAGAGACAGGTGACAGATACAGTAGGTGGGGGGAGAAAGGGAGGGAATAAGAAATAAATAGGAGTTGAGATAGAAACAGCGAGAAAGAGAGAGACGTAAAGAAATAGAGTGAGAGGGAGGGGAAGAGAGAGGCGAGAGAGAAAGAGAGTGTACTGACAGTTTGGGCATACTGTACATACTTCAAGTTAACAGAGTTATATAAGCAGATGCTGCTGGGGTGCTCTGGGCCACGGCTGGAGATGGGTAGGTTCTCTATCACTGGAGTGAAGGAGGGAGGGGAGGGAAAGAGGGTGGGAGGGGAGGGAAAGAGGAAGGGAGGAGAGCCTCAGGGGCCTGGGGAGCTGGTGAGCAATGTTAATTTTGGTAGCTATTTTAGTTTTTAGTTTTAGTCTTAAAATATATTTTTAGTCTTAGTCACATTTTGGTAATTTCATCCTTCATTAGTTTTAGTTATTATCAGTCGACTAAAACTCTGGACAATTTTGGTCTAGTTTTAGACACAGTCATTTTAGTCACATTTTAGTCAGTGCATTTTTTCCATTAAATAATGAATATCTACCTCTAACTTCCACCATGTGCACATTCAGACAGCCTTGTCCAACTAGTCTTACTATCCCCTCATATAGCTGGCACAATGCTATTTTGGCATATTGTAACCAATGCCAGCCATGATTTACCATGTAGGTAGTCTACAGGTAAACAATTTAGGCATAGGCTACACAGCTCTTTTCTCCCAATCATAACCTTGGGATTAGGGTACATAACAGTGATTATCTTAAAAGGGGGAGAATCTGAGCTTTCCAAAAAATACCATCATTATTACTGTACTCCTAATATTCAGCATGTGGCATTAATATTTCCAATCGTAAAAAAGAAACTGCATTTGTCGCCTGCGAGAGCATCGACACAGATTAATAACAGTACACATTTTTTAAAATGTTTTTTTATTTCACCTTTATTTAACCAGGTAGGCCAGTTAAGAACAAGTTCTCATTTACAACTGCGACCTGGCCAAGATAAAGCAAAGCAGTGCGACACAAACAACAACACAGAGTTACACAGGGAATAAACAAGTGTACATTCAATAACACAATAGAAAAAAGAAAGTCTATATACAGTGTCTGCAAATGGCGTGAGGAGGTAGGCAAAAAATAGGCCATGGTAGCGAAGTAATTACAATTTAGCAGATTAACACTGGAGTGATAAATGAGCAGATGATGATGTGAAAAGTAGAGATACTGGTGTGCAAAAGAGCAGAAAGTAAATAAAAACAGTATGGGGATGAGGTAGCAGCGATCGGTTAACTGCTCAGATAGCTGATGTTTAAAGTTAGTGAGGGAAATATAAGTCTCCAGCTTCAGCGATTTTTGCAATTCATTCCAGTCACTGGCAGCAGAGAACTGGAAGGAAAGGCGGCCAAAGGTGGTGTTGGCTTTGGGGATGACCAGTGAGATACACCTGCTGGAGCGGTGCTATGGGTGGGTGTTGTTATCGTGACCAGTGAGCTGAGATAAGGCGGAGCTTTACCTAGCATAGACTTATAGATTTAGATTTATAGGGGTTAGACTCTGATGTGATAAAGCATCTAAAAGCCTACATGAAAGTAGGAGTAACATTTTTTGTTTCTAGTGTTACGTTCCCCAGCAAGAAAGGCAAATAATGTCACTCAAACAGAAGGCGGAACAAACAAAGAGTCACTGACAACAACCAAAATGAAACAGGTGGGGGTTTTAGGAGGGGTTCTGAAAGATATTCATTGGGGTGTCCACTGATAGTTGACTAGCAACAACAACTGGAGCCTAAAAGACATCCACCTTGAGCATCCACTAAATTTGCCCAAGAAGAGGCAAACAAAAGAAAAACCAACACCAAACTTAAAGACATCAAGCAAACCAAGAAGTGGAGCAAAACAAAAACAGGGAAGATCAGATAAAGGATTGTCTTTCTAGAAATCAAACAGGGAGCGCCAACTAAAGGTGTTGACCCTCCACATCTCTCTAGACAACTGGAGCACTGGGCCAGCCGCTCGTAAATATCACCTGGACAAGTGAAACACCTTCCGACTAACAAGATGGACACCAGCACAGGTGTAACACATACTGTTTGCCCTACGTGCTAACGTGCTAAAGTCCTACCTCAAAACATAAATGGAAAACCCAAAACCTGGAACACTAGCTAAGGTTAATTAGAATTGTCCTGGCTTGTTGGCTGCACATCAGCCAAAACTAATATGGAGTGGTTCACGTACGTCATGTAGGCTGGGGTGAGGAACCGAGCCAGGAAGATGGAGGGAAAAGGGACAGAGGTGAGATGAAAAGAAAGAGAGAAAGAGAGATTGAGAAATGAAAAGGGAATAGTGACTGCAGGCATGCAATAGAGTTAGAGGAAGGAAAGCAACTGTGTCTGGCTATAGCTGGCTTTGTGAAGGATGAATAGAGATTGATGTGGTAATGAAGGAGTTAAATGTAGGGACATACAATTGTGTGTGTGAACAGTATGTGTGATGTGTAAAGACGTCAAGGTGCGAAAGAAACTATATCACGTTCTTAGCCAGTTACATTACCTGGCAATCTAAACGTTAATTAATTACTGTGCATATTCATGCAGACATCCTGTAATACCCATCTGTGTGGATGTGCCTGTGTGTGTACGTGACGTTCGTGTGTTCGTTATCTTTCGCTGGGCCTTGAACATGATATCACACTGCTCTATTGACGACAGCGGGGGAGGAGGGATTTTTCTTTTATACCCAGTTCATGGTCTAGCAAACGAAATTGACCATGAAAAGGAAAAATAACAAAATCTGAACCCCCTTCCCCAAAATCCCTACAGGAGATGCGGGTTCCAGCACTATTCCTCTCCTCCTTCCCTCCCTCCCCTCCCATCTTTTCTTCTCTTTTCTTTTGTGTTTCAAACCGCTGGCTGCTTGAGCTCCCTCCCTTTATCTTTTAGTTCTTTTCATATTTGTCTGACTCAAGCCTCTGTAATGCCTTTTTTCATTCCGTTCATTCCATCGGCTTTTCTCGGACTCCTTAATGCCCCCTCTCTCTCTCTCCATCCATCTCTCTCTCCGTCCATCCATCTCTCTCTCTCTCCCTCCCTCTCTCTCTCTCTCTCTCTCTCTCTCTCTCTCTCCATCCCCCTCTCTCTCTCTCCCTCCATCCCTCTCTCTCTCTCTCTCTCTCTCTCTCTCTCTCTCTCTCTCCATCCATCTCTCTCTCCCTCCATCCATCCATCTCTCTCCCTCTCTCTCTCTCTCTCTCTCTCTCTCTCTCTCCCTCCATCCCTCTCTCTCTCTCTCCCTCCATCCCTCTCTCTCTCTCTTTCTCTCTCTCCTGCCATCCCCTCTCTCTCTCTCTCCCTCCATCCCCCTCTCCCTCCCTCCATCCATCCTCTCTCTCTCTCTCTCTCCATCCATCCCTCTCCCTCCATCCCCTCTCCCTCCCTCCATCCATCTCTCTCTCTCTCTCCCTCCATCCCTCTCTCTCTCTCTCTCTCTCTCTCTCCATCCCTCTCTCCATCTCTCTCTCTCTCTCCCTCCATCCCTCTCTCTCTCTCTCTCTCTCTCTCTCTCTCTCTCTCTCTCTCTCTCTCTCCCTCCATCCCTCCATCCATCCATCCATCTCTCTCTCTCTCTCTCCCTCCATCCCTCTCTCTCTTTCTCTCTCTCCCTCCATCCCTCTCTCTCTCCCTCCCTCTCTCTCTCTCCCTCCATCTTGGCGCTTCCTCTATTGGAGATGTGACAGGTGTGTCACGGCTCCCTCCATCACGACTCTAAACTTGTTGACCTTTGTCTTAGAGATTACTCCACTCACGGCTCCCTCTCTCTCGCCAGCCTGGATTGACACGATTGCCTGGCAACAAAAGCCCCCGCTGATGCGGCGTGACCATGCCACCCTGTCGGCTTCCTGCTAGCCCCCTATCTCAACCTGTCATGGAATTACCACACCCCCCCCTCCCACCAAACACCATTTTACTCTTCTCAGTGTTAATTATCTTCCCATCCAGGAGGAAGAAAGAGAGGGAGGGATGAGGAGAGCGAGGGTGGCAGGATGCTTATAGAAATATCAGCCATTGTTTCCCTCAGTCTGCGCGGTGTAATCACTCAGCCTTAGTGCGGTAATGACGCCATCTGGTCACAGGGAAGATGGCAGCTTCTCTCCAGCTGAAAAATGTATTGCATATATCCAGGGTGATTAGAGCATCAGCTGTACCTCCCTTTTTATTTATTCCCTGTGAGGGGAGATGTACCGTACACATGAGAGGAACTAACTAAGAGAATAGGAAATGGCGGATGGTTTCTGTGGTTGAGAGTATACAATGGAGGTTTTGAGATCGAGATTACCATTTATTTTGTGCTGTGGGTTTGGATATTTACGTGTGTGTGTGTGTGTGTGTGTGTCCGTGCGCGGGAGTGTGTGTGACAAAGAGCGAGATAGTTGTTTTGTGTGTGCCCTTCGCCTGTAAATGATTGAATTGTGATGATTGCATGGGGAGACTTTCCCAAAATCAGCGGGCGAGTGCCATTTTCACTGATTGAACATTGTTTGCCTAATCCATTCCCTCCTGTGACTTGGCCCGTCTCTTTTGGAAACAACAGGTCGACATACTGCACGACACATTGTTCATGGTTAAAGGTTGCCACTCCTAGATTTAGACATGAAGAAATACATTTAAAGAACACGGCCGTGATACAAATGGACGCTGCGGGCTTATCTAGTCGGCATTCGAGGAGTTAAACTAAAAAATAAATAACAACATGACAGTGAAGTTCTTAAATGATCTGTTGCCATGGTAACACGTTCTATTGATGTATCTCAGCCTCATCTTCTCTTACTTGCTCTTTCGCTCGCTCGCTCTCTCCCTCGCTCTCCTTTTCATTATCTCTCCCTCTCTCTCCTTTTCACTCTCTCTCCCTTTCATTATCTCTCCCTCTCTCTCCTTTTCACTCTCTCTCCCTTTCATTATCTCTCCCTCTCTCTCCTTTTCATTCTCTCTCCCTTTCATTATCTCTCCCTCTCTCTCCTTTTCACTCTCTCTCCCTTTCATTATCTCTCCCTCTCTCCTTTTCACTCTCTCTCCCTTTCATTATCTCTCCCTCTCTCTCCTTTTCACTCTCTCTCCCTTTCATTATCTCTCCCTCTCTCTCCTTTTCACTCTCTCTCCCTTTCATTATCTCTCCCTCTCTCTCCTTTTCACTCTCTCTCCCTTTCATTATCTCTCCCTCTCTCTCCTTTTCACTCTCTCTCCCTTTCATTATCTCTCCCTCTCTCTCCTTTTCACTCTCTCTCCCTTTCATTATCTCTCCCTCTCTCTCCTTTTCACTCTCTCTCCCTTTCATTATCTTTATCTCTCTGTCCTTTGCTTCCTTCTCACTCTCACTCTGTCTCCATCAATTTCTTCATGTTTCTCGCTCCTTGTCTCGCCTTCGATTTCTCCCCCATCGCTCTCTCTCTCTCTCTCTCTCTCTCTCTCTCTCTCTCTCTCTCTCTCTGTCATGCTTTATGTCATTGAGGTTGATGCCCTGTGGAGCTATGTTAACCTTCACCTGGACCTAACAGAGAATTTGTGTGTTCATCTCCAGCAGATTAGATATTACCTGCCTCATCCATGGAAGCATTTATTCTGAATTTTAAATCCTCACCCCAGGGGGCGCTGCAGTAAATACTTTGAAGTGCAACTGCATAACGTGATTGCATTATCTAATGTTCGTTATGCCCAAATATAGACAATTTGCAGCCTTCATGCTTATCTCTCAACTCATTGCGATTCATTACGCACCATATTTGGCCTCCAAAATGTTGTTGAGAAAGTAACATGCCATAACATGCAACTCCAAAACTGATTTCAGCCCATTCAGTATTTTGGGAAATCAATAACTGTGTATACATTCTCTAATTGCTCACCCCTGCATAACGCATTGTCACTAATTGCTCACCCCTGCATAACGCATTGTCACTAATTGCTCAACCCTGCATAACGCATTGTCACTAATTGCTCACCCCCTGCATAACGCATTGTCACTAATTGCTCACCCCCTGCATAACGCATTGTCACTAATTGCTCACCCCTGCATAACGCATTGTCACTAATTGCTCACCCCTGCATAACGCATTGTCACTAATTGCTCACCCCCTGCATAACGCATTGTCACTAATTGCTCACCCCTGCATAACGCATTGTCACTAATTGCTCACCCCTGCATAACGCATTGTCACTAATTGCTCACCCCTGCATAATGCATTGTCACTAATTGCTCACCCCTGCATAACGCATTGTCACTAATTGCTCACACCTGCATAACGCATTGTCACTAATTGCTCACCCCTGCATAACGCATTGTCACTAATTGCTCACCCCTGCATAACGCATTGTCACTAATTGCTCATCCCTGCATAACGCATTGTCACTAATTGCTCATCCCTGCATAATGCATTGTCACTAATTGCTCACCCCTGCATAATGCATTGTCACTAATTGCTCACCCCTGCATAACGCATTGTCACTAATTGCTCAGCCCTGCATAATGCATTGTCACTAATTCCTCACCCCTGCATAACGCATTGTCACTAATTGCTCCCCCCTGCATAACGCATTGTCACTAATTGCTCACCCCTGCATAACGCATTGTCACTAATTGCTCAACCCTGCATAACGCATTGTCACTAATTGCTCACACCTGCATAACGCATTGTCACTAATTGCTCATCCCTGCATAACGCATTGTCACTAATTGCTCATCCCTGCATAATGCATTGTCACTAATTGCTCACCCCTGCATAATGCATTGTCACTAATTGCTCACCCCTGCATAACGCATTGTCACTAATTGCTCAGCCCTGCATAATGCATTGTCACTAATTCCTCACCCCTGCATAACGCATTGTCACTAATTGCTCCCCCCTGCATAACGCATTGTCACTAATTGCTCACCCCTGCATAACGCATTGTCACTAATTGCTCAACCCTGCATAATGCATTGTCACTAATTGCTCACCCCTGCATAACGCATTGTCACTAATTGCTCACACCTGCATAACGCATTGTCACTAATTGCTCACCCCTGCATAACGCATTGTCACTAATTGCTCATCCCTGCATAACGCATTGTCACTAATTGCTCACCCCTGCATAATGCATTGTCACTAATTGCTCACCCCTGCATAATGCATTGTCACTAATTGCTCACCCCTGCATAACGCATTGTCACTAATTGCTCAGCCCTGCATAATGCATTGTCACTAATTCCTCACCCCTGCATAACGCATTGTCACTAATTGCTCACCCCTGCATAACGCATTGTCACTAATTGCTCACACCTGCATAACGCATTGTCACTAATTGCTCACCCCTGCATAACGCATTGTCACTAATTGCTCACCCCTGCATAACGCATTGTCACTAATTGCTCATCCCTGCATAACGCATTGTCACTAATTGCTCACCCCTGCATAACGCATTGTCACTAATTGCTCACCCCTGCATAATGCATTGTCACTAATTGCTCACCCCTGCATAACGCATTGTCACTAATTGCTCACCCCTGCATAATGCATTGTCACTAATTCTTCACCCCTGCATAACGCATTGTCACTAATTGCTCACCCCTGCATAACGCATTGTCACTAATTGCTCACCCCTGCATAACGCATTGTCACTAATTGCTCACCCCTGCATAACGCATTGTCACTAATTCCTCACCCCTGCATAATGCATTGTCACTAATTGCTCACCCCTGCATAACGCATTGTCACTAATTGCTCACCCCTGCATAATGCATTGTCACTAATTGCTCAACCCTGCATAATGCATTGTCACTAATTGCTCAACCCTGCATAACGCATTGTCATTAATTGCTCACCCCTGCATAACGCATTGTCACTAATTGCTCATCCCTGCATAACGCATTGTCACTAATTGCTCACCCCTGCATAACGCATTGTCACTAATTGCTCATCCCTGCATAACGCATTGTCACTAATTGCTCACCCCTGCATAACGCATTGTCACTAATTGCTCAGCCCTGCATAACGCATTGTCACTAATTGCTCATCTCTGCATAACGCATTGTCACTAATTGCTCAACCCTGCATAACGCATTGTCACTAATTGCTCACCCCTGCATAACGCATTGTCACTAATTGCTCACCCCTGCATAACGCATTGTCACTAATTGCTCACCCCTGCATAACGCATTGTCACTAATTGCTCACCCCTGCATAACGCATTGTCACTAATTCCTCACCCCTGCATAACGCATTGTCACTAATTGCTCACCCCTGCATAACGCATTGTCACTAATTGCTCACCCCTGCATAACGCATTGTCACTAATTGCTCATCCCTGCATAATGCATTGTTTCTCATTTCAATTTGGCAAGGCAAATACCCAGCCAACTACTGAACAGAGATGAGGAATGACAGTAGTTTGAAAAGGTTACAGGTCAAGGAAAACTACATCATTGCGGCATGATTTTCTCTCACAGTAATTGTATATTTTGATACAAGAGACTTACAACAGTAATACATAGTCCTACATGACATTCTATAGTGTCTACATGAATGAACAGGCATGCAACAGGCATGCAAAAGGAAATGGTCTAATATGAGAGTAGAAATATAGCTTCCTAAATTAACAATCATTTGAATCAATATGTAATTTATTTTACATTTGCCTACCTTTATATTGCATTAAAAACAAAGACGGTGTGCATTTGCATCCATGTGTAACTCTGTGTCGTTGTATCTGTCGAACTGCTTTGCTTTATCTTGGCCAGGTCGCAATTGTAAATGAGAACTTGTTCTCAACTTGCCTACCTGGTTAAATAAAGGTGAAATAAAATAAATAAATAAAACAGAGATATGCACGATAATGCATATTTGAAACATTTTGCAATCAGAGGATTTGCCTATATAAAGTACACTGTGTTGTTTAGATTCCAATATGATGGCGGCAGGTAACTAAAATGTTGCTGGTTCGAATCATCAAGTCGACAAGGCTCTGTCGATGTGCCCTTGAGCAAGGCACTTAACACTAATTTCATCTGTAAGTTGCTCTGGATAAGAACATCTGCTACATGACGTAAATGTAAAAATGTTAAATTATTCTGATCTTCTTTATGCATACATAAACTCAGCAAAAAAAGAAACGTCCTCTCACTGTCAACTGCGTTTATTTTCAGCAAAATTAACATGTGTAATATTTGTATGAACATAACAAGATTTAACAACTGGCATAAACTGAACAAGTTCCACAGACATGTGACTAACATAAATTTAATAATGTGTCCCTGAACAAAGGGGGGGGGGGGGGGGTCAAAATCAAAAGTAACAGTCAGTATCTGGTGTGGCCACCAGCTACATGAAGTACTGCAGTGCATCTCCTCCTCATGGACTGCACCAGATTTGCCAGTTCTTGCTGTGAGATGTTCCCTCACTCTTCCACCAAGGCATCTGCAAGTTCCCGGAAAATTCTGGGGGGAATGGCCCTAGCCCTCACCCGCTGATCCAACAGGTCCCAGATGTGCCAATGAGATTGAGATCCGTACTCTTCGCTGGCCATGGCAGAACACTGACATTCCTGTCTTGCAGGATCTCACACAGATCGAGCAGTATGGCTGGTGGCATTGTCATGCTGGAGGGTCATGTCAGGATGAGCCTGCAGGAAGGGTACCACATGAGGGAGGAGGATGTCTTCCCTGTAACGCACAGCGTTGAGATTGCCTGCAATGTCAACAAGCTCAGTCCGATGATGCTGTGACACACCACCCCAGACCATGACGGACCCTCCACCTCCAAATCGATCCCGCTCCAGAGTACAGGCCTCGGTGTAACGCTCATTCCTTCAACGATAAACGCGAATCCGACCATCACCCCTGGTTGGACAAAACCGCGACTCATCAGTGAAGAACACTTTTTGCCAGTTCTGTCTGGTCCAGTGACGGTGGGTTTGTGCCCATAGGCGACATTATTGCCGGTGATATCTGGTGAGGACCTGCCATACAACAGGCCTACAAGCCCTCAGTCCAGCCTCTCTCAGTCCAGCCTCTCTCAGTCCAGCCTCTCTCAGCCCAGCCTCTCTCAGTCCAGCCTCTCTCAGCCCAGCCTCTCTCAGCCCAGCCTCTCTCAGCCCAGCCTCTCTCAGCCCAGCCTCTCTCAGCCCAGCCTCTCTCAGTCCAGCCTCTCTCAGCCCAGCCTCTCTCAGCCCAGCCTCTCTCAGTCCAGCCTCTCTCAGTCCAGCCTCTCTCAGTCCAGCCTCTCTCAGCCCAGCCTCTCTCAGCCTATTGTGGACAGTCTGAGCACTGATGCTTGGGATTGTGCGTTCCTTGTGTAACTCAGGAAGTTGTTGTGCCGCAGGTGTGATGTTCAGATGTACCGATCCTGTGCAGGTGTTGTTACACGTGGTCTGCCACTGCGATGACGATCAGCTCTCCGTCCTGTCTCCCTGTAGCACTGTCTTCGTATGGACAGTACTAAGACACATGGCAATTTATTGCCCTGGCCACATCTGCAGTCGACATGCCTCCTTGCAGCATGCCTAAGGCACGTTCACGCAGATGAGCAGGGACCCTGGGCATCTTTCTTTTTGTGTTTATCAGAATCAGTAGAAATGCCTCTTTTAGTGTCCTAAGTTTTCAGTGCCTACCGTCTGTGAACTGTTACTGTCTTAATGACCGTTCCAAAGGTGCATGTTCATTAATAGTTTATGGTTCATTGAACAAGCATGAGAAACAGTGTTTAAAAACTTTACAATGAAGATCTCTATTTAGATTTTTATGAATTATCTTTGAAAGACAGGGTCCTGAAAAAGGGGCGTTTCTTTTTTTGCTGAGTTTATAACTGTACATGGAGAGTTGAGAAATGTCTCCGTTTTCAAGGCCAATGCAGATGTATTTTTTTCATTGATTCTTTAAGAAAATATAACTGTAAAATGCGAGCTCATCTCCATGCCCCGAAGCTCTTTCCATAAGTTGAGGATTTAATAATGTGTGCTTATTCAATTTTGCTTTCAAAGGGATTTTTTTATTTTATTTTCAAAGGAATTATTTACCCAACCAATGAGCACGGGATTGCTTGCTGTGTTTGTTGGAGAGGCAACATACAACCCCGCCCCTTCACACACACACTGTAAATGAACATACACACAAGTTCTCTCACATGCACAGAACTACATACATTCTTTATATACCAAATGTGATATACACACATACATTTGCATGGCCATGTGTGCTTTTCAAACCTATTCTTCACAGAAATGCATGACTAATGCTAGGTAAATGGCAAGGGATATTTTGAGGCTTGGCGGTGACAGCTTTTTTTCATGGGGCAGAGATGAATTCGCATAAAATGGGAACTCCACTAGCATTCACTGCAGATATGAAAGCCTGCAGACTGGCTCCTGTTACACAATAGTCCTGAGGTGTGTTAGACAGGGAAGGAGAGAGAGCTGGGGTCCAAGGTTGTGTGTATGTGTGTGCTTGTACGTCTGTGTGTTTACACGTAGCAGTAACTGTGATTGTGTGTGTTTGTGCATTTGTTTGTGTGTATGTCAGTATGTGTATGTGTGTCCGTGTTTGTGCATATGTGTATATATATAGAGAGTTGAAGTCGGAAGTTTACATACACCTTAGCCAAATACATTTAAACTCAGTTTTTCACAATTCCTGACATTTAATCCTAGTAAAAATTCCCTGTCTTAGGTCAGTTAGGATCACCACTTTATTTTAAGACTGTGAAATGTCAGAATAATAGTAGGGAGAATGATTTATTTCAGCTTTTATTTCTTTCATCACATTCCCAGTGGGTCAGAAGTTGACATACACTCAATTAGTATTTGGTAGCATTGCCTTTAAATTATTTAACTTGGGTCAAACGTTTCAGGTAGCCTTCCACAAGCTTCCCACAATAAGTTGGGTGAATTGTGGCCCATTCCTCCTGACAGAGCTGGTGTAACTGAGTCAGGTTTGTAGGCCTTCTTGCTCGCACACGGTTTTTCAGTTCTACCCACAAATATTCTATGGGATTGAGGTCAGGGTTTTGTGATGGCCACTCCAATACCTTGACTTTGTTGTCTTTAAGCCATTTTGCCGCAACTTTGGAAGTATGCTTGGGGTCATTGTCCATTTGGAAGACCCATTTGCGACCAAGCTTTAACTGTCTTGAGATATTGCTTCAATATATAAACATAATTTTCCGTCCTCATGATGCCATCTATTTTGTGAAGGGCACCAGTCCGTCCTGCAGCAAAGCACCCCCACAACATGATGCTGCCACCCCCATGCTTCACGGTTGGGATGGTGTTCTTCAGCTTGCAATCCTCCCGCTTTTTCCTCCAAATATAACAATGGTCATTATGGCCAATGAGTTCTATTTTTGTTTCAGCAGACCAGAGGACATTTCTCCAAAAAGTACGATCTTTGTCCCCATATGCAGTTACAAACCGTAGTCTGGCTATTTTTATGGAGGTTTTGGAGCAGTGGCTTCTTCCTTGCTGAGCGGCCTTTCAGGTTATGTGGATATAGGACTCGTTTTTCTGTGGATATAGATACTTTTGTACCTGTTTCCTCCAGCATCTTCACAAGGTCCTTTGCTGTTGTTCAGGATAGGATAAAGTAATCCTTCTCACCCCCCTTAAAAGATTTAGATGCACTATTGTAAAGTGGCTGATCCACTGGATGTCATAAGGTGAACGCACCAATTTGTAAGTCGCTCTGGATAAGAGCGTCTGCTAAATGACTTAAATGTAATGTAAAATGTTGTTCTGTGATTGATTTGCACTTTTAGCACCAAAGCACGTTCATCTCTAGGAGACAGAAAGCGTCTCCTTCCTGAGCGGTATGACGGCTGCATGGTCCCATGGTGTTTATACTTGCGTACTATTATTTGTACAGATGAACGTGGTACCTTCAGGCTGTTGGAAATTGCTCCCAATGATGAACCAGACTTGAATGTTTTTCTGAGGTTTGGCTGATTTCTTTTGATTTTCCCATGAGGTCAAGCAAGGAGGCACTGAGTTTGAAGGTAGGCCTTCAAATGTATCCACAGGTACACCTCCAATTGACTCAAATGATGCCAATTAGCCTATCAGAAGTTTCTAAAGCCATGACGTCATTTTCTGCAATTTTCCAAGTTGCTTAAATGCACAGTCAACTTAGTGTATGTAAACTTCTGACCCATTGGAATTGTGACACAGTGAATTATAAGTGAAATAATCTGTCTGTAAAAAATGACTTGTGTCATGCACAAAGTAGATGTCCTAACCGACTTGCCAAAACTATGTTTGTTAACAAGAAATGTGTGGAGGGGTTTAAAAACAAGTTTTAATGACTCCAACCTAAGTGTATGTAAACTTCTTACTTCAACTGTGTGTGTGTGTGTGTGTGTGTGTGTGTGTGTGTGTGTGTGTGTGTACTGTATGTGTGTGTATGCATTGAGGTGGGTCTGCAGTACAGTACTACAGCTGAGCTCTCCTGTAGGAGACTGATACATCATATGATTACTATTAACGGAGGGCAGGCATCATTGTGATTAAGTGGAGCTCAGGCTCGCTCCAGCAGCAACACATTCTGCTATCCCTTCCCACCAGCCCAGCCCACCCTGGCCCCGACCGTCCAGCCTGCCTCCACAGCATGACAACCCGCTTATGCCAGGGAGATAAGCGTTTCAAGCAAACCGGTAATTTCAAATTAGAAAAAAAACCTCACATAAAATAAAAACTACAAGTTTCGCTCTTATCAGTCCTGTATCCCTCCCTTCCCTGCCAATCCCCCTAGCCGGAGCAAATTTGATTGGACCGGATAGGGATAGAATGGCAGCAGATAAGACCCAAACTGTCACAAAAATGAGGCTGATGCAGGCTAGGATAAGGGAAACACGATTATGCTGGCAGGTTTCTTATACTAAACTCACAGCCACCCCAACCACCCCTTTCTCCTTTCCTCCCAATCCCCCCACCGTCCCTCCCTTTCTGTAAATGACCAGTCTGTAATCTCGCAGCGTACAGATCTTTCTCTCTCTCAGCCCTTAACATGGCTGTAATCACAAGCCCAGCACGTCAGATGGGTCCGGCCCGATAACACCACCGCCTCCGTGTGCGCTGAAGGGACATTTTTAACATCCTGTAATGGATTGTAATAGCCGAATAGCCAGTTTGGAAATAGTTGCGGTGTTTTCCCCTTCCTCTTCAACGTCTTTCGCACTTCCTTCAGCGTCTCCGAGCAGAGCCCTCACTAAAAGGTGATGGTCACAGCTGTTTGGTGGCTTTTTAATGCCCCTCCATTGACTCTGAGTAAATAAGGGTGCTTGAAGAATGTGATTTGCGAATAGTAGACTAGCTCTTCCAGTACATAGCAATGCCATATGCGGAGAGCTGTTCCCATGGCTAGAACATCTCCTCCTGGTAATAGTGGGGTATTCCTCGCCATTCCAAAGAGCATTCTGTCAAAGAGCATCATGTCGTATTATGATGATAGAGAGTAGTCCTGGCAATCTGCTACATGATGTTCACCTTGTATTCTTATGTGAACCACTGCCACGACAGCAGTGGCAGAGGCACGATCACTTTTATTCACTTTTAGTAAAAGCAGACTACTTTTTATGGTTCTTTAAAGGTGCAATTGCAGCCCTTTTTCCCACATCGAATCATTTCTGAGTAACAATTCCCTTACTGTGATTGTTTTAAATTAAAATGGTCAAAAAGATACAAGAATTGCTTCTTAGCAAAGAGCAATTTTAAAGCAAGAATTTAGTTAGGACTGTCTGGGAGTGAGGAAAACTGAAAAATAGCTGTTATTGGCAGAGAGGTTTGGAAATCTCTTATTGGTCTATTAACTAATGAACCGTCTGCTGACATCACCAGGCAGGCCAAAACTCCATCCCACCAAAACAGGCTGTGAATTTCAGGCGGCCTTTTCAAACAGTTCTGACACTAAAAATTATATTAAGTTCTGACATTATAATTTTCACAATTTCGCAATATTAGTGTAGAAATATATACAGTTGAAGTCGGAAGTTTACATACACTTAGGTTGGAGTCATTAAAACTAGTTTTTCAACCACTCTACAAATTTCTTGTTAAGAAACTATAGTTTTGGCAAGTCAGTTAGGACATCTACTTTGTGCATGACACAAGTAATCTTTCCAACAATTGTTTACAGACAGATTATTTCACTTATAATTCACTGTATCACAATTCCAGTGGGTCAGAAGTGTACACACACTAAGTTGACTGTGCCTTTAAACAGCTTGGAAAATTCCAGAAAATTATGTAATGGCTTTAGAAGCATCTGATAGGCTAATTGACATCATTTGTGTCAATTGGAGGTGTACCTGTGGATGTATTTCAAGGCCTACCTTCAAACGCAGTGCCTCTTTGCTTGAAATCATGGGAAAATCAAAAGAAATCAGCCAAGACCTCAGAAAACAAATTGTAGACCTCCACAAGTCTGGTTCAGTCTTGGGAGCAATTTCTAAACGCCTGAAGGTACCACATTCATCAAATAAAATAAAATAAAATAAAATGGATTTATATAGCCCTTCGTACATCAGCTGATATCTCAAAGTGCTGTACATGAACCCAGCCTAAAACCCCAAACAGCAAGCAATGCAGGTGTAGAAGCACGGTGGCTAGGAAAAACGCCCTAGAAAGGCCAAAACCTAGGAAGAAACCTAGAGAGGAACCAGGCTATGTGGGGTGGCCAGTCCTCTTCTGGCTGTGCCGGGTGGAGATTATAACAGAACATGGCCAAGATATTCAAATGTTCATAAATGACTAGCATGGTCCAATAATAATAAGGCAGAACAGTTGAAACTGGAGCAGCAGCACGGCCAGGTGGACTGGGGACAGCAAGGAGTCATCATGTCAGGTAGTCCTAAGGCATGGTCCTAGGGCTCAGGTCCTCCGAGAGAGAGAAAGAAAGAGAGAAGAGAGTATTAGAGAGAGCACACTTAAATTCACACAGGACACGGAATAGGACAGGAGAAGTACTCCAGATATAACAAACTGACCCTAGCCCCCCGACACATAAACTACTGCAGCATAAATACTGGAGGCTGAGACAGGAGGGGTCAGGAGACACTGTGGCCCCATCCGAGGACACCCCCGGACAGGGCCAAACAGGAAGGATATAACCCCACCCACTTTGCCAAAGCACAGCCCCCACACCACTAGAGGGATATCTTCACCCACCAACTTACCATCCTGAGACAAGGCTGAGTATAGCCCACAAAGATCTCTGCCACGGCACAACCCAAGGTGTTCATCTGTACAAACAATAGTACGCAAGTATAAACACCATGGGACCACGCAGCCGTCATACTGCTCAGGAAGGAGACGTGCTCTGTCTCCTAGAGATGAACGTGCTTTGGTGCGAAAAGTGCAAATCAATCCTAGAACAACAGCAAAGGACCTTGTGAAGATGCTGGAGGAAACAGGTACAAAAGTATCTATATCCACAGTCAAACGAGTCCTATATCCACATAACCTGAAAGGCCACTCAGAAAGGAAGAAGCCACAGTTTGCAACTGCACATGGGGACAAAGATCGTACTTTTTGGAGAAATGTCCTCTGGTCTGATGAAACAAAAATAGAACTGTTTGGCCATAATGACCATCGTTATGTTTGGAGGAAAAAGGGGTAGGCTTACAAGCCGAAGATCACCATCCCAACCATGTAGCACGGTGGTGGCAGCATCATGTTGTGGGGGTGCTTTGCTGCAGGAGGGACTGGTGCCCTTCACAAAATAGATGGCATCATGAGGACGGAAAATTATGTTTATATATTGAAGCAATATCTCAAGACATCAGTCAGGAAGTTAAAGCTTGGTCGCAAATGGGTCTTCCAAATGGACAATGACCCCAAGCATACTTCCAAAGTTGTGGCAAAATGGCTTAAACACAACAAAGTCAAGGTATTGGAGTGGCCATCACAGCCCTGACCTAAATCCCATAGAAAATGTGTGGGCAGAACTGAATAAGCGTGTGCGGCGAGCAAGGAGGCCTACAAACCTGACTCAGTTACACCAGCTCTGTCAGGAGGAATGGGACAAACCCAACTTCTTGTGGGAAGCTTGTGGAAGGCTACCTGAAACGTTTGACCCAAGTTAAACAATTTAAAGGCAATGCTACCAAATGCTAATTGAGTGTATGTAAACTTCTGACCCACTGGGAATGTGATGAAGGAAATAAAAGCTGAAATAAATCATTCTCTCTAATATTATTCTGACATTTTACATTCTTAAAATAAAATGGTGATCCTAACTGACCTAAGACAGGGAATTTTTACTCTGATTAAATGTCAGGAATTGTGAAAAACTGAGTTTAAATGTATTTGGCTAAGGTGTATGTAAACTTCCAACTTCAACTGTATAGTGTAGTGTAGAAATATATATGAAACACAAGCAAATCACGTGTTTTACTGCACAGGGCCTTTAAGGACAGGCAGGGAAAGACTGGGGAGATAGGGACATCAAAACAGTGTGATTGTAGCACCAAAAACACAAAGCGAGACAAGAAGATATAGAAAATAATGTTGATCGGTGGGGAACAAATAAATCCATCAGTAGCTGTGTTTGCCTGAGATGACTGAGTGGGGGTGTGAGTGGAGGGGTGGATGAAGAGCAGTCTCCTCCTCTCGGGTCGTTCTACATGCTGAGTTCTGCTGTTTCCTGTCCTCCAGCTGCTGAAGTGCTGTTAGGAGGTCCGGGTCACCCCCGCTGAGTGGTCCGTTGTCAGGGTGAGGCGCCCGCCGCCCGCCCGGCATTGTGAGCCCCCTGCAAAAAACATGTCGCCTGTATAATTAGTCAGAAAATGTGCTGCCTCCCTCATCCCCTACTAACATTTTCTCTTTTCTTTCCCCGGTCTCTCTCTTTCCAGCAGAGTGTGTGCTAATTAAGCGCTGCCATTAGGCACCATGTAATTGGCTTGAAAAGTAATGACAAGCAAGTTTATTTACAAGGCAATCAAAATAAAGAGAGCCTTTTGTGCTGATAATAATCATTTAGCACTACAGAAGTCATCTCACTGCCGTTGGTTTTGATGGACATGGGTTGAAATATATGTATTTATCAACGAATTATTCCATGTGTCAACACGACTCACTCCGCTGATGACCAGCCTTTTTCCTGTCTGCTGTTTAGGTTGTGTGCAAATACAAACATTTCCAGACAGCCCTGTTTTTGATAAATGGGAAAGATTGAGGCGAATCAAAGGAGACATGCTGAGTAGCTTTGTCGTCTTTTCCCGCCCCTCGTTCCTTCATTGTGCTAATGTACAATACTAGTTTGTCAGCTGAAAGTCAGGGATCTGCTCAGTCGATGTGAGGGCTCAAAAGGAAGAGGCAGACATTGTGTTATTCCATCAATTTTCTTCCAAAGCTGACGGATGGAACGGGGCAGGAGGAGGATGGGGTGGTGGTCTGGGTTTAGAGAGGGAAATGTCTGTATACTTGGACTTCTCTGCCCTTCACTTTCCAGGCAACAGATGGAAACAGCGTATTAAGACACCCCAGAGTGACCCTGGGCACACCCTGGCACAGCTAGGTTTAGGAGGAGCAGGTGGGCATCTGTTCCATGTCCTTAATCGCGCTCGGTGCATGCCATCCCCATGGTGAGCTTGGCTATTTGTGTGTGCCGTGCCCACTTGGCTAGCCTGGTGGCCAGTCAGCTGGGGCAGAGAGGGGCCGTGCGGCAGGGCTCTCCAGATCTGTCCTGGCTCCGTATGGTGGGGGCTCAGGGGCCATTTAACTCCCCTCGTTAGGCCCTTGTTATCCCGTGTTAGTGGGTCTAAAGGCAGTAGCCCTTCACCCATAGAGGAGACACATATCGAGCTTTTCACAGTAGAGGGTGTTGGGGTCTGCATGGATTTCACTGTGGTGGGCTTACTGACTAGATTTTGGAGGCCCGTCACTGACTGGATCCAATAGGGCCTCCAAATGAACTCCTAGGCCAGGGCTATTCAACAGGCAGCCTGCGGGCCAGATTCAGCCTGTGTATCAATTTAGAAGACGTTTTGATACATTTTGAACATTAATTAAAAGAATCCCGCAAAAATCCGCACAATACTCCGATGTTTAGTTCCAAAAGGAGCCCCCTCATTTAATATTCTCTAATGGGAGATTCTGTTTTCTTGTAGTCCCACCCATTAATTGCTGTCAATCAATACCACCCAACATAACAGTTACAGCCAATCAGAGCTACTAACAGGGGCACAGGGTCTGTCTTCCCGCCTATCGGCTCTTTCACTTCAGATGAGATCCCAACACTATACACCAGAGGTGAGTTAAAAGAAACACCCAGGATTCAGTTATGGCTCTCATAAAGTTGATCGACATCTAGCCTGCAGCATCGCTTGTTTCATAGTCTGCTGAGCATCATCATCTACTTTTACATAATGATGTTCGGTGGCCAAGCAAAGGGGAATAATGCTCTCAAGAGAGCTACCTATGTGCGTTTAGGGAGGAGATATTGACTTTTTTCCACATTTGCCGCTACAAGAAAGCCAACACATATCTAGAGAGCAGTGGAGGCAGCTGAGGGGAGAACGGCTCATAATAATGTCTGGGAACCAAGTGTTTGATGTATCTGATTCCATTCCACTGATTCCACTCCAGTCATTACCACGAGCCCGTCCTCCCCAAGTAAGGTGCCACCAGCCTCCTGTGCTAGAGAAAATGCTTGATGACGAGTTCATATCAGATGTTTATTTTTTTTATGAAATCTTCAATCAATTGAATGGAGTTAATTTAGGAATACAGGGGAGGGATAAAACAGTTATTGACATGATTAAAAAACGGACTTATAGTCAAAATACAAATATTTCCCCCTCTGATTTGAGGTCAAACAAAACGTTCCATTTCCCCTTGCTGCCGCAATTTGATTCAGTCATCATCAGTACAGATCACTCTCGTGATGTCTGAGTTTTTAGATCAAATGAAATCTAACTTTGCAATGAGAGTTTGATCAGATTAAGTCCCCCCAGAGGTGGTGCAGTTTGTTTTAGTTACCCGTTCTCTACTGAGACTTTTCTGTGAAAGCTCATCCACTGAGATATGCCATGCATAATAGGTTTCTATGTGTAAAAAAAAAAGAAAAAAAATGGAAATAACGAAATGATAAAGACATTGAAAAGAGAACAGAATACTGAGATATGCCAAGCAGAAAAGATGTCCTGTGTATAGAGGAAGCTATGTATGTAAAATGGACAGGAAAGTAGAAATGAATGAATGTGATGCGGGTCAACCGTTTTACAAGTACACATGTTCCATTATTTAAACAATTTGATGCACATAATTAGGCTAACCCTAATGGACTTAAAAGGAACTTTTAGCAACATTTCATTTGAATAAATGTGCTTCGTAAGATTATAATTGTGTTTGTGCATTGTTGGCTATGACGGGTAGTCCCATGTAGAAAATGTCTGGTCTCCCTGTAAATACATTTTTCAAATCTGGCCCCCTTAAGAATGTAGTTGAATAGCCCTGCCCTAGGCCCTACCCACTAGAAACGTGTGTATGTGAGGCCTGAATAGGTGAAAGCCTTATAAAGAACATTCCCTGGTTGAGCAACTACAATATTGTAGTGGAGAAACTATTGCTCATTGCTTGTGCCTACAGTTCTAGCAAATTCTTTCAGATCTACCCAAGTGAGTGGAGGGTATGTCTAGGTGTAGTTTCTGGACAGGTGTTACGTGTATCTTTGGTACTGCAGTGAGGTACTGGGAGCCCATTATAGGCCTGTAGTTTATAGGAACTCTCTGTACTCCATTAAAGACAGAACAACAGCGTTGACGTAAGCATGAAAGTCTAAGTGCCTAGCTGGCTGTTTCAGATCTAAACTGGACTTTATGGGTTTGGTAGAACGGCATGAAGAAAGGGCTTCCAAGATTCCCACAACCCTGCATGAATAAATTGTGATTTACACCAGTACTTATGTGGTTTAAATTACAATTTTAATTCGGCATAAATCTATCCGCGGGCTAAAAAAGGATCTAGAAAAAAATGAAAGAAACAGAAAGAAAGTGAAATAGAAAGCGGTGCCCCTCCAGACTCAGTCCAACTTTAACAAGGGCTCCTTTTTCTCATTTCTATTCCTTCAGAGGTAAATGACCTCGGACAGCTGCCGCCGTGTTACAGAACCAATCAGATTCCTTCGCAGTGCGGCTGGCCTTTAAATATTGAGCAGCGCTCCATGGCAAACAGCCCTCAGTAAATATGATTGGCAGGCATGTTTCAAAGCCAAGCTAATTCCATTAAGCTATTGATCTGGCTCTCCTCTCCTCTCAGGCTCCTCTCATCTCACCCTGCTCCCTGCTCTGGCCACACTGTTTACTCTGGACCCGGGGCTTCGGCTGCTCCTTGGCCCCCACACCCTGCCAGTCTTCCAGCAGGATATTAAGGTTTCAGAAATCCCTGTACATGTTGGTGCAGCATCGGTAAACAAACTGGGCAGCCGCTGATGCACATGTTGTGAGTCTAGCTGTTGTGATCAGATTTATCCAAATTCATCGATATAATAATATCAAATATTATTTTATACTTATTTGTAGTTACAGTACATACATCAATTATTTAACATTTCCACAAAAAAAAATATAAATGTATTTTAAGCTCTCCACGAGACCATTTCACCACTATTTCATCATCATGATCCATACGTATGCATCTCCTTGCAGTATTTCCAATTATTCCAGGCTTTATTGCCATTCCATCCCAGTAACAGTACATTAGTAGCTCTCTCTCCTTGAGCATGGAGCTCCATTACTGTCAAACCAAGCAGGAGATTTGGTTGGAGAGGGATGGGCTCTGCCCTGGATGGGATTTTTACTGTTGTTCCACTTTTACTTTACTGAGCAAATCATTTGCTTGACTGGCGCGCTGGTACCCCCTCTCACCACCTCCCTCTCCTATCCCACCTTCCCTCCGCCATCCCATCCCACAGATAGGTGGAGATGAGTGGGGTTTTTTGTGCCGATTCGCTGTTTCCAATGCCCTCATGGTCATGAGCAGAGTAGGAGGGCCAATAACTCACCGGAGCTCAGAGACTGGTGACCTGTGCAGCCACAGACAAATGTAATGACACCACTCCGGCTATTCAGGAGCACAGTCAGGAGCCTTATGGAACTGTAGGTATGTAGGGACTTGGAATTGTCCTAGTTTACAGTCGACCAAGAATCTTCTACAATTTTAAGCTTGAGTCAAGCATCTGCCTTTGTGTGTGTGTGTGTGTGGTACAGCCTGTGTGTGTGTCTCTCACACACTCAAGGATACGGATGGTACAATATGAGTCTAATATAGAGTTCATTGTCTGGGCCCCTATATGCTTTGTGAGCTACATTAGAGCGTTGGATGACACGTTATGGACTGGAAATGAAGTGCTGCTCAGGAAAGCAAGACCACATCCGCTCCCATTTTCTCCCCTCCTTCCACCCACATGAGTGGAGCTACTTGGAGTAACGAAGCAAACAATGTTTCCCTCGTGCATTGTGGCGCCCCCTGCTTTAAATGTGGGCCTGGTCGTCAGCAGTTAAATGCTTGATTGATGGCACAGAAGTGAGGACGATTGTGGGATATGCCAGCTCCAAATGACAAGCAATTACTCATTTTGTGTAATGAAAACCTTAACACCAATCATTGACGCTTTACCTCGCGCTAATGCGTGATGTGATATTATACATTCTCTCCATCAAGCTCTCCCCTGAGGGTGTCGGCTCAGACGTTCACTAAATAACATCATTTGTAATGGCTGAAGTGATGGCAAGACAGCAGAGCTAAGTGAGTGAGGGGAGGCAGGCGAGTGTTTTTTATTAAAGGCGATTCATAAGAAGAGGATCGGGGTTCTTGGAATGCCAGGCAGTGTGTTTACTGCCAGGCAGTGTGATTACTGCCAGGCAGTGTGTTTACTGCCAGGCACCTGGACATCAGACCCATTAGGTTTCTCTGATTATCATTCCTAATGTTTGTGCTTCTTCTCTCGGCGGCTAATAAGAAGAGAAGGCCAACAGTGGGCCTCTGTCAGCGGCACTATCACTTGGCTAGGCGTTGCCATGGCAACAGGGAGTTCATTACGGTGGGTGTCTTGTGCTGTGGCCCTTTGATGTGGTGGCAGCCAGGAAGCATGGCCTGTATCCGTGCGGTTTGCCAGAGCTCCCTCTGAGGGATGAGATTGCAGCAGCTCGTTCTCTCCTCTCCCCTGCTCTGGCAAGACACTGCAATTACCCCCACACTCGTCTCCTCCTGCAAATCACTGTAATTATTCCCCCAGCTTGCATTTGCACATTGGCAACAGGTGCCATTTGAATACGAAGTTCCCTCCCCTCCACGCTTTTTAACACCCCTGCCTCGCTTCCCTCCCATGATGGCCACTTTCGCTGACAGTGAGAGACGCCAACCCTAAACTCGTAGTCTGGTGGTGTTGATGGTAATTTGGTGTCCAGAGGTCTTAGTGTCAAGTGTAGCCGAGACACGGAACCACTCACACATTCAAAAGTATGGTAAGTTGTGTATGTGACAGCAATGGGGCGTGCGCTTTGCAGCACACGTGCTTGACATCAATCCATGGCATTAAATCAACTGTAAAAAACGGGTCAGAGAGGATTCTTTGACTTCTAAATGGCCCGAACATTGTATCCAGATATTTTTTCACGCCTTCCCTGTCCTATATGCAGAAATGTCAGGATCAGCACAAAATATGCAGGAAAATGCAGCCTCTTAAATGAAATTCTGTAGAAAGTGTAGCAAAAAATGTTTTATTGTCACATACACCGGACAGGTGCAGTGAAATGTGTTGCTTTACGGGGTCAGCCATAGTAGTATGACAGGTGCAGTGAAATGTGTTGCTTTACGGGGTCAGCCAGAGTAGTATGACAGGTGCAGTGAAATGTGTTGCTTTACGGGGTCAGCCAGAGTAGTATGACAGGTGCAGTGAAATGTGTTGCTTTACGGGGTCAGCCAGAGTAGTATGACAGGTGCAGTGAAATGTGTTGCTTTACGGGGTCAGCCAGAGTAGTATGACAGGTGCAGTGAAATGTGTTGCTTTACGGGGTCAGCCAGAGTAGTATGACAGGTGCAGTGAAATGTGTTGCTTTACGGGGTCAGCCATAGTAGTATGACAGGTGCAGTGAAATGTGTTGCTTTACGGGGTCAGCCATAGTAGTATGACAGGTGCAGTGAAATGTGTTGCTTTACGGGGTCAGCCAGAGTAGTATGACAGGTGCAGTGAAATGTGTTGCTTTACGGGGTCAGCCATAGTAGTATGACAGGTGCAGTGAAATGTGTTGCTTTACGGGGTCAGCCATAGTAGTAGGGTACCAATGGAGCAAATTAGGGTTAAGTGCCTTGCTTGAGGGCACATCAAAATCATTTTTACCTTGTCGGCTCAGGTATTTGAACCAACAATCTTTCGGCTACTGGCCCAACACGCTAACCGCTAGGCTACCTGTCGCCCTGCATGAAAGGACATCCGTTATTTAAATGTTATGTAAACCTATATCTGCATGCGCCGATACCTGAGCACCAACCCTTTGAAAAGGAGCATATCTCTTAATTTCTATTTTTGTTAGGCCATCTGTGCAGGGTTCAGCTGGCCTTTCATACCCCTCACCTGTCATGACACGAATACACCGGGGAAAACCCAAGTTCACTGGCTATTATGTAAAAACAGAGAGAGAACAAAGCAGGGACTATGATAGCTTTCTAGCGTTCCAAGAGAACTAGGGAACTTTGCAGCGATAGAGAATATGGCAGTGGAATGAGACAACCCAGTGAGACTAGGAGAGTGTGATGAGGCTGTTGTTTCATGTCTCCCCTGTGTCCATTTGGAGCGGATCTTGTCCCGAGGTAGTAGGATACAGAGTCTCCAGTCACACCCTTGTGTGAAACCATTGTAAATGCACCATGTTAATGACGGGGCCCCACATAATGCATGTGAATCATTTTGCTGGCTTTTAGTTTAATGCACGACAATCAGTAGAACAGGGCCTGTGGGGACCGATCAATATGCAGATAAACATATTGATGGCAGTGACTTTCTGGGAGTCCCCACTCTGTCTGTGTGCTGTTGCTGTTCAATGCTAGTGCTAATTACGGTGGACTTCTCCACTTCCTCAGGCGCAGATATAGCCAGGGGATGACAAAGTGCTCTCCCCCTGTCTCTTCTTCTTGGGCACAATTCGTTTGACATGGGGAGCCATGTTCAAAGTTTAATACTGTTTGTTTTATATTCCTGCCTCATTTCCCTAGATAAAAATGTATGATGACATTCTCTACGTTCCATAAAATATTCATAAATGTCATTACTAATATCTTTCATAGATCAACTAAATTGATCCTTCTGTCTGCTTTTATCTCTGCTGCCCCACATGGATCCATTAGACAGGCACGGGAGAGAGTGTGTGCTCTGCATGTGTGTATGGATATAGCCTCTGAATACAAACTCAGCAAAAAAAGAAACGCCCTCTCACTGTCGACTTATTTTCAGCAAACTTAACATGTGTAAATATTTCTATGAACATAACAAGATTCAACAACTGAGACATAAACTGAACAAGTTACACAGACATGTGACTAACAGAAATGGAATAATGTGTCCTTGAACAAAAGGAGGGGGGGGGGTCAAAATCAAAAGTAACAGTCAGTATCTGGTGTGGCCACCAGCTGCATTAAGTATTGTAGTGCATCTCCTCCTCATGGAATGTACCTGATTTGCAAGTTCTCGCTGTGAGATGTTACCCCACTCTTCCACCAAGGCACCTGCAAGTTCCCGGACATTTATGGGGGGAATGGCCCTAGCCTTCACCCTCCGAGCCAACAGGTTCCAGACGTGCTCAATGGGATTGAGATCCGGGCTCTTCGCTGGCCATGGCAAAGCACTGACATTCCTGTCTTGCAGGAAAACACGCACAGATCGAGCAGTATGGCTGGTGGCATTGTCATGCTGGAGGGTCATGTCAGGATGAGCCTGCAGGAAGGGTACCACATGAGGGAGGAGGATGTCTTCACTGTAACGCACAGCGTTGAGATTACCTGCAATGTCAACAAGCTCAGTCCGATGATGCTGTGACACACCACCCCAGACCATGACGGACCCTCCACCTCCAAATCGATCCCACTCCAGAGTACAGGCCTCAGTGTAACACTCATTCCTTCAACGATAAACGCGAATCCGACCATTACCCCTGGCGGGACAAAAGTGCCTAAGGCACGTTCACGCAGATGAGCAGGGACCCTGGGCATCTTTCTTTTGGTGTTTTTCAGAGTCAGTAGAAAGGCCTCTCTAGTATCCTAAGTTTTCATAACTGTGACCTTAATTGCCTACCATCTGTAAGCTGTTAGTGTATTAATGACTGTTCCACAGGTGCATGTTCATTAATTGTTTATGGTTCATTGAACAAGCATAGGAAACAGTGTTTAAACCCTTTACAATGAAGATCTGTGAAGTTATTTGGATTTTTATGAATTATCTTTGAAAGACAGAGTCCTGAAAAAGGGACGTTTCTTTTTTTGCTGACTTTATATATACGCTACCGTTCAAAAGTTTGGGGTCACATAGAAATGTCCTTGTTTTCCAAAGAAAAGCACATTTTTTGTCCAGTAAAATAACATCAAATTGATCCGAAATACAGTATAGATATTGTTAATGTTGTAAATGATTATTGTAGCTGGAAACAGCTGATTTTTAATGGAATATCTACATAGGTGTACAGAGACCCATTTTCAGCAACCATCACTCCTGCGTTCCAGTGGCACATTGTGTTAGTTAATCCAAGTTTATCATTTTTGCCATTATGTTAGCACAGCTGAAAACTGTTGTTCTGATTAAAGAAGCAATAAAACTGGCCTTCTTTAGACTAGTTGAGTATCTGGAGCATCAGCATTTTGGGGTTCGATTACAGGCAAAAAATTGCTGTACCGGGGCTCAGTTGTGCACCGGGGCCTCCCACTCCTATTTGTATTCTGGTTAGAGACAGTTTGTGCTGTTCTGTGAAGGGAGTAGTACACAGCGTTGTATGAGATCTTCAGTTTCTTGGCAATTTCTCGCATGGAATAGCCTTAGACCACTGCCTTAGACCACTGCGACACTCAGGAGTGTAAATGTAGAGTGTGTGAGTGCAGGAGGAGATGTACTGCCAATGTGTCTAGGAGATGTTAAACCACAATGCACCACACCTGAATCTGTTCCATTTCCATCCAAAGTATTGTGAAGCTCTTCTTGATGTGTCTCCATGGGCCCGGACATATTTCTCATATTTCTCCTGCTCTGCGTTGATGAATCTGCTCCGACTCATTTCCTACTGAGGAGCAGGTGTTGGATTCACCTGTTCCAGATTTGGCCCTATCCTGGGCCCATTCCTGCTCTTTAATATAGAATGTAGTGCCTCTCACTCACTGTATTCCCCATGAACATTTTCAATGTCCCATGAAACATTCAGAGCCTAATTTCACTTACGTGGCACGCGTTACTGCACCTGCAAAACGTTTCTACGTCTAATTTTGCCGTGCGTCAAGGTGGGATTAGGGGAGAAGTCCTAAATGACGGCGTGGTCTCCTCTCTCTGGTTTCTTTCTGCGTGTATGCAGGACATTAATAGTGCTAAACAGGGGATTCTTTTTGACAGATCGCGCCGTTAGATGCATTTTTGTCTCCCGTTGCCGAGTTACTCATATTATAGTTGGAGGATTTTATGGTCCCTTTTTATTGAATGCAATTTTTCCCACGTGACACAATTATGCTGACATGTAGCAAAAAGTTAAAGGTCTTTGTCTGTAACATGTATCTAAGGGAAGGGCTTGAAAAGGCCTGATTAAAATGACAACAATTTGTTGTATTCTCCGTTCCCTCCTTAATTTGCAGGTTGTCTAGTTTAATAACAGCCATCTCTTTGGCGTGTCCTTTGGTCAGAGATTCTCTTTCTTCCTGTCTGGGTCCTGACAGAGAGATGAAGGATGAAATGGAGATTGTGACTGATGCAATTACTGTGCTGCTGATTGAAGGAGAGGCCAAATGATCACAGGAGTGATTGGGCTTTGTCTGAACCCAGAGCACACCATTCTCTGATTAAAGTGTCAGAGGTGTTGGTGTGTGTGTTGTGTGTGTGCGCGATTTATCCAGGGGATTGGGGAGGGATTGAATGATAGTGGAAAAACTCAACTCTGTGTCCTCATCGACCTTACTGAGTGGAAAGTAATGGCCCTTGTACTATTGTAACCTAATGCCAAGACCATACATTTTTTTATAGGAAAACCCCATTTCTTTGTGATAATGTATTTGCATTGCAAAGTTTAACAGCTCTCTCTATTTAGTATTACAGTATGTAGCACCGTGAAGGTATCTCTCTCTCTCTCTCTCTCTCTCTCTCTCTCTCTCTCTCTCTCTCACACACACACACATCACTCTTCAAACAACTCTTGTTGAGCCGAGCCCCAACTTCAAACATCCATTTTAAAGAAACCGAAACTATCTGGTGTGAAAAAAAGCCCCTGAGTCTTATTTGCCCAGCATCACCTCTCTCCCCTCCCCCTCAAAAAGGTTGTTTGTTTATCATCATTGGAGCACACTCGCTCCAGGTTGTTGCATCAGTGTTGCAGTGCTGAGCGAGGCATAGGCCTGTGCAGTGCTGTGCAGTGTGTTGTTGGTTCAGCTCTGATTTCTCCAGTTAGCAGATCCCCATGGCTAGTCCCTTGAGCCCCAGTCAGTCAGTGTAGTGCAGAGCAGATGCTGTAGCACAGCTAGTGAGGTAACACAGAAATCGCTCCACATAGCTGAGATATCTCTCGTTAACTGCTCCCTGGATTGGACTGACATTAAAGGATTCAATCTCTCTCAGCAGGAACAGATCCCTCCGTCCTTCCCTCCTCTACTCTCCTCCGTCCTTCCCTTCTCTACTCTCCTCCTTCCTTCCCTCCTCTACTCTCCTCCCTCCATCCCTCCCTCCTTCCCTCCACCTGCTCCTGTTCTTCTTCTCCAGATTGTAATACAAGGCCTTTGAATAATTACACATTAAAGTCCTCCAGAGCGGCCGACTGGGAAGTCCGGACTTGGAAAGTTAACCCTTTCCTCCCTGTACTATAAATCGGCTCCTGAAAGCATCTTACTACGCTGGTCCCAGCCGGCATTCCTGCCTCCCGGCACAAAGCTCCTGTACTGCTATAATCACTGCCTGGAAAACAGCTATCCAGAGACATAGAGCAAAATACCCTGGTCCAGAGCTCATCAGGTTGAACTGAAAGGGAAATCTGTCTACGTTTGTTTAGTAAGTGTCCAAAGCACTTCCCTGTTACCTATATAGTGCACTTTTGACCCAAGCTGGCACCCTATTCCCTATATAGTGCATTACTTGATCAGGGCCCAGCCAGTGCCTCTAAAGTAAAGTTTTCAGTACAGTTGGCTTGTTGAATGCAGGGTTATGTTGAATTGGCGGAAATGGTAAAGGGAGAGTTTCGACACTACAGAGCCAGTGGAGCTGTCCACTAACCAGTGGTGCTGAAGCCCAGCAGCCCTCAGCAAGAGATGCAGCAGTAATGTATGGTATAGGATAAGCTGCAATATGAATAATTCCTCATATGCGCTTATTAACACCAATCAAGTTCAAAGAATTTCAAGTGAGCATGACTAATGTTCTAGTCAGGGTTAGTGCTTTGCAACTACTTTGCTAACGTATACCTTCAATATTATAGCATACAAGACTTTTATATGTGTGTTTACCGTAACAGCAGTGAACTAAAACTAACACTCAGTCCGCACACAAACAGTTTTTATCTCAGATTATGTGGAACACTTCTCACTAGTGGGAGAGGGTGCTAGCGAGCATCAAGAGGCAAGTTGTACTTTTCACCATCTCCGCGTGCCAAGTGTAGGTTGACTTGGATGCAGGCACAGGGATCTGGCTCTGCACAGGCTGCTCTGTAATGTATGTATGGAGGAGGAAGAAAACCCAGGCACAGCTTGACTCCTGATAATGCAGATGGCGCTGGTGGTATATGGGGGTTATGTGCACACTGAATGCCAGTGAATATGTACGTGTTTAAAGCATATTGGCGTGGTGGTGGGAGGCTTCTGAATGAGGCTGCTGGTGGCTTTGTCCCAGCACAGAGCTGAGCATGAGGGTAGGGGGAGAGGGCAGGTGGAACGTCCATTCTGTCTTTCTGTCTGTTCGCATACACACCGAGAAAGAGTGCATATTCACACACACAGACGAAAACACGCAAGAATACATGTGCAAGTTACTATGATGTTACGGTTTCGTAAACCTCAGAACAAACACACAGTGTAACACACCACCATAACATTGTGCAAACATGTGCTAGCAGACTTCAGATATGACCTACTTATAGAAACCGACACACTCCCCAACCACAACATGATCAATCATACCGCACCGCTTCACCATGAGATGGTTGGTTGCAACAGAAAATACAGTATTTCGTTGACGTGAGGTTTGTGTTTCTGTCTGAAACGTTGCCTTGAGAGGGGGCAAAATAATTAAGTAGTATTTTAAATCATGCTGTCAGTTACTAGCTACTTATTATTCATTCTCTTCAAATGAGCGTGACTAAGTGTGGTATCCACCCTGGAAATAAACATTCACTGTTGAATTTCCCATTCTTAAACCCCGACTAGGCAGCTCTTCTCTATTTCCGTGTATAAAACTGTATTTCAGCCCTACAGTGTCAGACAATACTTACCAGTAAATATTTATACTGTACAGGGCCACAAATAATCAGACTTTCTCCTTTGCTCTCTTCTCTCTGTGTTTCTCTCCTCCATGCTACGCCTCTGGTGCTGCTCCGACTCAGGTAAGAAATGGTTCTATCATTCAACCAATCAATAGCAATATGGTCCTTCGCTAGCTATAGCCTGACACCATGCCTGCATGCGGAGATTTAGATGTGCGCAAATTGCGGCAATAACATTTTACTCCGACATAAACAACATTATCAGAGGCCCGGTGGGTAGCATCGTGAGTCCCCTCCCTGTGCATCCTTTGTTTGGATCCTTTATCAAGACTGATCTTCCTCTGGTAATCAAACCTATTTGACAAGTTAGGAGCGCGGAGAGCTAAAGATGCACGCTCACGGAAAACAGCTTAGGCTCCCACTGCTGGGGCTCCTCAGCCCTTAACGGCGCGCCACACCACCTCACACCGCACCGCCAACACCGCACGCAGGCAGCCCTCCTGTGACAGGCCCCAATTTATGACAAATGGCTGAGCGCAGAGCAGGCTAACTGGGAGGTAATGGCCACTGGCTCATTAATAGGCTGGGTCACCGTGGGCCTGGGCCCGCATGGGCCTGCCTCTCTATCTCCCCTCTTTTCCTCCAAGAGAGAGAGAAAGAGAGAGAGGAGAGAGACACACAGACAGACAGACTTTTCTTCCTCTCCTCATGAGGCCTGGGATGACTCAAATACTGATGTCCTCCTTCCTCCCAGACATGCTTCCTTGTTGTTATTTGATTGCTGCTCCAATGATCTGGTCAAGATGGATCTAAGGGGTCTCCTAAATAGACCCTGACCTCTAACCTCATGCCCTTGGCCCTGGGGTGACTGAGAGATAGAGCCAGTGATAATCCCCACGGCAACACCTTTATTCCACTTTAATTGCCATCGCTATCCAATCAAAATATTATTTATTGACGCTCTGGGACGTCCCAACTATACCCTGGACACCTCTTCTCCCAACAATCAATAGGCAGGCTCAGCATTCCTTGTCTCTTCCTCCCTCTCTCCCTCTTTCTCTGTCCAGACTCCTTAACAAAGGGCTCTCGGAGGGCCCAGGCCCAAACTGCTGGCCCTGTCTTTCTATTAATAAATGGCATTAAGCACCTGGCCCTTGAGGGACTATTCATTTTTAAGATGAACTACCTTAAAGTACAACACAATACCGTCTAATTTTTTACTGCAACCTCATTACTGTTCAGGGTGACTCTAGACTCATCTCTTACCCCCCCACCCTCTCCATCCCTCTATCTCTGCCTCTTCCACTTACTCCTCTATTTCACTGTCCAAGCACACACAGCATCTCGCTGCTGAAGGCACAATCAATAGCTAAACAAGAAAAATTATTCTGATGATGTTGGCCAAGAAGTCCCATTTTAGATAGATTTCTAATTTTCTAAAACTACCATCGACACGATGGCCTTTGAATGGCCCGATTTCCAATTCCCAGCTCTTAAACCAGGGGAGTAATCATTATAATACATCTAAGGCGTTGCATTAAAGCGTGTTATACTGGGGTAATTACCATCTATTAATCTGCCTTATTGTGGAGTGGCATGCCACGCAGACAGCGCCATGGGCTTTCACATTCAGCAATTACTGTTCTAGACCTGACTCCTATTACTGTTCTAGACCTGACTCCTATTACTGTTCTAGACCTGACACCTATTACTGTTCTAGACCTGACTCCTATTACTGTTCTAGGACCTGATTCCTATTACTGTTCTAGACCTGACTCCTATTACTGTTCTAGACCTGACTCCTATTACTGTTCTAGACCTGACTCCTATTACTGTTCTAGACCTGACTCCTATTACTGTTCTAGACCTGACTCCTATTAATGTTCTAGAACCTGACTCCTATTAATGTTCTAGACCTGACTCCTATTACTGTTCTAGACCTGACTCCTATTACTGTTCTAGACCTGACTCCTATTACTGTTCTAGACCTGACTCCTATTACTGTTCTAGACCTGACTCCTATTAATGTTCTAGAACCTGACTCCTATTAATGTTCTAGACCTGACACCTATTACTGTTCTAGACCTGACTCCTATTAATGTTCTAGACCTGACTCCTATTACTGTTCTAGACCTGACTCCTATTACTGTTCTAGACCTGACTCCTATTACTGTTCTAGACCTGACTCCTATTACTGTTCTAGACCTGACACCTATTACTGTTCTAGACCTGACACCTATTACTGTTCTAGACCTGACACCTATTACTGTTCTAGACCTTGACTCCTATTACTGTTCTAGACCTTGACTCCTATTACTGTTCTAGACCTGACTCCTATTACTGTTCTAGACCTGACTCCTATTACTGTTCTAGACCTGACTCCTATTACTGTTCTAGACCTGACTCCTATTACTGTTCTAGACCTGACTCCTATTACTGTTCTAGACCTGACTCCTATTACTGTTCTAGACCTGACTCCTATTACTGTTCTAGACCTTGACTCCTATTACTGTTCTAGATCTGACTCCTATTACTGTTCTAGACCTGACTCCTATTACTGTTCTAGGACCTGATTCCTATTACTGTTCTAGACCTGATTCCTATTACTGTTCTAGACCTGACTCCTATTAATGTTCTAGACCTGACTCCTATTACTGTTCTAGACCTGACACCTATTACTGTTCTAGACCTGACTCCTATTACTGTTCTAGACCTGACTCCTATTACTGTTCTAGACCTGACTCCTATTACTGTTCTAGACCTGACTCCTATTACTGTTCTAGACCTTGACTCCTATTACTGTTCTAGATCTGACTCCTATTACTGTTCTAGACCTGACTCCTATTACTGTTCTAGGACCTGATTCCTATTACTGTTCTAGACCTAATTCCTATTACTGTTCTAGACCTGACTCCTATTACTGTTCTAGACCTGACTCCTATTACTGTTCTAGAACTTGACTCCTATTACTGTTCTAGAACTTGACTCCTATTACTGTTCTAGACCTGATTCCTATTACTGTTCTAGGACCTGATTCCTATTACTGTTCTAGACCTGACTCCTATTACTGTTCTAGGACCTGATTCCTATTACTGTTCTAGACCTGACTCCTATTACTGTTCTAGACCTGATTCCTATTACTGTTCTAGGACCTGATTCCTATTACTGTTCTAGACCTGACTCCTATTACTGTTCTAGACCTGACTCCTATTACTGTTCTAGGACCTGATTCCTATTACTGTTCTAGACCTGATTCCTATTACTGTTCTAGACCTGCTAGACCTGACTCCTATTACTGTTCTAGGACCTGATTCCTATTACTGTTCTAGACCTGACTCCTATTACTGTTCTACACCTGACTCCTATTACTGTTCTAGGACCTGACTCCTATTACTGTTCTAGACCTGACTCCTATTACTGTTCTAGACCTGACTCCTATTACTGTTCTAGACCTGACTCCTATTACTGTTCTAGACCTGACTCCTATTACTGTTCTAGAACCTGACTCCTATTACTGTTTTAGACCTGATTCCTATTACTGTTCTAGACCTGACTCCTATTACTGTTCTAGACCTGACTCCTATTACTGTTCTAGACCTGATTCCTATTACTGTTCTAGACCTGACTCCTATTACTGTTCTAGACCTGATTCCTATTACTGTTCTCAACCTGACTCCTATTACTGTTCTAGACCTGACTCCTATTACTGTTCTAGACCTGACTCCTATTACTGTTCTAGACCTGATTCCTATTACTGTTCTCAACCTGACTCCTATCACTGTTTCTGTATGTATTGTATCTATCTGCACAATAAGCTGGCCAACCCTGTTCCCTGGCCAGCTGAATGGCCCTGCTTTCACTTTTTCAAATGACTATCCCATTGAATATAATACACACAATACCCATCTCTATGCAGATCGCTGCATGCAGATAAAGGAACCGAGAAGCAACATTTTGTTTGGCTCTCATTTGCCACTATACATTATTTTTGGACTTTTCCTTTTCACATTATTTGGGGGTTTTCTGCAGGAGATGAATCAGAAAGGATTCATGGAATTGTACACACCCTATCTTCCTCTGCGCCTGAATGTCAAAATATTTGTTCCTGAATTAGGTTTGTTTTAGAATCCTGGTGAATGGGTGTTGGGGAGGGGAAGGTTTGAAGTTCTGGATGAACAACCTCATTATCCTTCCCCCAGCGTGCAGTTATTCCCTATGAAGTGGAGATAAAAGGACGTGAAAAACTGAGCAAGGAGAAATACAAAAATAGAGGGAGGGAAAAAAGGCATGAAAGAAAGGAAAGTAAGCTGGGAACGAAGGGAGGAAGGAATGAAGGAAAGGTACCATGTGTAAATAAAATAAGAGAATCATGTATTGAGAGAGAGAGAGAATGACTGGGAGATAGCAACTGCACTGGTGTGACTGGTTTTATCGGCACTGGGAACTGGCGAAGTCCCTGCTCTCTGTGAAGTCCTCAAGACAATTTCAAATTAATCTCAGCTGATATGGGTAATTTTAATTAAAAGCTGAATGTTTTAGCCTTTATTATGTTCTTACGTTTCAGTCTTTTTTCATTTCTTGCCCTCTTTCTTCTTTTTCATTCTCATTTTATCTCGCCCTGCAACTTGTAATCTGATAAAGAGTTGAGCAGGAGGAGAGGAGGAGGAGAGGGGGAGCGAGTGGGTGAATAAGGTGTCCAAGGATGGGGACCGGGTTTCATTTTGACAGACTTTGTGCTGTGAATCACAGCCTTCGCCCTGTGAGCAATGGGTTTAATTCTGGCCTCGACAGCAGTGTCCACACAAGGTGTTGTGGAGCAGATATTTGAATCCGTCATGCGTACGTGCACCCCTAACATCCCCAGAGAAACACAACCCTTTGTTTTACGTTTTTCAGAAGAAAAGTGGATCAAGTAAGCATTGTTCAGGTGAAATGAATTCAAAGCTAGGCCAATCTCACTCACACACACACACTCACACACACACACACACACACACACACACACACACACACACACGCTCTCTCAAATATATGTGAAAATACACCCACACACAAACTCTATAGAAATCCCTTCATCTTACTTCACATGCATGTACACAAGTTAACACATTGTCACACATCCACCCCCAGTACACACACACACACACACACACAAACACCTCCCCATCTTCTCGGCCCATCATGCGTGTGTTTGTGTTTACGATGCGTTGTGGCCCGGCTCCCATCCCTCTGTGGAGTGCAGTCGTGGCCCAGTGTGCAGCAGCATGAAAGCAGCTGCCAAACGTGTCTTTGAAGAGGACTTCAGAGACGCCAGTGTTCACGTGTCTGTAGCCGGCTGACATACACCCCCCCCCCCCCCTACACGCCGTTACACGCACGCACACACACACACACACACACACCACACGTACATGCACATGCACACATTAACTTACACATGCACACTCATAAAGGCTCATACAGGCTCCCCTCGGAATGGTGGCAGACAGTCACATTTCTCCCCACTCTGTCACTCTTCAAAGAGCGGGGGCCACTGATTCTCTCTGTCTTTGCTTGGAGTGATGTAGCCACTGAAGGTACTCACTCTATTGAATACTGATCTACTGGAGCGTACTCATCTGTTTTTTCTGGTGTATGTCACTCATAAGTAATCTGCATGAATCGTCAGCCATCTTGATTCCAGTGGTGTGGCTAAAGTTGGCATGATTCTATAGCATCATGTTAGCTACTTTAAATAATATTGCTGCATAAACAAAAATAAATGAAACAAAAAAAAAGACCATCTAATAATCTACATTTGGAGTGACAAGTAGAGAGTTTAAATAAAGACACCCTGAAAGCAGAACCACATTCCACACATCTAATATGTTGACTAAATAACCCATCACTTGATGTCTGACATTTGATGTGGTCCACACTTATATACAATCCGAATATTATGAAGATGAAACGGCATTGGTTTTGACCTCATATCCAAGATGGCTGCTCAAAAGGATTCCCCTAGCAGGGGTGGGGGTGGGGGGGTCACCAGAGGGATGGGGAGCACTCTGTAATGAAACATTCAGGAGGTGCTATAGTCGTTTAAGGCTCTGCTGTAACTGGAGAACTATGGCTTTCATTATTTCTGAAGCTCTGCGCATCAAGCCTATATTTTACCAAGACAAATTCTATGTCAGAATGCGGCGCACGAGTGCTACTGTGAATAGTAATGACTTTACAATACAGTAGCCGGCAGTTCAAGCACAAACTGGTGGTGTGCAAAATGACCATATACTTTAGATACTCTTGGCCACATTTTTTAAGTGCATAGGCCTACAACAATACAGTAGAGTAGCCTATTGTTGAATTCACTAACTTAGGATGAATGCACCAACTGTACGTTTCTCAGGAGTGTCTTCTAAAAGCTAAATGACTCAAGTGTAATGAAATGTAAATGATGGTCTTAGCAGCCACACTTTAATTGTCCTAATGAAGTGAACCCTGCCTGACCTCAACACAAGGCCCAGCGTCCTGGCTCCATGACGCTTTGATAGACCTGAGTTATGGCCTTCTCTACGGGGGTGGGGGGAGGAGGAGAGAGGTGTGGACATGGAGAGAGCAGGGAGGGAGGAAGTGGAGGGAGACAGAAAAGCGATAGAGGGAGAGAAAGAGAGAAAAGAGGGATAGGAGAGACAGATAGAGGATGGGCTGGAGAGAGTGAGAGAGAGGTCCTGTAAATCAGAGGTATAATAAAAATGAAAGAATGTCAATGTTTTTATGAATATTGAATATTGCAAAAACACATTTTTGAATTACATATCTACAGTATAAAATAGGAGAATATCTTCTGTCTAACGATGTCAACTTTATTTCTGAACCCCTGATATTGAGCAAATTGCACTCATTGTAGTCAATTACATTGAAGCCAATTCATTAGATTATCTGACATAGGCTTTGAAAAAACACCCACGAATAGGCCAGCAGTGCGACAAGTACTGCTGGCTGCTGGTAAGCGTTCTCGTCTTGGACATTCATTTTGGTCAACATAATGGCTAACCTTTCTTCAACCAACTAAACAGCTGCTCTTAGAGAAAATGTGTTTGAAGTTCAAATGAAATTATTTGCTTGGTAAACAACAGGTGTAGACTGACAGTGAAATGTTTACTTACGGGCCCTTCCCAACAATGCAGAGACAAATAAAATAGAGAAATAATAGAAAGGTAAAACACGTAATAATAAAAGTACTAATAAATTCACAATGAGTAACGATAACTTGGCTGTATACACGGGGTACCAGTACTGTGTTGATGTGCAGGGGTACGAGCTCACTGAGGTAGATATGTACACATAGGTGGGGATAAAGTGACTAAGCAACATGATAGATAATAAACTGTAGCAGCAGTGTATGTGATGATGAAAAAAAGGTTTTGTGCAAAAAGGTTTTGCAGATAGTTAAATAGTTCACCAAATAGCTATCCAGACTATATGTCATATGGCTTGGGGGTAGAAACTGTTCAGGGTCCAGTTGGTTACAGAATTGGTGCATCGGTACCGCTTGCCGTGCACTTTGACAATTTTTAGGGCCTTCCTCTGACACCACCTGATATAGAGGTCCTAGATGGCAGGAAGCTTGGCCCCAGTGATTTACTGGGCCATACACACTACCCTCTGTAGTGCCTTGCGGTCGGAGGCCGAGCATTTGCCATACCAAGAGGTGATACAGCCAGTCAAGATGCTCTCAATGGTGCAGCTGAAGAACTTTTTGAGGATCATAGGGCCCATGACAAATTTTTCAGCCTCCTGAGGGGAAGAGGTGTTGTCGTGCCCTCTTCACGACTGTGTTGGTGTGTGTGGACCATGATAGATCCTTAGTGATGTTGACAGTGAGGAACTTGAAAGCCCTCCTTTTAATGTAGCCCACGATCAGCTCCTTTGTCTTGTTTACGTTGAGTGAGAGGTTGTTGTCCTAGCACCACACGGCCAGGTCTCTGACCTCCTCCCTATAGGCTGTCTCATCGTCCTCGTGATCAGGCCGTTGTGTCGTCAGCAAACTTGATGAGGATGTTGGAGTTGTGCGCGGCCACACTGTCGTGGGTGAACAGGATTTACAGGAGGGGACCCCCGAGTTGGCCCCCATGTTGTGGTTCACTGAGATGGAGGTGTTGTTGCCTATCCTCAGCACCTTGGGGCGGCCCGTCGGGAGGTTCAGGATTCAGTTGCAGAGGGAGATGTTCAGTCCCAGGGTCTATAGCTTACTGATGAGCTTGGAGGACACTATGGTGTTGAATGCTGTAGTCAATGAACAACATTCTCACTCTTGTCCAGGTTTGAGAGGGCAGTGTGGAGTCTAATAGAGATTGCGTCAGCTGTGGATCTATTGGGGCAGAATGCGAATTGGAGTAGGCCCAGGGTCTGGGATGATGGTGTTGATGTGAGCCATGACCAGCCTTTCAAAGCATTTCATGGCTACAGATGTGAGTGCTACGGGGCTGTAGTCATTTAGACAGGTTACCTTGGCGTTCTTGAGCACAGAGACAATGGTGGTTTGCTTGAAACATGTAGGTATTACAGACTGGGTCAGGGAGAGGTTGAACGTGTCAGTGAAGTCACTTGCGAGCTGGTCAGGGCATGCTCCGAGTACACGTCATGGTAAACCTTTGTAGCTTATTGGCTATGTTAGAGTTTACACCTCCTCTATGTATTATAATGTTGGGACGTCAAATTAATGAAAAACTATATACTAAATCTAATAATTTTAAAATGTTGATTACTTCTCCTTGCCATTATCATTCACCTGATGACAAGAAAAGACAGCCATTTTTTTGCTAATGTATAATGGGGGTCCCTGGGTCGCCGGTTTGCCTGGTTGGGGGTCCCTGGGTTGCCGGTTTTCCTGGTTGGGGGTCCCTGGGTCGCCGGTTTGCCTGGTTGGGGGTCCCTGGGTCGCCGGTTTGCCTGGTTGGGGGTCCCTGGGTCACCGGTTTGCCTGGTTGGGGGTCCCTGGGTCACCGGTTTGCCTGGTTGGGGGTCCCTGGGTCGCCGGTTTGCCTGGTTTGGGGTCCCTGGGTCGCCGGTTTGCCTGGTTGGGGGTCCCTGGGTCGCCGGTTTGCCTGGTTGGGGGTCCCTGGGTCGCCGGTTTGCCTGGTTGGGGGTCCCTGGGTCACCGGTTTGCCTGGTTGGGGGTCCTTGGGTCGCTGGTTTGCCTGGTTGGGGGTCGCTGGTTTGCCTGGTTGGGGGTCCCTGGTTTGCCTGGTTGTGGGTCCCTGGTTTGCCTGGTTGGGGGTCCCTGGTTTGCCTGGTTGGGGGTCCCTGGGCAAGAAAAGGTTGAAGACCCCCGCTGTAAATCATTGTAATGAAATGAGTCATTTATCCAGCGGAGCATGTAACTTCCAGGGACAGTTGTTACTGAGAGGCTTTGTCCTGGTTCCTAGTCCTTCTCCTTGCCTCCACCTCCAACATCCACTCTACCAGCCAGGTCTGATCATGGATCAATAGCCTTGTCACAGGGAAGCCCTGCAGCCTCAATACCAGTGGAAAAGACCATTAGACTTCACTTCGCTCTATTGCCAATGTGGAAACTGTGTATGGGAGACACGGAATGGAGTCGGGGCCTGGTGACAGACATACTCTAATACACAGCAACATGTCTGATTAACCTGTACAACTCCATAGGGATCGGTGTCCATTCGGCTGCAAATGAACATCAATAGACATGTTTCTGTGCCGGTCCGCCTGTGTCAGCCTAGCAGGGGTCAGTGTGGCCACTGCACGTTGTGGTTTTACCTCGGCCCAATAACCTTGATCAGATTGAGGATCAGTCATGGTTTTAATCCGGAAATGTCAAGGGGGCTATTCCCATAGGGGTCCCCCCTCTGGGTTTCCTCTGTCTTCCTCCTTTCCTTCTCTCTCTCTATTTCTCTCTCTATTTCACTGTCTCTATTTCTCCCCCCCCCCCCCCCATCTTTCTCTCTCTCTAGCCTTGCATTATGGGTCTAATTTTGATTAGCTAAACAAATGCTGTCCACTCCGCGAGCTCTCGCACTGTTTCACCACAGACACAGTCCCCGGAATGAAAATAATCAGCAGTAAAAGTCTCCATAAAACACCGGAGGGTCTGATTCAGCAAACAAATAGCATTCAATCAGGACTACTGGTGCTTTACTGGTGAACATCCATGTACTGTATATTCATGTCATCAAATCGCCTGTTCATTTTACTGTGCTCCACCACATTATTGGGAACCACCAAATACACTGCTGGACTTCCATTAGGACTGTGATTCTTGGCCAGGAAGTAAACACAGGAAGTTAACACAGGAAGTAAACAGCGACAGAATTAGTAGACAGCACCTTTGAGGATAAAGAACGTGGATAAGTACAACGTATACGTGGCTTAATGCAACTTTTCACAACTCCTCACAGGTTCCTACGTACAAAGAAAGAAAGCAGTTGTCAGTTGGAATAAGGGGTGTGTAAGAGCATACTCCTGTGCTGCACAAGCCTCTCCATTTGGGAACACAACTCCAACTCCTTCTCATTATACAGCTGTCTGAAACTTGTTGAGAATACAATAGCCATAAGATGAAAATAAATAAATAAGGCCCCAAACCAATAACTTAAAGCGTGTCAGACAAAAGCCGCCGGCTCTGGAGGGAATAGAGAGTGAATGCGAGGAGGATTAGAGAGAAAGGGCAGCCGGAGAGAGAGAGAGCGAGATAATAAAGAAAGCCCAGCTGTTGAAGAGAGGGGAGAGCGGGACTGAGTGAGTGATATGGAGCGAAGTGGGGAGACAGACAGTATTTTTGGAATGAAAGACTCAAGACTATAGTGAAGGAGCGATGGGTGTAGGGGGTGAGGCGTGCAGTTGAGGTGGTTTGGGGGAAGTGGTTCTGTCCTTGCCATTTCAATCTGGGGCCCTGACCGCCTCAATCAAGTCGATAGACAGTGGCAGGTCTGATCTGCAGGCCTGGAGCCTCGTCTGTCGGGCCCCTGAGTGTGTATGTGTGTATGTGTGTGTGTGTGTGTGTGTGTGTGTGTGACGGGTTGTTAGAGTTCGAGAATAGACTCATAGTGCGAGCACACTTAATAAATCAGAGTGCAGGGGATGCAGGCGCCCGCCGAGCACCAGGTGTGGCCTTGAACGCTGCCCATAAAAAAAAATACTAATTTACATTTTTAGGCTTTAAGCACTTAGGGTTGCGATGCCCAGGAGTGTAGTACGGAGCGCTGCAGTGTGTGTGTGTGTGTGTGTGTGTCGTGAACCCGGCCTTTATGACTCACCATGCTATAGGAGCCTCTGACTGTGCTAAAACACAGAACAGTTATGGATCGATTAGCAGTATGAGGAATCGTCTCTCTAGCTCTCTACCGCTCTGTGCACTACTAAAGATGGGCCAGAATGAGACTTTAAAATAGAGTAATGATCCCCAGTGTGCTGACATCCCCTTTGAGGCCACCCATAGCACCAGGCTGAGACTCCATTAGGGCACTATTTCTTCCAGAACATAAGCGCAGTTTACAAGTTCCCCTTGCTGAGGCCTGCTCCGTAGCTTAATGAAAGCATTAATATGCACTAGCACTGTTTCCCCCTCCTCTTTAGCTCCTAATTACAGGCTTTATTCAGATTTGCACAGCTGTACCTCATCTATTATTCAGCATTAATTGCTACTTCAATAGTCGTTAATAAAGACTTGTACCCTACTGGAAAGAACGGGTGACGTAGGATGGTGAGGTGTGGATGGAGGACGGGTCATACAGCCGGGTGACTCACCTGCCCTTTGTCCACCTGGTGATGATGATGATGGTGATGACCATGACGATGGTGGTGGTGGTGATGATGATGATTATGCTGATGATGAAAGTTATTTTGGGATGCACTGTTGTGGGGCAGAGCAGCTGGGGTGGGGGGCATATCTCTATGGGGGCCCCTCTGTGCATTCGATTGAAAATGATATTGAAATATTTGTTTGCACGCCTCAGTGGCATTTAATCTCCCGTTGTTCATCTGTTTCCACTTGATTCATTTCTTCACCTTCGCTTATTTATTGAATTTAATTACACCTCAAATCCCAGTACGAGCCTGCTGGTTGTGTTTGGGCTGCGGAACGGTGTGTGTGTGTGTGTGTGCATTTTTGCGTATGTGTGCAAGGGATGTGTGTGGGAGCACACACACACACACACACACACACACACACACACACACACTAGTCTCAATTCCAAACAGGCAGAGGGAGCCAGTAAATCAGAATAAGAGTCCTCCTCGAGGACCCCACACTCCCAACACCAGAGCCAAATGATCAGCAGTCTGTCAGTGGCAGCTCCGACCTGATAAAATACTAACCTGTTAATTGTGCAGTAATTGTGCGATGTGCTCTCCTTTTCATGTGCCATGCCCGGGCAGTAAAGAGGAGAGTGGACAGCTGGGGGAGACTCTAAAGGTGTGGCTCTCGTTAGGATCCATCCCACATTCCCCCTGACCGTCAGAGACAGGGGAGGAGCACAGAGGCTGGAGTAATAGTACTTTTTCCTGCAGTGATTGAATGAATGTGGACAAGGTCATCAGGTTCACACGTTAAGGAAGGGACAGGCTTTATGTGTTCTATCTCAGGGATGGAAGCGGGGGCAGGGTGTGTGTGGGTGTGTGTGGATGTATTGAGAGCAAGTGATGTGGTGTGTGTCTGTGTGTGTCTGTGATCTCAGGGTGAGGTGAGTCAGAGCGGTGCAGCAGGGAGAGCTGTTGTGGGATGTGACAGGGATAGTTTCCTGTCCCCAGGCCTGAGCTGGGGGACCAGAGAGAGGGCCTGCTAGAGCCGCTCACCCACCACACTGACCTTCACTGTCACTGCCGCAGGGAACAGGGGCGCGCACACACACACACACACACACACACACACACCCACAAACACACACACACACACTGCTGTGATAAAATAGTGAGAGAGATTTTATGAACACACACACACATCCTCATCCTCAGTTGTGAGTTCTATGGGCCAGTGCTTAGGCAGAGTTGTGATTTACTGTAGTCTGAGTAAGATCCTATCCAGGCCTAGATGTATAGGTCACCATTTTCCCTCAACCCGTACTGTCACCCCGTACTATCACCCCGTACTATCACCCCGTACTGTCACCCCGTACTGTCACCCCGTACTATCACCCCGTACTGTCCCCGTACTGTCACCCGTACTGTCACCCCGTACTGTCACCCCGTACTATCACCCTGTACTGTCACCCCGTACTGTCACCCCGTACTGTCACCCCGTACTATCACCCCGTACTGTCCCCGTACTGTCACCCCGTACTATCACCCCGTACTGTCCCCGTACTGTCACCCGTACTGTCACCCCGTACTGTCACCCCGTACTATCACCCCGTACTGTCACCCCGTACTGTCACCCCGTACTGTCACCCCGTACTGTCACCCCGTACTATCACCCCGTGCTATCACCCCGTACTGTCACCTTGTACTATCACCCCGTACTGTCACCCCGTACTGTCACCCCGTACTATCACCCTGTACTCTCACCCAATACTCTCACCCCATACTCTCACTCCACGAGACAGAATTCTTACCACAGACCCTGCTTTCTCTTTGAACTACTGTGCGTGTAGTGACGAGAGATGGATTCCCAGCAGTGTAGCTACCTCAGTGTACTGCTGTAGTGATGAGAGATGGATTCCCAGCAGTGTAGCTACCTCAGTGTACTGCTGTAGTGATGAGAGATGGATTCCCAGCAGTGTAGCTACCTCAGTGTACTGCTGTAGTGATGAGAGATGGATTCCCAGCAGTGTAGCTACCTCAGTGTACTGCTGTAGTGATGAGAGATGGATTCCCATTAGTGTAGCTACCTCAGTGTACTGCTGTAGTGATGAGAGATGGATTCCCAGCAGTGTAGCTACCTCAGTGTACTGCTGTAGTGATGAGAGATGGATTCCCATTAGTGTAGCTACCTCAGTGTACTGCTGTAGTGATGAGAGATGGATTCCCAGCAGTGTAGCTACCTCAGTGTACTGCTGTAGTGATGAGAGATGGATTCCCAGCAGTGTAGCTACCTCAGTGTACTGCTGTAGTGATGAGAGATGGATTCCCATTAGTGTAGCTACCTCAGTGTACTGCTGTAGTGATGAGAGATGGATTCCCAGCAGTGTAGCTACCTCAGTGTACTGCTGTAGTGATGAGAGATGGATTCCCAGCAGTGTAGCTACCTCAGTGTACTGCTGTAGTGATGAGAGATGGATTCCCAGCAGTGTAGCTACCTCAGTGTACTGCTGTAGTGATGAGAGATGGATTCCCAGCAGTGTAGCTACCTCAGTGTACTGCTGTAGTGATGAGAGATGGATTCCCAGCAGTGTAGCTACCTCAGTGTACTGCTGTAGTGATGAGAGATGGATTCCCAGCAGTGTAGCTACCTCAGTGTACTGCTGTAGTGATGAGAGATGGATTCCCATTAGTGTAGCTACCTCAGTGTACTGCTGTAGTGATGAGAGATGGATTCCCATTAGTGTAGCTACCTCAGTGTACTGCTGTAGTGATGAGAGATGGATTCCCAGCAGTGTAGCTACCTCAGTGTACTGCTGTAGTGATGAGAGATGGATTCCCAGCAGTGTAGCTACCTCAGTGTACTGCTGTAGTGATGAGAGATGGATTCCCAGCAGTGTAGCTACCTCAGTGTACTGCTGTAGTGATGAGAGATGGATTCCCAGCAGTGTAGCTACCTCAGTGTACTGCTGTAGTGATGAGAGATGGATTCCCATTAGTGTAGCTACCTCAGTGTACTGCTGTAGTGATGAGAGATGGATTCCCATTAGTGTAGCTACCTCAGTGTACTGCTGTAGTGATGAGAGATGGATTCCCATTAGTGTAGCTACCTCAGTGTATTGCTGTAGTGATGAGAGATGGATTCCCAGCAGTGTAGCTACCTCAGTGTATTGCTGTAGTGATGAGAGATGGATTCCCAGCAGTGTAGCTACCTCAGTGTACTGCTGTAGTGATGAGAGATGGATTCCCATTAGTGTAGCTACCTCAGTGTACTGCTGTAGTGATGATAGATGGATTCCCAGCAGTGTAGCTACCTCAGTGTACTGCTGTAGTGATGAGAGATGGATTCCCAGCAGTGTAGCTACCTCAGTGTACTGCTGTTGTGATGAGAGATGGATTCCCATTAGTGTAGCTACCTCAGTGTACTGCTGTAGTGATGAGAGATGGATTCCCAGCAGTGTAGCTACCTCAGTGTACTGCTGTAGTGACGAGAGATGGATTCCCAGCAGTGTAGCTACCTCAGTGTACTGCTGTAGTGATGATAGATGGATTCCCATTAGTGTAGCTACCTCAGTGTACTGCTGTAGTGATGAGAGATGGATTCCCAGCAGTGTAGCTACCTCAGTGTACTGCTGTAGTGATGAGAGATGGATTCCCATTAGTGTAGCTACCTCAGTGTACTGCTGTAGTGATGAGAGATGGATTCCCAGCAGTGTAGCTACCTCAGTGTACTGCTGTAGTGATGAGAGATGGATTCCCAGCAGTGTAGCTACCTCAGTGTACTGCTGTAGTGATGAGAGATGGATTCCCATTAGTGTAGCTACCTCAGTGTACTGCTGTAGTGATGAGAGATGGATTCCCAGCAGTGTAGCTACCTCAGTGTACTGCTGTTGTGATGAGAGATGGATTCCCATTAGTGTAGCTACCTCAGTGTACTGCTGTAGTGATGAGAGATGGATTCCCAGCAGTGTAGCTACCTCAGTGTACTGCTGTAGTGACGAGAGATGGATTCCCAGCAGTGTAGCTACCTCAGTGTACTGCTGTAGTGATGAGAGATGGATTCCCATTAGTGTAGCTACCTCAGTGTACCGCTGTAGTGATGATAGATGGATTCCCATTAGTGTAGCTACCTCAGTGTACTGCTGTAGTGATGAGAGATGGATTCCCATTAGTGTAGCTACCTCAGTGTATTGCTGTAGTGATGAGAGATGGATTCCCAGCAGTGTAGCTACCTCAGTGTATTGCTGTAGTGATGAGAGATGGATTCCCAGCAGTGTAGCTACCTCAGTGTACTGCTGTAGTGATGAGAGATGGATTCCCATTAGTGTAGCTACCTCAGTGTACTGCTGTAGTGATGATAGATGGATTCCCAGCAGCGTAGCTACCTCAGTGTACTGCTGTAGTGATGAGAGATGGATTCCCAGCAGTGTAGCTACCTCAGTGTACTGCTGTAGTGATGAGAGATGGATTCCCAGCAGTGTAGCTACCTCAGTGTACTGCTGTAGTGATGAGAGATGGATTCCCAGCAGTGTAGCTACCTCAGTGTACTGCTGTAGTGATGAGAGATGGATTCCCAGCAGTGTAGCTACCTCAGTGTACTGCTGTAGTGATGAGAGATGGATTCCCAGCAGTGTAGCTACCTCAGTGTACTGCTGTAGTGATGAGAGATGGATTCCCATTAGTGTAGCTACCTCAGTGTACTGCTGTAGTGATGAGAGATGGATTCCCATTAGTGTAGCTACCTCAGTGTACTGCTGTAGTGATGAGAGATGGATTCCCATTAGTGTAGCTACCTCAGTGTATTGCTGTAGTGATGAGAGATGGATTCCCAGCAGTGTAGCTACCTCAGTGTATTGCTGTAGTGATGAGAGATGGATTCCCAGCAGTGTAGCTACCTCAGTGTACTGCTGTAGTGATGAGAGATGGATTCCCATTAGTGTAGCTACCTCAGTGTACTGCTGTAGTGATGACAGATGGATTCCCAGCAGCGTAGCTACCTCAGTGTACTGCTGTAGTGATGAGAGATGGATTCCCAGCAGTGTAGCTACCTCAGTGTACTGCTGTAGTGATGAGAGATGGATTCCCAGCAGTGTAGCTACCTCAGTGTACTGCTGTAGTGACGAGAGATGGATTCCCATTAGTGTAGCTACCTCAGTGTACTGCTGTAGTGATGAGAGATGGATTCCCAGCAGTGTAGCTACCTCAGTGTACTGCTGTAGTGATGAGAGATGGATTCCCAGCAGTGTAGCTACCTCAGTGTACTGCTGTAGTGATGAGAGATGGATTCCCAGCAGTGTAGCTACCTCAGTGTACTGCTGTAGTGATGAGAGATGGATTCCCATTAGTGTAGCTACCTCAGTGTACTGCTGTAGTGATGAGAGATGGATTCCCAGCAGTGTAGCTACCTCAGTGTACTGCTGTAGTGATGAGAGATGGATTCCCAGCAGTGTAGCTACCTCAGTGTACTGCTGTAGTGATGAGAGATGGATTCCCATTAGTGTAGCTACCTCAGTGTACTGCTGTAGTGATGAGAGATGGATTCCCAGCAGTGTAGCTACCTCAGTGTACTGCTGTAGTGATGAGAGATGGATTCCCAGCAGTGTAGCTACCTCAGTGTACTGCTGTAGTGATGAGAGATGGATTCCCAGCAGTGTAGCTACCTCAGTGTACTGCTGTAGTGATGAGAGATGGATTCCCAGCAGTGTAGCTACCTCAGTGTACTGCTGTAGTGATGAGAGATGGATTCCCAGCAGTGTAGCTACCTCAGTGTACTGCTGTAGTGATGAGAGATGGATTCCCAGCAGTGTAGCTACCTCAGTGTACTGCTGTAGTGATGAGAGATGGATTCCCAGCAGTGTAGCTACCTCAGTGTACTGCTGTAGTGATGAGAGATGGATTCCCATTAGTGTAGCTACCTCAGTGTACTGCTGTAGTGATGAGAGATGGATTCCCATTAGTGTAGCTACCTCAGTGTACTGCTGTAGTGATGAGAGATGGATTCCCAGCAGTGTAGCTACCTCAGTGTATTGCTGTAGTGATGAGAGATGGATTCCCAGCAGTGTAGCTACCTCAGTGTACTGCTGTAGTGATGAGAGATGGATTCCCATTAGTGTAGCTACCTCAGTGTACTGCTGTAGTGATGATAGATGGATTCCCAGCAGCGTAGCTACCTCAGTGTACTGCTGTAGTGATGAGAGATGGATTCCCAGCAGTGTAGCTACCTCAGTGTACTGCTGTAGTGATGAGAGATGGATTCCCAGCAGTGTAGCTACCTCAGTGTACTGCTGTAGTGATGAGAGATGGATTCCCAGCAGTGTAGCTACCTCAGTGTACTGCTGTAGTGATGAGAGATGGATTCCCATTAGTGTAGCTACCTCAGTGTACTGCTGTAGTGATGAGAGATGGATTCCCATTAGTGTAGCTACCTCAGTGTACTGCTGTAGTGATGAGAGATGGATTCCCATTAGTGTAGCTACCTCAGTGTATTGCTGTAGTGATGAGAGATGGATTCCCAGCAGTGTAGCTACCTCAGTGTATTGCTGTAGTGATGAGAGATGGATTCCCAGCAGTGTAGCTACCTCAGTGTACTGCTGTAGTGATGAGAGATGGATTCCCATTAGTGTAGCTACCTCAGTGTACTGCTGTAGTGATGATAGATGGATTCCCAGCAGCGTAGCTACCTCAGTGTACTGCTGTAGTGATGAGAGATGGATTCCCAGCAGTGTAGCTACCTCAGTGTACTGCTGTAGTGATGAGAGATGGATTCCCAGCAGTGTAGCTACCTCAGTGTACTGCTGTAGTGACGAGAGATGGATTCCCATTAGTGTAGCTACCTCAGTGTACTGCTGTAGTGATGAGAGATGGATTCCCAGCAGTGTAGCTACCTCAGTGTACTGCTGTAGTGATGAGAGATGGATTCCCAGCAGTGTAGCTACCTCAGTGTACTGCTGTAGTGATGAGAGATGGATTCCCAGCAGTGTAGCTACCTCAGTGTACTGCTGTAGTGATGAGAGATGGATTCCCATTAGTGTAGCTACCTCAGTGTACTGCTGTAGTGATGAGAGATGGATTCCCAGCAGTGTAGCTACCTCAGTGTACTGCTGTAGTGATGAGAGATGGATTCCCAGCAGTGTAGCTACCTCAGTGTACTGCTGTAGTGATGAGAGATGGATTCCCATTAGTGTAGCTACCTCAGTGTACTGCTGTAGTGATGAGAGATGGATTCCCAGCAGTGTAGCTACCTCAGTGTACTGCTGTAGTGATGAGAGATGGATTCCCAGCAGTGTAGCTACCTCAGTGTACTGCTGTAGTGATGAGAGATGGATTCCCAGCAGTGTAGCTACCTCAGTGTACTGCTGTAGTGATGAGAGATGGATTCCCAGCAGTGTAGCTACCTCAGTGTACTGCTGTAGTGATGAGAGATGGATTCCCAGCAGTGTAGCTACCTCAGTGTACTGCTGTAGTGATGAGAGATGGATTCCCAGCAGTGTAGCTACCTCAGTGTACTGCTGTAGTGATGAGAGATGGATTCCCAGCAGTGTAGCTACCTCAGTGTACTGCTGTAGTGATGAGAGATGGATTCCCATTAGTGTAGCTACCTCAGTGTACTGCTGTAGTGATGAGAGATGGATTTCCATTAGTGTAGCTACCTCAGTGTACTGCTGTAGTGATGAGAGATGGATTCCCAGCAGTGTAGCTACCTCAGTGTATTGCTGTAGTGATGAGAGATGGATTCCCAGCAGTGTAGCTACCTCAGTGTACTGCTGTAGTGATGAGAGATGGATTCCCATTAGTGTAGCTACCTCAGTGTACTGCTGTAGTGATGATAGATGGATTCCCAGCAGCGTAGCTACCTCAGTGTACTGCTGTAGTGATGAGAGATGGATTCCCAGCAGTGTAGCTACCTCAGTGTACTGCTGTAGTGATGAGAGATGGATTCCCAGCAGTGTAGCTACCTCAGTGTACTGCTGTAGTGATGAGAGATGGATTCCCAGCAGTGTAGCTACCTCAGTGTACTGCTGTAGTGATGAGAGATGGATTCCCAGCAGTGTAGCTACCTCAGTGTACTGCTGTAGTGATGAGAGATGGATTCCCAGCAGTGTAGCTACCTCAGTGTACTGCTGTAGTGATGAGAGATGGATTCCCATTAGTGTAGCTACCTCAGTGTACTGCTGTAGTGATGAGAGATGGATTCCCATTAGTGTAGCTACCTCAGTGTACTGCTGTAGTGATGAGAGATGGATTCCCATTAGTGTAGCTACCTCAGTGTATTGCTGTAGTGATGAGAGATGGATTCCCAGCAGTGTAGCTACCTCAGTGTATTGCTGTAGTGATGAGAGATGGATTCCCAGCAGTGTAGCTACCTCAGTGTACTGCTGTAGTGATGAGAGATGGATTCCCATTAGTGTAGCTACCTCAGTGTACTGCTGTAGTGATGATAGATGGATTCCCAGCAGCGTAGCTACCTCAGTGTACTGCTGTAGTGATGAGAGATGGATTCCCAGCAGTGTAGCTACCTCAGTGTACTGCTGTAGTGATGAGAGATGGATTCCCAGCAGTGTAGCTACCTCAGTGTACTGCTGTAGTGACGAGAGATGGATTCCCATTAGTGTAGCTACCTCAGTGTACTGCTGTAGTGATGAGAGATGGATTCCCAGCAGTGTAGCTACCTCAGTGTACTGCTGTAGTGATGAGAGATGGATTCCCAGCAGTGTAGCTACCTCAGTGTACTGCTGTAGTGATGAGAGATGGATTCCCAGCAGTGTAGCTACCTCAGTGTACTGCTGTAGTGATGAGAGATGGATTCCCATTAGTGTAGCTACCTCAGTGTACTGCTGTAGTGATGAGAGATGGATTCCCAGCAGTGTAGCTACCTCAGTGTACTGCTGTAGTGATGAGAGATGGATTCCCAGCAGTGTAGCTACCTCAGTGTACTGCTGTAGTGATGAGAGATGGATTCCCATTAGTGTAGCTACCTCAGTGTACTGCTGTAGTGATGAGAGATGGATTCCCAGCAGTGTAGCTACCTCAGTGTACTGCTGTAGTGATGAGAGATGGATTCCCAGCAGTGTAGCTACCTCAGTGTACTGCTGTAGTGATGAGAGATGGATTCCCAGCAGTGTAGCTACCTCAGTGTACTGCTGTAGTGATGAGAGATGGATTCCCAGCAGTGTAGCTACCTCAGTGTACTGCTGTAGTGATGAGAGATGGATTCCCAGCAGTGTAGCTACCTCAGTGTACTGCTGTAGTGATGAGAGATGGATTCCCAGCAGTGTAGCTACCTCAGTGTACTGCTGTAGTGATGAGAGATGGATTCCCAGCAGTGTAGCTACCTCAGTGTACTGCTGTAGTGATGAGAGATGGATTCCCATTAGTGTAGCTACCTCAGTGTACTGCTGTAGTGATGAGAGATGGATTTCCATTAGTGTAGCTACCTCAGTGTACTGCTGTAGTGATGAGAGATGGATTCCCAGCAGTGTAGCTACCTCAGTGTATTGCTGTAGTGATGAGAGATGGATTCCCAGCAGTGTAGCTACCTCAGTGTACTGCTGTAGTGATGAGAGATGGATTCCCATTAGTGTAGCTACCTCAGTGTACTGCTGTAGTGATGATAGATGGATTCCCAGCAGCGTAGCTACCTCAGTGTACTGCTGTAGTGATGAGAGATGGATTCCCAGCAGTGTAGCTACCTCAGTGTACTGCTGTAGTGATGAGAGATGGATTCCCAGCAGTGTAGCTACCTCAGTGTACTGCTGTAGTGATGAGAGATGGATTCCCAGCAGTGTAGCTACCTCAGTGTACTGCTGTAGTGATGAGAGATGGATTCCCATTAGTGTAGCTACCTCAGTGTACTGCTGTAGTGATGAGAGATGGATTCCCATTAGTGTATCTACCTCAGTGTACTGCTGTAGTGATGAGAGATGGATTCCCATTAGTGTAGCTACCTCAGTGTATTGCTGTAGTGATGAGAGATGGATTCCCAGCAGTGTAGCTACCTCAGTGTATTGCTGTAGTGATGAGAGATGGATTCCCAGCAGTGTAGCTACCTCAGTGTACTGCTGTAGTGATGAGAGATGGATTCCCATTAGTGTAGCTACCTCAGTGTACTGCTGTAGTGATGATAGATGGATTCCCAGCAGCGTAGCTACCTCAGTGTACTGCTGTAGTGATGAGAGATGGATTCCCAGCAGTGTAGCTACCTCAGTGTACTGCTGTAGTGATGAGAGATGGATTCCCAGCAGTGTAGCTACCTCAGTGTACTGCTGTAGTGACGAGAGATGGATTCCCATTAGTGTAGCTACCTCAGTGTACTGCTGTAGTGATGAGAGATGGATTCCCAGCAGTGTAGCTACCTCAGTGTACTGCTGTAGTGATGAGAGATGGATTCCCAGCAGTGTAGCTACCTCAGTGTACTGCTGTAGTGATGAGAGATGGATTCCCAGCAGTGTAGCTACCTCAGTGTACTGCTGTAGTGATGAGAGTGTCTGGAGTTGAGGGCGGGACAGGTGATGATGGTACACAGGGGTCTCCTCCTGTTGGTCTGAGCTGTTCCCTCAGCAACAACAGCAGTATTAGTAGAGGTAGTGCATCTCCTCAGCCTCATCATCGAAGAGCTTCAGGGGGAAGAGGAGATATTAGTAAAAGTGAAGTGTGGAGTGGAGCCACTGACGGCTGCTGAGAATGATGACTGAGATGGAGATTTACGCCTGGACTTATTTCATGTTTAGGAAGATGTGCTGGCTCTTAGGGGCTGGTTTGGGTGTGTGTCTGCGCCTGTGTCTATGTGACAGAGAGACAGTGTGTGTGTGTGGGAGTGCTATGACACAGGGAAAACCACACTCCCGTCAGTGGAGTATGGACTGACGAGTCTGGTGTTGAGCAGGGCAAAGCCAACCGCTTTGTACCTACACTACCATATGCATGTTCTGTGTGCAACTTGTTTGAGTGAGAGACGGGACACACCTGTGTGTGTGTGTGTGTGTGTGTGTACGGTACAGTACAGTACAGTACATCAGGCCTTTGCAGCACCATTCGATCTCTCCATCCTGGGCTGATTTACACAGCTTGTCAGGGGCCCCCTGGCTCTACGGGGTCTTCCTGAAACAACCTGGTCCTCTCCTGGAAAAGGCATTAAACAAAGGAGGGGGGGGGGGGGGGGGTAGAGAGGGCCAGGGCCAAGTGTCCCTGCAAAACACATGATTTACTAGCAAACAAAGCTGGAAGAAGCACTCGGATTAGAGTTCCAGCGACGGATGAGAGTTCCAGCGACGGATGAGAGTTCCAGGGACGGTTGAGAGTTCAAGGGACGGATGAGAGTTCCAGGGACGGATGAGAGTTCCAGGGACGGATGAGAGTTCCAGCGACGGATGAGAGTTCCAGCGACGGATGAGAGTTCCAGCGACGGATGAGAGTTCCAGCGACGGATGAGAGTTCCAGGGACAGATGAGAGTTCCAGGGACGGATGAGAGTTCCAGGGACGGATGAGCCTATGTTTGGTACCTTGCTCTCAGGATAATGACATGGCTAATGCCTGCAGTCATGGCGGCGGAGTACAAACCTGTTTGTGTAATAACCACAGAGGTTAAAATGTTACACAGGCTGTGGAGCCGGCTGCCAAATATTTTGACATACACTCAACCCTCCTCTACACAGCTGCTGGTGAAGATGAGGAAAACAGGGAGAGAGCGAGAGAGAGAGAGAGAGAGAGAGAGCTCCAGAGCACCACACTGTCTGTTTATGACAGAAAGAGAGAGAGAGAGAGGGGAGATAGGGAGCAGTGGGTGGAGGGATGGATTAGCAGAAGGAAATAGAAAGAGAGAAAGTGCCATTCTCTTCCTGGTTGTCTTCAGCCCAGGAAGCAGCTCTAGTACCATTCATTTTCCAGGTTGGACTAAATGTTACTGTTTTGTTTTCATTCCTTCACCATAACCTAAGTCCAAAGGACTGTCATATTGCATTAAATGTGGCGGATAAGAGCTGCCCAAATGATGCAGATGGGAATTTAAAACCCTGTTATTGCCATCGTTACATGACACAAAGGTGATTATTCAGCTGGAATCTAGATGGCGGTATTTTCTCATCCCTGAATGATATTCAATATGGCAACAAAGGCTGGTTATAGGAAGCAGAAGAGACAAGAAGATGCTCTCTGTTTATTGCCAATTGGAATAGGAGGGAAATTACCTTGCAGGGGGAGGCGGGGGTGTGTGTGTGTGTGTGTGTGTGTGTGTGTGTGTGTGTGTGTACTATATGTGTGTGCATGGGAGTACAGATAAACAACCAGCATTCCCTACAGATTAACTCTGACCTTTCAGGCTCCTATATATGCACCTTAGGAGTCCCATACAACCGTTAGCTGCCAATTGCATTGTGAATCCTTCACTGTAACAAATGTCAACTTCATTGATTGGCCGTCTTCCTCCAAAATAACTGGCGGCTGGGCAAACGAGGGGCCGGGAGGTGCGCCTGCCTGCCGAGGCACGGGCTCTGCTGGTGAAATGAACGACGTGAGAGATTGCCGAGCAAATAGAAAACCTTACTCATTAACTTCAACTCGGCAGTCCCAAGTTTTCATGGATTAATCAATGCTAACCTACTTTATCAAAGCCACTTATCTTCCAGATACAGAAATCTATGCATGTCCCTGACTAGAAGGTCGATAGCAGGAAATAATATCTCACGTTGCCAACCCTTTTTTCTATTTCTTCCACTGACTGGCTGGCCGTCTCTACCACAGTCTACCTCACTCTTTTCCATAAATGTCCTTGGGATTGAAGCTTGGTGGAGGGGGAACCCATATCAGATAACTTATTAGTTCATTTTGCCCATCTCTTTCCAATAATGTGTAACATTACCACTGTTATTAAACGAGAGATTAATGGTGCTTGGCCCTCTGATTCTCCTCACAGAGACGGGACGAGAGAGGGAGGGAGAGAGGGGGGATGGAGATAGAGATAGGGGCAGGGAAGGAGAAAGAGAGGGAGGGAGAGAGGGAGGGAGGGATGGACATAGAGATAGGGGCAGGGAAGGAGAAAGAGAGGGAGGGAGAGAGGGGGATGGAGATAGAGATAGGGGCAGGGAAGGAGAAAGAGAGGGAGGGAGAGAGGGGGATGGAGATAGGGGCAGGGAAGGAGAAAGAGAGGGAGGGAGAGAGGGATGGATGGACATAGAGATAGGGGCAGGGAAGGAGAAAGAGAGGGAGGGAGAGAGGGAGGATGGAGATAGAGATAGGGGTAGGGAAGGAGAAAGAGAGGGAGGGAGAGAGGGGGATGGAGATAGAGATAGGGGCAGGGAAGGAGAAAGAGAGGGAGGGAGAGAGGGAGGGATGGAGATAGAGATAGGGGCAGGGAAGGAGAAAGAGAGGGAGGGAGAGGGGAATAAATTGAGAAAGGAGAGAAAGAGAGTGAGAAAGAAGGAAACAACAAGAGACAGAAAGAGAGGGGGGAAGAGAGAGCGACATAAATAGAAAGAGTGAGTTGTCTCAGCTCAGCCCCCAAACAGAGAGTCATCATATGGGTTGACTGACAGCTTTCACCCCCCCCTCCCCCCTCTCTCTGTACCTCTCCCCTCCTCTCTCTCTTCTTCTCCCCTTCCTTTATCTCTCTCCCTCCATCTTCCTTAGAGCTGCCGTTCAGGGCTTTTTGATCTTCCTTCTCCAAATCAATCTTGGTGGGCAGGAGGGAGCGAGAGTGAGAGCTCCTCTCCTGATGCCTGCCTCAGGTCCTGTCTCAGATATGTCAGCAGAGGGCTGATGCTCTATTTATTTCTGCACTCACCCCGCTCCCCGGGGGAGGGCCTAGATAAACAGCAGACAAGAGCCTGACAAGTTATTTAGATTTTACCAGCGTCATAATAGTATAAATGCTGGTGATGTTAACAACCAGCCAGCCAGGCTACAGATGTAGGATCTTAATTTGAGCCAGTTTTCTACAGCAGGAAAATAACCCTGCAGTAAGAGGAAATGTGAATTATTATGTGGATTATAATTCATGGACATTTTTGTAGGGGTTGATACATTTTTCAAATTCACTAAAAGTTTGCATTTCTTGCTTTGCAGGAAAATTCTCAGCAACAAAGGAGTGATCAAATTAAGATCCTACATCTGTAGGGTAGGCTCGGCTGGGCCTCTGGGCTGAGATGGGCCTCTATCTCAAGCCATTCCACCATGACCTCGCTTCTCTCCTTTGTCTCTCTCTATCCTCCCCCTCCCTGGCCTGCCCTCCTCTCCGTCTCTCCCTCCCTAATCTCTCCTTCTCCCTCTTCCTCCCTCATCGCTCTCCTCATTTCCTGCTTGTCATCTCTCCCTCCTGCCTCCCTCGATCCTCTTCCTCCTCTCTCCCTCCTCTCCTTTCTCTCCTCTCTCCATGCTCTCTCCTTAATCCCCCTCCTCTCTCCTCCTCTCTCCTTTCTCTCCTCTCTCCATGCTCTCTCCTTAATCCCCCTCCTCTCTCCCTCCTCTCCTTTCTCTCCTCTCTCCCTCCTCTCTCCTTAATCCCCCTCCTCTCTCCCTCCTCTCCTTTCTCTCCTCTCTCCTCCTCTCTCCTTTCTCTCCTCTCTCCCTCCTCTCTCCTTTCTCTCCTCTCTCCCTCCTCTCCTTTCTCTCCTCTCTCCCTCCTCTCCTTTCTCTCCTCTCTCCCTCCTCTCTCCTTTCTCTCCTCTCTCCCTCCTCTCTCCTTTCTCTCCTCTCTCCCTCCTCTCTCCCTCCTCTCTCCCTCCTCTCCTTTCTCTCCTCTCTCCCTCCTCTCTCCTTTCTCTCCTCTCTCCCTCCTCTCCTTTCTCTCCTCTCTCCCCCTCTCTCTCTGTTGTCTGAAGTAATAACCTACTCGTTATGGGATGTAAGAAATAGCTACTAAGAGATTATGCCAGATATAAAAGGTGTAAAAGCACAGGGGATGGTAGAAGGACACTCTCCGCATGCCTAATGACGCTGGGGGATTGCAGAGCTCTCAGGAGACCCTGAATCCTGACAGTCAAAGACCCACAAGGCCTGCCGAGCCTAAAGGCCAGCCTAGCTCAGCACAACCCAGTCCAGTATAGCCCTGAGCTGCTGCTGCTTCTGCTGTGTAATTAATGTATTTAGTGTAGGCGCCGGGTGCTCGGTCTCGTTTGCAGCTCTTCTACAGTTAACAGCTATTAGAGGCAGAGAGTTAACAGGGGAACACCACGCTGCCCCTCCACTCCTCGCCCCTCGCCTCCTCACAGGAAATCTGGAGGCACAGCAGTACATTTCCCCCCTCTTTATTTAGCCTCGCTCGGTGCCAAGGAAACGAGAACACCAACCCAATTACATTAAAATACATCTCCTGGTATCCTGTGGGGACTTGGAGGGTTGCCTGTTATTGTTCCAGGTTCTAACAAGAGAATATTGCCTCAGAGCCTCAGTTAGGTGTTCTCTTGTCTGTGGATCTGTCAGTGTGTGGTCCCTCACACTATTTTACCGCAGGCTCTGTTTTGATGTACACGCAGAGCTGTGTGTGTGTGTGTGTGTGTGTGTGTGTGCTCTACTTATGCAGATTGGACTTTTACTTACACTCGGATGTATCCTTTGACAACAAAAAAAGCTCATCTTTCCATTGAATTGGCAATTAAGCTTCTAGCGACACGCTTGTGACCGCACAACAAAGGAATCAGAGTAACAGCAGTGATGAGAAAGCCCAGTCAGTGTGTTCATTTGCTAAGTCAGTGTGTTGGGAGGCTGGAGTATACCCCCGAGCACTGCACTGGAGCCAGGCGAGGGGGGGTGAGGAGGAGAGGAGTGGAAAGGAGATGAGGAGGGAGGGAGGGAAGGCGAGGGGGCACATTTTTGCATAATTTCAAACTTCTGAGACGAGGATCTGTTACAGTGGCCAATGCGAGCGGGCCTAGCTTGTTGAAGGCAGCTATACCTACAGCCATTAGTTACTGTACTAGAAAGAAGGGAAGGTGGCAGAGAGAGATGAAGGAATGAAGAAGTGTAGAGTAGATGCTGTCCTTTGCACCTTGCCCTCTGATCTACTCCATATAAATTGTGAGGACAGGGTTGTGTGAGGGTCAAGGTTATACATGGACACGACTGGTGATTTAGATGCACTGAAATCCCTCAGAGTACACACACACACACACACTATACAGTGTATTGTGTACCATATTTAAGCATAAACTCCCCTTTCTTTCAGAAATGTTGTATTTTTCTAAAATCATATATTCCGGTGTTTACCTTCGTTTTGTATTATAATTTATAGAACCTACACAACAACAAAAAACAAGTCACCCCTTTCAAATGTGTCAAACTTAATTTCTTCTTGTGGCTATCTCTGCCCAGTGGCTATCTCTGCCCAGTGACAGGTAGAAGGTGCAGTGGTTCTATCATGGCCCCAGCCTCTTTAAGGCAGACAGACGTATGGCGACCCCGACAGACCCTAGCCCAGAGATGTTGAAAATACAGAGGCCTCTTATTTAATCAGCTGGCAGCCTTGATTTAGTGTTTCTTAGCCTCCTTTGACCTGTGGGGACTATTAAATGTCACTCCCCCTTAGGTGAAGAGGAAAGACAAGTTTGTCCATCTTTGGTCCAGCTTTTAAATGTCAGATGTGTTGCCATGTCGACAGCTCTCTCTCTCTCTCTCTCTCTCTCTCTCTCTCTCTCTCTCTCTCTCTCTCTCTCTCTCTGACGTTTCTCCCCTTTTCTCTCCCTCTTTTCCGTGTCTGACAGATAGGGGGGTGTTTTTCTTAAAGGTTTCACCTCAGATATCGGTGTTGACGTTTTTATTAAAAGAGCTTGTTGTGAGCGGAGCGGGAGGAGCGACGATGGCGGGCACAACAGGCCCACGCAGGACATGCAGTCACATCCACTCCCACTCCCCTGCTGATGAGAATTAATGTGCCACCGAATATTCAGGGGGATTAGAATTCCCACTTTTCAGTCACGGCACGGCAATTTATTAGAATTTGTTTGCCTGGCCCTGAAGTCTTCATTACACAGTCCTGACGCGCTGGGGAGGGGGGCTCCAAGGTCACCATCCAGCGGGCCAAATGAAGATGCGGCCCGGGCCTGACAACTCTGGGGAAACCGTAATACACAAACACCCAGGGCTCGCTCAGGCTGGCTGGCTGGGGAGACACTTTGTTCTGATAGCAGCTCGAGTCTCTCTCTGATTCCCACTGCCACAGTAGAATAGAATAGGGACATTCACGTAGACAGACTGATACACAGACAAAGGAACGATGTTGATCTGTGTGTAGGATTTAAGCTACAGACACGAGCTACAAGCTATTATCTGCTTCCTGTAAAAGTAACTGGGCTTCGATGCTGGAGCCATGTGAATGTGTAGGCTAGTCCTACATTCTAAAAACAATTGGCGCTAGCTCAGTTGGAGGAGTGAGTGAGGAATATACAGCGCAGCTCTAAGTAGCTCAAAGTTATTACCCAGCAGCCCCACTCACAAATGATGAGAAATGGCACTTCTAGTAACACATGGATAAATCTGTCTGTCACCGCACACCCCAGCCTGAGGTAAAATGATCCGTCAAATTGACGAAAATTACATCGATTTCATATTCATTTGTGCTTATTTCATCGTAGCTAATTTATGGTAAAGACATCATCAGCTGCTGTACGTATGGTTTGATGACTACAATCATTTCTCTACAAAAGATCTTACCCAGACTACTTTGCTGAGGCTCTCTCTGTGCCCATTAAATAGTTCATTAAAGCGGCCTTGGCCTCGATGCCTCGACGCAGCATACAGGGAGAGCATGTGTGTGTGTGTCTCACCACGTCCAGCGGCTGTGTGCTGGGACCTGAGAGATGCAGATTTGATTAGTCAAGGTTAATAAAGAAAGAAATCAAGGTGAGTGTGTCTCACTCCAGACACAAGGACACTGGGAAGAGGAATCAGACACACCTGGTACCTCTGAAATTTTAATAAGCCATCCCTCGGCAGTCATGCAGGGAATTCTCTTTTCAATATTGCTTTTACAGCTAGCTCGGCTGGAAGTGTTGTTGTAGCCCTCCCTCCTCTCCCAGTCTCCTCACATTCATATTAAAAGTGAAGCCGGGGTATTTTTCTGTGTGTGTCTGTGAATTGATAGTCCTATGTGGGGTGTCATTTGGACGGTGTGTGTGTGTGTGTGTGTGCGGGGGGGGGGTAGCAGCAGCGGTGGTGGTGGTGGTCGAAGAAGCGGGGAAAGCTCACACTGGGCCCCAGAACCATCAGGCTGTGGGATGGAGTCACGCTTGTGTGGTCTCCTCTCCGCAGCACCGCGCTGTGCTACACGGCCATGGTCATAACCACCACTCGGCTCAGCTCCGCCGTTCCACACAGAACCACATTAACCGTAATGATGGAGAATTAACGCTACGCAAGGAAAATAATGAACCTTACCAGGAAATAGGGGCCCTTATTGCATATGCTGCAGTACAACGGGACATTTTCTCATGTGAATATGCCCACAAACAGCATGTCTGGAATGTAAACAGCTTGTTTGGAAGTGTTTTTATTTTTACAAATCAAATTTATTAGCCGCTGTTCCAGCATGATGTGGCTTTATTGCCTTTTGTAGCGGTTGGGTGGGAGGGGGAAGGGAAGAGAATGGCTATAAAGACATGAGTGTGTGTGGTGGCAGGGGAGTTGAGGGATGTTGTGTGACACACTAACTCAGCTGGTGTGTGTTTGAGGCTCTGTTGGAGGTATTCTCAGTGGCTCCAGTCACACACACACACACACACACACACACACACACACACACACACACACACACACACACACACACACTCTTATCAATGGTTGCAGGAGTTTGCGACCAGGCCTCTCTACACTACACACACACACTGGCTCACATGGAGTTCAGAGAGAGGCAGGTATAGAGGGGGGTACAGCTTGAAAGAGTATTTTTGAAATATTCCTTTTTGAAACACTTTTTGGAAGGATTTTATCTTGCGATTGAAAAATAGTTAAGACACACTGTGGAACACATTAAAACATATCACTTAAAAAGAAAGAGCGAGAGAGAGAGAGAGAGAGAGAGAGAAAATCACCTTATAAATTTGAAGGGAAAAAAAGTATCTCACCTTCACAACAGGGACTCTTTAGCTGTGAAAAACTCCCCTGCGTCTGCATGCTTTGCCTCGACCCAGATGGATTTCTCTCTACATATGAATTATTTACAGAGCTTAAATTCAAAAGATTCAACCGTCCAAAGAACAGAATTATGCCTTCCTACATATTTCAGTGATGGGCTGGACATAAATAAGTACACGGTATAAAGAAAATAATTGAATGATTTGATAATGAAATCAAAACATTATCAAAGGCAGTTCTTCATGAATAACTTCTGGTAAATGAGCATGATACTCAGGCAAAATGCAACTCGCACCGCAGCCATTTTTAAACTCTCCTTTAATATACAGTCTGTCCACTTAAAACATAATCAGGAAAAATGGAGGAGGAGGATATTTACTTTGTGAGATATAGTTAACCAAAACATTAAGGCCACTACTTGCCAAGCACCCTCAGCTTTCTCACTGTGTATTAGCCTCATTAGGGTACATCTATAGGAAGTGGCCACTGCATTCCATTATTTATGGAAGTGTAATTATCTATCTTGTCACACCGACGCAGGAATTTACAGGACCCTGGTTCTGTATCAGCACAATAAAGGCTAGCTAATGAACCAAGCAAGCACACCTCCAGGCTCCCACACACACGCGCTGATTTTCTCTGGTCTCTCTCTCAACTCCACTGTAGTTGATTAGACACTGAAGATTAGTGGAGCATTAACCCCAGTACAACAGTTTGCACCTGCTCTTATTCTAATGTGAAAAATGAATGTGAATGTTTCCTCTCTGAAGAGGATTGCAGATCCAGCAGATCACAGTGATGCTGAATGCCACTGTATGCACGCCCACAACAGAGCTCTCCCTGTATAGAGGCCTAGCAGCATGGAGGAGCTGGCAGGGGAGCCGGGGAGGAGAGGCAGGGGATGGAGAGAGGGAGAGAGAGATCTATGTAGAGAGGAAGACCGGGTAGGAGAGAGGCAGAGAAACAGGGGAATATACAGAGAGAGACCCGGACAGGAAGGCAGACTGGGTGGTTGGTTGCCTCTCAGGCTCAGTGTATGTGTGCCTGCCTCCCGCAGCAGCGATGGGGTCATTTACATATAAATGAAAGTTGCCGATCACACGCCGCTGACCCCATTTATTCCGGCGGACAGACCGACAGGCAGGCAAGGCAAGCGCCAGCGAGTTGCCGAATTACTCCAAATTACCGCATTTCCATCTCCACATCGGGCCTGTCAGAGCCGCACTCATCACCAACGCATTTTTTCCCGCCGCCAGGAGTGACTCTAATTGGCAGTGGTGAATTTAAAGGACCTGCCACTGGCTGAGCCTGTCAGCACCAAGGCACCTACCCACAGGATAAAAAAAGACACACACTGTCGCTCTGTTTGTGTATACGACAGAGAGAGGAAGAGAGATGGGGAAAGAGAGAGAGAGGAAGAGAGACAGAGGAGACTATGAAACTGCTGCAATGCCGCGGCATGCTCAGACACCATACACTTCAGAGTGATTTGTCTCTCCTCCCTCTCCTCCCCCTCTCTTCCCCCTCTCCTCTGATGGCACACACAGCAGCAGTTTACGTGAGCATCTGGGTAAGACCCAGCCATATGCCCCTCTACTACCACTCTCATCTGCTCCCCTCCAGTCCAACACAGCACAGCGCCCTCACGTCTCACAGCCCACTACATATATGACAGATAATGCTGAGGGCCAGTGTGTGTGCCTGCTCTTAACCTGACAGCTGTGTCCTTCCCTTTCCACGCAAACATGCTACACATGCCTCCCCATCCCTGGCAAGACGCCCTCGCAGTAGACTCTTTAGTGGTGTTGTCCCATCCAGAGACTGATGAACCTACCCAGAGCCAAGCGCTTTATTTGGCTCGTGAAGCAGCGTTCGCTGCCAGTTTGTCTCCTTTCTTGTCTCCCTCTTGGTCAGCCAAGCACAGTGGCTCATTAGTTCATTAAAAGGAGGACACTGTCTGACTTTGGGAAGGCAAGAAAGAAACAAGAGAGAGAGAGAGAGAGAGAGTCAAAACAGAGGCTCTAATTACACAAGATTGATGCATTGAGTGAACATCCTGGTAATCAGTGTTTTGTTTTTTTGTTTGTTTAAACACACAACAGGGATCATGGAGAGAGTAACCTTCTGATCTTTAGTTCAATTAATACAGGTACAAACACAAGAGGCCTGTCTCTCTCTCACTCGCTCTCCCTCTCTCCCTGCCAGCCAGTCTGGGCTCACACAGGAGAGTGAGGTAATGGAGCAGAGAAATGAAGGCACACAGAAGAGGCTACTGTCTGACTGTCACTGTGAGGTTGGGAAGACATTTCTTTGGGGAGAGATATTGAGAAGCTCTCATAGGGGAGCTATGCTGTGTACTCACAACACAAAGTGGTCTCTGCTGAATACCCACACAGACAGAGATGGTTTAGCTAGTGGTAGGTGGAGAGGAAGCGGAGCAGAGGTGAGCATCTGCACCAGATTGTCGAGATGATATCTTAACACTGCTTTTTTTGGTCTCCTATCCGTATTGTCATATATACACAGAAGAACAGACATGCAGCGCCATCAGAAAGTATTCACACCCCTCAACGTATTCCACATGTTCTTGTTACAGCCTGAATTCAAAATGGACAAAAACATTTTTCTTTTTACTCACCCATCGACACACACTACCCCATGATGACATGTTTTTAGATCTGTTTTCTCCAAATGTATTGATAATGAATTTCTGAAATGTAATTTACATGAGTATTTACACCACCTTTGGCGGCGATTACAGCTTTGAGTCGTCTTGGGTATGTCTGTATCAGCTTTGAGTCGTCTTGGGTATGTCTGTATCAGCTTTGAGTCGTCTTGGGTATGTCTGTATCAGCTTTGAGTCGTCTTGGGTATGTCTGTATCCGCTTTGAGTCGTCTTGGGTATGTCTGTATCCGCTTTGAGTCGTCTTGGGTATGTCTGTATCAGCTTTGAGTCGTCTTGGGTATGTCTGTATCCGCTTTGAGTCGTGTTGGGTATGTCTGTATCCGCTTTGAGTCGTTTTGGGTATGTCTGTATCTGCTTTGAGTCGTCTTGGGTATGTCTGTATCAGCTTTGTATCTGTATCAGCTTTGAGTCTTGGGTATCTGTATCAGCTTTGAGTCGTCTTGGGTATGTCTGTATCAGCTTTGAGTCGTCTTGGGTATGTCTGTATCAGCTTTGAGTCGTCTTGGGTATGTCTGTATCCGCTTTGAGTCGTCTTGGGTATGTCTGTATCCGCTTTGAGTCGTCTTGGGTATGTCTGTATCAGCTTTGAGTCGTATTGGGTATGTCTGTATCCGCTTTGAGTCGTGTTGGGTATGTCTGTATCCGCTTTGAGTCGTTTTGGGTATGTCTGTATCTGCTTTGAGTCGTCTTGGGTATGTCTGTATCAGCTTTGAGTCATCTTGGGTATCTGTATCAGCTTTGAGTCGTCTTGGGTATCTCTGTATCAGCTTTGAGTCGTCTTGGGTATGTCTATCTGCTTTGAGTCGTGTTGGGTATGTCTGTATCCGCTTTGAGTCGTTTTGGGGTATGTCTGTATCTGCTTTGAGTCGTCTTGGGTATGTCTGTATCAGCTTTGAGTCGTCTTGGGTATCTGTATCAGCTTTGAGTCGTCTTGGGTATCTCTGTATCAGCTTTGAGTCGTCTTGGGTATGTCTATCTGCTTTGAGTCGTCTTGGGTATGTCTGTATCTGCTTTGAGTCATCTTGGGTATGTCTGTATCAGCTTTGAGTCGCCTTGGGTATGTCTGTATCTGCTATGCACATCTGGATTTGGGGATCTTCTCCCATTCTTCCTTGCAGATTTTCTCAAGCTCTGTTCAGTTAAACGGGGAGCGGCAGTGGACAGCAATCTTCACATCTTTCCACAAATGTTCTATGGGATTGAAGTCTGAAGCCATTCCAGTGTTGCTTTGGCTGTATGCTTTTGGACATTGTCCTGTTGGAACGTAAATGTTCGCCCCCAGTCTAAGGTTGTTTGCACTCTGAAGCAGGTTCTCATCAAGGATTTGCCTGTATTTGGCTAATTTCATTGCTCCTTCCAAACCTTGCAGTCCCTGACTCTGAAAAGCATCCAATTGCATAATGCTGTCACCAGCAGTAGGGATGGTGTTAGATGGGTGATGAGCTGTGCCTGGTTTTCTCTAGACATAACACTCTGCATTCAGGCTAAAGAGTTACATTTTGTCTCAACAGACCACAGAATCTTAAGCCTTAAAATCTCAGTCTTTAATGTGCCTTTTTGTAAACTCCAGGTGTGCTGTCATGTGCCTTTTTGCAAACTCCAGGTGTGCTGTCATGTGCCTTTTTCTCAGGAGTGGAATCCCTCTGGCCACTCTCCCATAAAGCTCAGATTGGTGAAGTGCTGTAGAGACGGTTATCCTTCTGGCAGGTTCTCCCATCTCAGCCAAGGAACTCGGTAGTTCTGTCAGAGTGATCATTGGGTTCTTGGTCACCTCCCTGACCAAAGTCCTTCTTGTCCGTTTGCTCAGTTTGGTCAGACAGCCAGCTCTAGGCAGAGTCTGGGTAGTTCCATATACAGTTGAAGTCGGAAGTGTACATACACTTAGGTTGGAGTAATTAAAACTTGTTTTTCACCCATTACACAAATTTCTTGTTAGCAAACTATAGTTTTGGTAAGTCGGTGAGGACATCTACTTTGTGCATGACACAAGTAATCTTTCCAAAAATGGTTTACAAATAGATTATTTCACTTATAATTCACTGTATTCTAGTGGGTCAGAAGTTTACATACACTAAGTTGACTGTGCCTTTAAATAGCTTGGACAATTTCAGAGAATTATGTCATGGCTTTAGAAGCTTCTGATAGGCTAAATTACATCATTTGAGTCAATTGGAGGTAGACCTGTGAACGTATTTCAAGGCCTACCTTCAAACTCAGTGCCTCTTTGCTTGACATCATGGGAAAATCAAAAGAACTCAGCCAAGATCTCAGAAAACAAACTGTAGACCTCCACAAGTCTGGTTCATCCTTGGGAGCAATTTCCAAATGCCTGAAGGTACCACGTTCATCTGTACAAACAATAGTACGCAAGTATAAACACCATGGGACCACGCAGCCATCATACTGCTCAGGAAGGAGGAGCTTTCTGTCTCCTAGAGATGAACGTACTTTGGTGCGAAAGTGCAAATCAATCCCAGAACAACAGCAAAGGACCTTGTGAAGATGCTGGAGGAAACAGGTACAAAAGTATCTATATCCACAGTCAAACGAGTTCTATATCGACACAACCTGAAAGACCGCTCAGCAAGGAAGAAGCCACTGCTCCAAAACCGTCATAAAAAAGTCAGACTACGATTTGCAAATGCACATGGGGACAAAGATCGTGCTTTTTGGAGAAATGTCCTCTGGTCTGATGAAACAAAAATAGAACTGTTTGGCCATAATGACCATCATTATGTTTGGAGGAGAAAGGGGGAGGCTTGCAAGCAGAAGAACACCATCCCAACCGTGAAGCACGGGGGTGGCAGCATCATGTTGCGGGGGTGCTTTGCTACTTCACAAAATAGGTGGCGTCATGAGGAAGGAAAATTATGTGGATATATTGAAGCAACATCTCAAGACATCAGTCAGGAAGTTAAAGCTTGGTCGCAAATGGGTCTTCCAAATGGACAATGACCCCAAGCATACTTCCAGAGCTGTGGCAAAATGGCTTAAAGACAACAAAGTCAAGGTATTGGAGTGGCCATCACAAAACCCTGACCTCGATCCTATAGAACATTTGTGGGCAGAACTGAAAAAGCCTGTGCGTACAAGGAGGCCTGCAGACCTGACTCAGTTACCTGCATTGCTTGCTGTTTGGGGTTTTAGGCTGGGTTTCTGTACAGCACTTTGAGATATCAGCTGATGTAAGAAGGGCTATATAAATACATTTGATTTGAATTTGATTTGAGTTACACCAGCTCTGTCAGGAGGAATGGGACAAAATTCACCAAACTTGTTGTGGAAAGCTTGTGGAAGGCTACCTGAAACGTTATGTGATATTCGGGACAGTGCAGGGCGCCAAATTCAAAACAACAAAAATCTCATAATTAAAATTCCTCAAGCATATAAGTATTTTACACCATCTTAAAGATAAAATTCTCGTTAATCCAGCCACAGTGTCTGATTTCAAAAAGGCTATACAGCGAAAGCACCGCAAACAATTATGTTAGGTCACCACCAAGTTACAGAAAAACACAGCCATTTTTTCCAGCCAAAGAGAGGAGTCACAAAAAGCAGAAATATAGATAATATAGACACTCATAGGACTTCATGTTACACAATACATGTATGTTTTGTTTGATAAAGTGCATATTTATATATTTTTTTAATCGCAGTATATTTTGGCGCGTTATGTTCAGTAGTTCCAAAACATGCGGTGATTTTGCAGAGAGCCACATCAATTTACAGAAATACTCATAATAAACATTGATAAAAGATACAATTATTATACATGGAACTTTAGATAAACTTCTCCTTAAGCAACCGCTGTGTCAGATTTCAAAAACACTTTACGGAAAAAGCATACCATGCAATAATCTGAGTACGGCGCTCAGAGACCAAAACAGCTAAAGAGATATCCGCCTTGTTGGAGTCAACATTAGTCAGAAATATCATTATTAAATATTCACTTACCTTTGATGATCTTCATCAGAATGCATTCCCAGGAATCCAAGTTCGACAATATATGTTTGATTTGTTCAATAAAGTTAATCATTTATGTCCAAGTACCTCCTTTTGTTAGGGCGTTTGGTAAATAAATCCAAACGAGTGTGCAATTCCAGCCGAAAGGCCAGACGAAAAGTCCAAGAAGTGATATTACAGGTCATAGAAACATGTCAAACCAAGTATAGATATATCATTCTCTCTACTATTATTCTGACATTTCACAATCTTAAAATAAAGTGGTGATCCTAACTGACCTAAGACGGGGAATTTTTACTAGGATTAAATGTCAGGAATTGTGAAAAACTGATTTTAAATGTAGTTGGCTAAGGTGTATGTAAACTTCCGACTTCAACTGTATGATGCAGGCCACTGTGCTCTTGAAAACTAGAAATAGTTTAATACCCTACCCTAGATATTTTCCTCATCACAATTCTATCTAAGAGATCTATGGACAGTTCCTTGGGCTTCAGGATATAGTTTCTGCTCTGACATGCCCTGTCAACTGTGGGACCTTATATAGACAGGTGTGTTTCTTTCTAAATCATGTCCAAACAATTGAATTGGCCACAGGTGGACTCCAATCAAGTTGTAGTGACACCAAGGATGATCAAAGGAAATTGGATGCACCTGAGATAAAATTGGAGTGTCAACGCAAAGTGGTGTGAATACTTATGTAAATGACATATCTGTATTTCATTTTCAAAAAATGTGCTAGTATCAATAACAAAAAATGTACTTTGTCATCATGCGGTATTATTTGTAGATGGGTGAAATGTTTATTTTATTTAATACATTTTGAATTCAGCCTGTAACACAACAAAATGTGCAATAAGTCGAGGGGTATGAATACTTTCTTGAAGCCAGTAATACAGTACATGTGTTAGTATAGTAGGATGTATAGTACCTAGACATGGATTAAGGAAGGTGACATTGTATCTATATTGTCATTCTGACTTCATCTTCCATAGTACACTGTATACACACTAGTTCATGTAAAGAGGGGTCACTGGGCTGATCATGTGGGTTTAGGATTAGGTCAAGTAGATAATAGAGGGCAAATATAAACGAGGCAGCCGCTCGTTGGGAAATAACTCTTTATTTCCTCTCCATTTCCTCATTAATTAAGGTTGTCGAGCTGCAGTCAGACCTCTGCTGGGGACCATGGGGCCTTGTGGCCCTGGGGGGAGTGTCACACTACTGACCAAATGTCATGTCGCACACAGCGAGTTGGTGGGGAGGGAGGAAGAGAGAGAGAGAGAGGGGAGGGGTGAGAGAGGGAGGGGAGGTGGAGTGTTAGAGGGGGAGATGGAGTGTGATCTATTCCAGATACATGGTAACCACTACCACTACTAGATGTATGGCTTCATGATTTAATAGGTAGTCTGTAATACAAGTAGCACAATGCAAATAAACGACATTAAGACAGCAGCGAACGTAGTGGGAATGTGCTATAACTGTAGCTAAAAGGCTGTATCTGGAGCTACATCCTCTTCATCTTAATCAGGAGCTAAATCCTCTTCATCTTCATCAGAAGCTACATCATCTTCATCAGGAGTTAAATCCTCTTCATCTTTATCAGGAGTTACATCCTCTTCATCTTTATCAGGAGTTACATCCTATTCATCTTTATCAGGAGCTAAATCCTCTTCATATTCATCAGGAGCTAAATCCTCTTAATCTTCATCAGGAGCTAAATCCTCTTCATCTTTATCAGGACCTAAATCCTCTTCACCAGGAGCTAAACCCTCATCATCTTCATCAGGAGTTACATCTTCTTCAGCTTTATCCGGAGCTAAATCATCTTTGTCTCTATCAGGAGCTAAATCCCATTCATCTTTATCAGGAACTACACCCTCTTCATCTTTCAGGAGCTAAATCCTCTTTATCAGGGGAAAAATCCTCTTCATCAGGAGCTAAATCCCCGACATCTTTATCAGGAATTACATCCCCTTCATCTTTATCAGGAGCTAAATCTTCTTCATATTCATCAGGAGCTACATCCTCTTCATCTTCATCAGGAGTTAAAACCTCTTCATCTTTATCAGGAGTTACATCCTCTTCATCAGGAGCTAAATCATCTTCATCAGGAGCTAAATCCTCTTTATCTTTATCAGGAGTTACATCCTATTTATCTTTATCAGGAAATACATCCTCTTCATCTTCATCAGGAGCTAAATCCTCTTCATCTTCATCAGGAGCTAAATCCTCTTCATCTTTATCAGGACCTAAAACCTCTTCATCAGGAGCTACATCCTCTTCATCAGGAGTTACATCCTATTCATCTTTATCAGGAGATAAATCCTCTTCATCTTTATCAGGAGATAAATCCTCTTCATCAGGAGATAAATCCTCTTCATCTTTATCAGGAGCTAAATCCCCTTCATTTTTATTAGGAGTTACATCCTCTTCATCTTTATCAGGAGCTAAATCATCTTAATCTTTATCAGGAGTTACGTCCTCTTCATCCTCATCAGGAGCTAAATTACTCTTCATCTTCATCAGGAGCTAAATCCTCTTCATCAGGACCTAAAATCTCTTCATCTTCATCAGGAGCTACATCCTCTTCATCAGGAGCTAAAATATCTTCATATTCATCAGGAGCTACATCCTCTTCATCTTAATCAGGAGCTAAATCCTCTTCATCTTTATCAGGAGTTAAATCCTCTTCATCTTTATCAGGAGTTACATCCTCTTCAGCTTTATCCGGAGCTAAATTCCTCTTCATCTTCATCAGGAGCTAAATTCCTCTTTATCTTCACCAGGAGCTAAATCCTCTTCACCAGGAGCTAAAATCTCTTAATCTTCATCAGAAGCTACATCCTCTTCATCTTAATCAGGAGCTAAATCCTCTTCATCAGGAGATAAACCCTCGTCATCTTCATCAGGAGCTAAATCCTCTTCATCTTTATTATGAGTTAAATCCTCTTCATCTTTATCAGGAGCTAAATCCTCTTCATCTTCATCAGGAGGTACATCCTCTTCATCTTTATCAGGAGCTAAATCCTCTTCGTCTTCATCAGGAGCTAAATCCTCTTCGTCTTCATCAGGAGTTACATCCTCTTCATCTTCATCAGGAGCTTTTAAGCCCCTCTGAATTCTGTCTCTTCTAGTGACCAAGATTCCCACACAACTCATCCCTCATCTCCTGTCCTACCTCTCCCTCTCCCCTCCCGCTCCAGTATAGGAACAACTGCCTGTGAAGGAACATGGAACATAATCTGTCCTATGAATCAACGCCTCGCACACTAGCTCCTCTCGCTTTGAGTTGGAAGGTTAATGAAAGCCCTGATATTGCTGCCGCTTCTTCTTGAAAAAGGGGGATGGAAGAAGGGAGGGAGAGAGAGTATTACCCCACTCTGTGTAATTAGGTAGCTCCAGATCTTTAGGGGCTGAGGAGTCACACAATCAGAGAGAATATCACATGCTCACCATAGAAGTAGAATGACCGTGGTAGTCAACGTATGTGTTCACATTATCATATAGAGATTAGTAGTTCTGAATGTCAAGATGGCAGCTGTCTGTCCTGCTCCTGCTAGGTCAATGGGGAGATAGGTGGCGTGACTTAACCTGGAGCATCATCTCCACCTTGGGGCTAACAGCTAGCAGATCCAGTGGCTAATGTCATCTGTGACATTGGGATTCTATTAGCAGCCGAGCGCTGGCCCGTTGCCTTGTGGTGAGGCCATGATTGATCTGTCATGGGAGATGCTTCTGTTCGTCTCCCACAGGGCTCCATCTGAACCCCAAAAAGCCCCCCAGACCCTGGGCTTAAACTCTACCCCGAGGGGGAAGGGAAAGGGAAAGGGTCAGGGAAAGGAACAGGTAGAGGAGCTGAAGGTCACCCATTACAATGGGCCCCAAAGAAAGAGGCTAGGCCTGGTGGACAGGTGCCATAATTGCCAGTGAACAGTGGGGTTATTTGTTATCGATTCCCAATGAGGGAGATCAATGGCGTCCGTCCATCAGGCTGTTTATGCTCAAGCTCAATCAGAGACCCAGTCGATGGAGGAGAGGAGATGAGAGGAGGAAGGTGGCCGGCGAACGGCGTCCTGGTTTGAATCAGGGGATAGTGATTGGTTTTCACAGCCGGCCTCATTTGTATTTTTACTGAATTACCCGGATGCAACCTGAACCCACTTAAGCATGTCACTTAGCGTTTGTTGAAGTTTGCCGAGACGGCGGGCCTCATCAGGTTTCAATGAGAGAGACTGTGGTTAAGTAGCCACTTGTTATGTTTCTTTATTTCATTTCTCCTCGCAACGCGATGCCCACACTGGCTGTCCAGCCTGTTTACATATGGATGGAAGGCAGGGAAAGGTGAAGCTGTTGGTTTTGGAAGATTATACACAGTATTGAAATACATAGGAATATTCTGGTGACATTTTACATGACGGTATCCTTTGTATCCTTTGCACCTCATGTAAAGTGTTACCAGAATATTGCTTAGATTAGAAGCCCGTCTGTTTCACAACCTTGCATCGCTTCTCATTTTCAACCCAGAAAGCACTGATATACTGACTTCAAGGTTGAAAAGGAAAATAACTCCGGCGAGAGGTTATCCACCAACACCCTCAAATGAAATGTTTAGCAGATGGTATTGCGGGTGTACTGTAGCGAAGGGCTTGTGTGAAGTTACTTAGGCACTAGAGGCAGCCCTGGCGTGTTTGTCGGAGCCATCTTCCTGTACTGCCGTGTGATTTGAATAATCGTGAATAAAATGTGTTTACATACAGTCATGGAGCTTTTAATCCTGTTTGACTCGCACAGTGAGGAGCAACACTTAGGAACATGAGCTATATGTTAATTAACAGTATGAAAGTACCAACAGTATGGGATATTGAAATTGCCCCCACGGGCAGTTCCAGGCACTGCCACGGAGACACTTCCTGGTGTTCCATTTTTATATATGGAGGAAAATCTCTCACGAATCCATGAATCCATGATATACATTATAAACGAGGGCTCCGATTCGCCACACCACTCATTGGTGGCAGAATTCTCCATGCCATCCCCCCTCCCTCCATTCTTTCCCCCCACGTCAGGGAGCCGGCGTAGAGTAGAGGATGTGATCAGGGATGGGAGCATGTCGGGCCTGCTTCCCTGTAGTCGCGCCACATGTTGATTTGTCACTCCTGGTTCTATATTGATTTTTGGTTTTAAACAAAGTTTTAAAATAGGTGAAGAATGAGGGACCTGGGTTGACCAGGAGAAAGGAAATGAGAGAGATTCTAACGGATCTTTGTTCCAGTCTCTGGGTGGATTCAGGCTCTTGGTGAACACAGCGTGCTCTCTCAGAAGGGTACGGGGGAGAGAAAGGGGGAGAGGGGGACTGTATTTAAAAATCTCTTATTTCACAGCCTTTACTTTATGGTCTCTAAATGAGTTCTGGGCTTGGCTATGCGTCTCATTTCATGTCATGGTACAGTTCCTGCCTTAAAATTATTCCTTGCTTAGTTCAATTTAAGTTCCTGCGTGGAATAATCGATCTGCCCATTAATTCTACTTAGTAGTACTGCACAGTACAAGGTTGTCTTTAGTAGTCCACAAAGGCCACCTGTGCTGAATGGGTGACCTTTACAAGGCTTGGGCCGCCATTGATTTTCAGCAGGACTTATTTCATGAACTGGGTGTTTGGGACAGGGCCACAGATGAAGATGAACTATGAGGCTAAACCACTTTCATTACCCCCCCACCCCCACACACACACTGCTGTGGCATCTTCCTACAGAGAAGTATACCCTATGTATCCAGCCCAGGCCCAGTCAACCAGTGGGCAGAAGCAGAAGGATCAGGCTGTGTAATATAGAGTGCAGCGTAATGGGCATCTCTGTGACATGGCCTCTTGGTATTTGCAGTTTGGAAATAGTGTTTAGAAGCTGAGAGTAGTGTGTGGACAGACCATTAGCTCTCCCCTGAGCTGTCCTCACACAACCCAGGAAAACAACACTGACCCATGAAATGAGGGTAACAACACAAAGCCTTAGCTCCAGGGTCACGGAGGAGGAGGAGGGTTCGTATCCCTTTAAACATGCTACGGTGCAGTAAAACCCTCAGCCCTCTCCTAAATGGATGGTTCTATATGGACTTCATTAGAATGAATAAATGATCAAGCATAGGGAGGGGGAGGGGCTTGGTGAGCAGTGTCACAAGGTGGGAGTTCAGGGAAAATGCAGAGCAGACAGGAGAGTGTTTTTCCCACATGCTGGCCGTACATCAATGTTGACTATGAAACACATCAAATTAATACTCACTCATGAATAAATGCATGCGGACAAATTTATTTTGGTGGCAAGAGGTGTTGGGAGCAGGTGAGGTCAGAGGCTGTCAGCAGAGGAAGGGACGAGATGGTGGAAGAGAGGAGAGGGTGGCGGCTGAGGAGACGGAGATGCCCCCCTTAACATGCATGCATGCAAACAAACACACACACACACACATACACACACACACACAAACACACAAACACACACACACACACACGCGCACATACAGACACACACACACAAACACACACACACACACACGCACATACAAACACACACACACGCACATACAGACACACACACACAAACACACACACACGCACATACAAACACACACACATGCACATACAGACACACACACACACACACACGCACATACAAACACACACACACGCACATACAAACACACACACACACACGCACATACATACAAACACACACGCACATACATACAAACACACACACACACGCGCACATACAGACACAAACACACACACACACGCACATACAAACAAACACACACACACACGCACATACAGACACACACACACACATGCTGTTTCTGTGTCCCTCCCTTTCCCCCTGCTTTGAGTCACTCTCTCTGCAGCGTGAGCATCAGGCAGATGCCACCCACCCCGAAACCCCCTCACAGCCCCCAGCATTATCCTCCCACACCCCGCACACCTACCCCTCCTCCCCATCCCATCAAACCCCTCTGCATACAAACAACACACACACACACACCCCTCTCCAAAAAAAAGGTACCCGCCCCAAAACCTTTGAATGCTAAACAAATTCAGAAAATGGGAGAGACACTTCCAATGTGTTTTCTGCTCCAGTGCCTCTTGTTCTCACTTAGTTGTTGTCTGCAGGTTGGGGAAATGCAGAGAGGTCGCCTGACGTGCTGATGTCTTGGCTGCAGGTGCCTGCCAGTTCAAGGTTGAAACTTGACAGTGACTGTTCTGGCCAGAGTTTGGCTCTTTTTTTTCTGCTGAGCGTTGAGAAGAGAGGAGAGGAGTGGAGAGGGCAGGATAGGACAGGAAAGGAAAGGAGAAACGAGCGGAGGAGAGGAAAACCGAGGAAAGAGCTTGAAGACAGGCCCTTCCTGCTTGTTTTCTGATGAGATAAAACGCTTATAAACAAGCAGGGATTTTCCCCCCCAAGTGTCAGAATGGAACATAAGTGCGTTTTAGAGCTAGCAGGTTTGGAGAGGAGGGAGACTGATGCTGCCGGAGGAGGGAGACAGCAGGTGACAGTGTGGCGTGTGACGTGGGGTATTGATATGCTGGGAATGGAGATCAGAGCAGATGGACAGAGCAGGCTGGCCCTGTGTTGCTCCTCTGAGCCCTGGCGCCCTCTCACAACCCCCTTGGACACAGCACACACACGCATAGTGTACACACATGGGCAAGCACATACACACATCTATGTGTGCACACACAAACCACCCACCCACCCACGCACCCACCCGCTCTCGCTCTCTCTCGCCCCCCCCCCGAGAGCCCACTGGCCATCAAGTCACTCCAGGACACAAACGCTTCATGCTCTGCCATCATTAATAAGTGGTCAGAGCAACAGTTAGACAGATCAGTGCAGTTCATCCGTGCTGCTATGGCAGATGTGCTGGGCTAATGACTGCTGTGGTTGAGGACTACCTCCAGGCCAGTGACTGATCTGAGGACAGTGGTGAGCCACAAAGAGGGGGTAGTTAGTGTGGTAGAGGGGTAGTGGAGAGAGTCAGATCATGGCAGCCCAGCCTGCTGATGGAGGGAGATCAGAGAGTGGTCAGAGAGAGAGAGAGAGAGAGACAGAGTGAGAGCATTATCATTCTGGGAACGCTTCTATGTGCAGATGGACAGATGGGTCTGGCTGGGTACAGTTCTGAGGCTCAGGTTTCTCTCACTCTCTCTTTTTCTATCACTCCCTGTCCCCTGTCTATCTCCCCTTCCCTCTTCTCATTCTGTCTATCTCCCCTTCACTTTTCTCTCTCTGTCCATCTCCCCTTCCCTCTTCTCTCTCTGTCTGTCCATCTCCCCTTCCCTCTTCTCTCTTTGTCTGTCTCCCCTTCCCTTTTCTCCCTCTGTCCATCTCCCCTTCCCTCTTCTCTCTCTGTTGATCTCCCCTTCCCTCTTCTCTCTCTGTTGATCTCCCCTTCCCTTTTCTCTCTCTGTTTATCTCCCCTTCCCTTTTCTCTCTCTGTCTGTTTATCTCCCCTTCCCTCTTCTCTCTCTGTCTGTTTATCTCCCCTTCCCTCATCTCTCTCTGTCTATCTCCCCTTCCCTCTTCTCTCTCTGTCTATCTCCCCTTCCCTCTTCTCTCTCTGTCTATCTCCCCTTCCCTCTTCTCTCTCTGTCTGTTTATCTCCCCTTCCCTCTTCTCTCTCTGTTTATCTCCCTTCCCTCTTCTCTCTCTGTCTATCTCCCTTCCCTCTTCTCTCTCTGTCTATCTCCCCTTCCCTCCTCTCTCTGTCTTTCTCCCCTTCCCTCTTCTCTCTCTGTCTATCTCCCCTTCCCTCTTCTCTCTCTGTTTATCTCCCCTTCCCTCTTCTCTCTCTGTCTGTTTATCTCCCCTTCCCTCTTCTCTCTCTGTTTATCTCCCCTTCCCTCTTCTCTCTCTGTCTATCTCCCCTTCCCTCTTCTCTCTCTGTCTATCTCCCCTTCCCTCCTCTCTCTGTCTATCTCCCCTTCCCTCTTCTCTCTCTGTCTATCTCCCCTTCCCTCTTCTCTCTCTGTTTATCTCCCCTTCCCTCTTCTCTCTCTGTCTATCTCCCCTTCCCTCTTCTCTCTCTGTTTATCTCCCCTTCCCTTTTCTCTCTCTCTCTGTCTGTCTATCTCCCCTTCCCTCTTCTCTCTCTGTCTATCTCCCCTTCCCTCTTCTCTCTCTGTTTATCTCTCCTTCCCTCTTCTCTCTCTGTTGATCTCCCCTTCCCTCTTCTCTCTCTGTTTATCTCCCCTTCCCTTTCTCTCTCTGTCTATCTCCCCTTCCCTCTTCTCTCTCTGTCTGTCTCCCCTTCCCTTTTCTCTCTCTGTCTGTTTATCTCCCCTTCCCTCTTCTCTCTCTGTCTATCGCCCCTTCCCCTTTCTCTCTCTGTCTGTTTATCTCCCCTTCCCTCTTCTCTCTCTGTCTATCTCCCCTTCCCCTTTCTCTCTCTGTCTGTTTATCTCCCCTTCCCTCTTCTCTCTCTGTCTATCTCCCCTTCCCTCTTCTCTCTCTGTTTATCTCCCCTTCCCTCTTCTCTCTCTGTCTATCTCCCCTTCCCTCTTCTCTCTCTGTCTATCTCCCCTTCCCTCTTCTCTCTCTGTTTTATCTCCCCTTCCCTCTTCTCTCTCTGTCTATCTCCCCTTCCCTCTTCTCTCTCTGTTTATCTCCCCTTCCCTCTTCTCTCTCTGTCTGTCTATCTCCCCTTCCCTCTTCTCTCTCTATCTGTTTATCTCCTTCCCTCTTCTCTCTCTGTTTATCTCCCCTTCCCTCTTCTCTCTCTGTTTATCTCCCCTTCCCTCTTCTCTCTCTGTCTGTTTATCTCCCCTTCCCTCTTCTCTCTCTGTCTATCTCCCCTTCCCTCTTCTCTCTCTGTTTATCTCCCCTTCCCTCTTCTCTCTCTGTCTATCTCCCCTTCCCTCTTCTCTCTCTGTCTATCTCCCCTTCCCTCTTCTCTCTCTGTTTATCTCCCCTTCCCTCTTCTCTCTCTGTCTATCTCCCCTTCCCTCTTCTCTCTCTGTTTATCTCCCCTTCCCTCTTCTCTCTCTGTCTGTCTATCTCCCCTTCCCTCTTCTCTCTCTATCTGTTTATCTCCCCTTCCCTCTTCTCTCTCTGTTTATCTCCCCTTCCCTCTTCTCTCTCTGTTTATCTCCCCTTCCCTCTTCTCTCTCTGTCTGTTTATCTCCCCTTCCCTCTTCTCTCTCTGTTTATCTCCCCTTCCCTCTTCTCTCTCTGTCTATCTCCCCTTCCCTCTTCTCTCTCTGTCTATCTCCCCTTCCCTCCTCTCTCTGTCTATCTCCCCTTCCCTCTTCTCTCTCTGTCTATCTCCCCTTCCCTCTTCTCTCTCTGTTTATCTCCCCTTCCCTCTTCTCTCTCTGTCTGTTTATCTCCCCTTCCCTCTTCTCTCTCTGTTTATCTCCCCTTCCCTCTTCTCTCTCTGTCTATCTCCCCTTCCCTCTTCTCTCTCTGTCTATCTCCCCTTCCCTCCTCTCTCTGTCTATCTCCCCTTCCCTCTTCTCTCTCTGTCTATCTCCCCTTCCCTCTTCTCTCTCTGTTTATCTCCCCTTCCCTCTTCTCTCTCTGTCTATCTCCCCTTCCCTCTTCTCTCTCTGTTTATCTCCCCTTCCCTTTTCTCTCTCTCTCTGTCTGTCTATCTCCCCTTCCCTCTTCTCTCTCTGTCTATCTCCCCTTCCCTCTTCTCTCTCTGTTTATCTCCCCTTCCCTCTTCTCTCTCTGTTGATCTCCCCTTCCCTCTTCTCTCTCTGTTTATCTCCCCTTCCCTTTCTCTCTCTGTTTATCTCCCCTTCCCTCTTCTCTCTCTGTCTATCTCCCCTTCCCTCTTCTCTCTCTGTCTGTCTCCCCTTCCCTTTTCTCTGTCTGTTTATCTCCCCTTCCCTCTTCTCTCTCTGTCTATCTCCCCTTCCCTCTTCTCTGTCTCTCTCCCTTCCCTCTTCTCTCTCTGTCTATCTCCCCTTCCCTTTCTCTCTCTCTCTGTCTATCTCCCCTTCCCTCTTCTCTCTCTGTTTATCTCCCCTTCCCTCTTCTCTCTCTGTCTATCTCCCCTTCCCTCTTCTCTCTCTGTCTATCTCCCCTTCCCTCTTCTCTCTCTGTTTATCTCCCCTTCCCTCTTCTCTCTCTGTCTATCTCCCCTTCCCTCTTCTCTCTCTGTTTATCTCCCCTTCCCTCTTCTCTCTCTGTCTGTCTATCTCCCCTTCCCTCTTCTCTCTCTATCTGTTTATCTCCCCTTCCCTCTTCTCTCTCTGTTTATCTCCCCTTCCCTCTTCTCTCTCTGTTTATCTCCCCTTCCCTCTTCTCTCTCTGTTTATCTCCCCTTCCCTCTTCTCTCTCTGTTTATCTCTCCTTCCCTCTTCTCTCTCTGTTGATCTCCCCTTCCCTCTTCTCTCTCTGTTTATCTCCCCTTCTCTCTCTGTCTATCTCCCCTTCCCTCCTCTCTCTGTCTATCTCCCCTTCCCTCTTCTCTCTCTGTCTATCTCCCCTTCCCTCTTCTCTCTCTGTTTATCTCCCCTTCCCTCTTCTCTCTCTGTCTGTTTATCTCCCCTTCCCTCTTCTCTCTCTGTTTATCTCCCCTTCCCTCTTCTCTCTCTGTCTATCTCCCTTCCCTCTTCTCTCTCTGTCTATCTCCCTTCCCTCCTCTCTCTGTCTATCTCCTTCCCTCTTCTCTCTCTGTCTATCTCCCTTCCCTCTTCTCTCTCTGTTTATCTCCCCTTCCCTCTTCTCTCTCTGTCTATCTCCCTTCCCTCTTCTCTCTCTGTTTATCTCCCTTCCCTTTTCTCTCTCTCTCTGTCTGTCTATCTCCCCTTCCCTCTTCTCTCTCTGTCTATCTCCCTTCCCTCTTCTCTCTGTTGTCTCTCCTTCCCTCTTCTCTCTCTGTTGATCTCCCCTTCCCTCTTCTCTCTCTGTTTATCTCCCCTTCCCTTTCTCTCTCTGTTTATCTCCCCTTCCCTCTTCTCTCTCTGTCTATCTCCCCTTCCCTCTTCTCTCTCTGTCTGTCTCCCCTTCCCTTTTCTCTCTCTGTCTGTTTATCTCCCCTTCCCTCTTCTCTCTCTGTCTATCTCCCCTTCCCCTTTCTCTCTCTGTCTGTTTATCTCCCCTTCCCTCTTCTCTCTCTGTCTATCTCCCTTCCCTTTCTTCTCTGTCTGTTTATCTCCTTCCCTCTTCTCTCTCTGTCTATCTCCTTCCCTCTTCTCTCTCTGTTTATCTCCCCTTCCTTTCTCTCTCTGTCTATCTCCCCTTCCCTCTTCTCTCTCTGTCTATCTCCCCTTCCCTCTTCTCTCTCTGTTTATCTCCCCTTCCCTCTTCTCTCTCTGTCTATCTCCCCTTCCCTCTTCTCTCTCTGTTTATCTCCCCTTCCCTCTTCTCTCTCTGTCTGTCTATCTCCCCTTCCCTCTTCTCTCTGTCTGTTTATCTCCCCTTCCTCTTCTCTCTCTGTCTATCGCCCCTTCCCCTTTCTCTCTCTGTCTGTTTATCTCCCCTTCCCTCTTCTCTCTCTGTCTATCTCCCTTCCCTTTCTTCTCTCTCTGTCTATCTCCCTTCCCTCTTCTCTCTCTGTTTATCTCCCCTTCCCTCTTTCTCTCTGTCTATCTCCCCTTCCCTCTTCTGTTTATCTCCTTCCCTCTTCTCTCTCTGTTTATCTCCCCTTCCCTCTTCTCTCTCTGTCTATCTCCCCTTCCCTCTTCTCTCTCTATCTGTTTATCTCCCCTTCCCTCTTCTCTCTCTGTTTATCTCCCCTTCCCTCTTCTCTCTCTGTTTATCTCCCCTTCCCTCTTCTCTCTCTGTTTATCTCCCCTTCCCTCTTCTCTCTCTGTTTATCTCCCCTTCCCTCTTCTCTCTCTGTTTATCTCCCCTTCCCTCTTCTCTCTCTGTTTATCTCCCTTCCCTCTTCTCTCTCTGTCTATCTCCCCTTCCCTCTCTCTCTCTGTCTATCTCCCTTCCCTCTTCTCTCTCTGTCTATCTCCCCTTCCCTCTTCTCTCTCTGTTTATCTCCCTTCCCTCTTCTCTCTCTGTCTGTTTATCTCCCCTTCCCTCTTCTCTCTCTGTTTATCTCCTTCCCTCTTCTCTCTCTGTCTATCTCCCCTTCCCTCTTCTCTCTCTGTCTATCTCCCTTCCCTCTTCTCTCTGTCTATCTCCCTTCCCTCTTCTCTCTCTGTTTATCTCCCCTTCCCTCTTCTCTCTCTGTTTATCTCCCCTTCCCTCTTCTCTCTCTGTCTGTCTATCTCCCCTTCCCTCTTCTCTCTCTGTTTATCTCCCCTTCCCTTTTCTCTCTCTCTCTGTCTGTCTATCTCCCCTTCCCTCTTCTCTCTCTGTTTATCTCCCCTTCCCTCTTCTCTCTCTGTTTATCTCTCCTTCCCTCTTCTCTCTCTGTTGATCTCCCTTCCCTCTTCTCTCTCTGTTTATCTCCCTTCCCTTTCTCTCTCTGTTTATCTCCCTTCCCTCTTCTCTCTCTGTTTATCTCCCCTTCCCTCTTCTCTCTCTGTTTATCTCCCCTTCCCTCTTCTCTCTCTGTTTATCTCCCCTTCCCTCTTCTCTCTCTGTCTATCTCCCCTTCCCCTTCTCTCTCTGTCTGTTTATCTCCCCTTCCCTCTTCTCTCTCTGTCTATCTCCCCTTCCCTTTCTCTCTCTGTCTGTTTATCTCCCTTCCCTCTTCTCTCTCTGTCTATCTCCCCTCTCTCCTCCCCTTCTCTCTCTCTCTGTTTATCTCCTTCCCTCTTCTCTCTCTGTCTATCTCCCCTTCCCTCTTCTCTCTCTGTTTATCTCCCTTCCCTCTTCTCTCTCTGTCTATCTCCCTTCCCTCTTCTCTCTCTGTTTATCTCCCCTTCCCTCTTCTCTCTCTGTCTGTCTATCTCCCTTCCCTCTTCTCTCTCTATCTGTTTATCTCCCCTTCCCTCTTCTCTCTCTGTTTATCTCCCCTTCCCTCTTCTCTCTCTGTTTATCTCCCTTCCCTCTTCTCTCTCTGTTTATCTCCCCTTCCCTCTTCTCTCTCTGTCTATCTATCCTTCCCCTTCCTGTTGATCTCCCCTTCCCTCTCTCTCTCTGTTTATCTCCCCTTCCCTCTTCTCTCTATCTCCCCTTCCCTCTTCTCTCTCCTCTCCCTCCCTTCTCTCTCTGTCTATCTCCTTCCCTCTTCTCTCTCTGTCTATCTCCTTCCCTCTTCTCTCTCTGTTTATCTCCTTCCCTCTTCTCTCTCTGTTGTTTATCTCCCCTTCCCTCTTCTCTCTCTGTTTATCTCCTTCCCTCTTCTCTCTCTGTCTATCTCCCCTTCCCTCTTCTCTCTCTGTCTATCTCCCCTTCCCTCCTCTCTCTGTCTATCTCCCTTCCCTCTTCTCTCTCTGTCTATCTCCTTCCCTCTTCCCTCTTCTCTCTCTCTGTCTATCTCCCCTCCCCTTTCCCTCTATCTCCCTTCCCTCTTCTCTCTCTGTTTATCTCCCCTTCCCTCTTCTCTCTCTGTCTATCTCCCCTTCCCTCTTCTCTCTCTGTCTGTTTATCTCCTTCCCTCTTCTCTCTCTGTTTATCTCCCTTCCCTTTCTTCTGTCTATCTCCTTCCTCTTTCTCTGTCTGTTTATCTCCTTCCCTCTTCTCTCTCTGTCTATCTCCCCTTCCCTCTTCTCTCTCTGTCTATCTCCCCTTCCCTCTTCTCTCTCTGTTTATCTCCCCCTTCTCCCTCTTCTCTCTCTGTCTATCTCCCTTCCCTCTTCTCTCTCTGTTTATCTCCCCTTCCCTCTTCTCTCTCTGTCTATCTCCCTTCCCTCTTCTCTCTCTGTCTGTTTATCTCCTTCCCTCTTCTCTCTCTGTTTATCTCCCCTTCCCTCTTCTCTCTCTGTCTATCTCCCCTTCCCTCTTCTCTCTCTGTTTATCTCCCCTTCCCTCTTCTCTCTCTGTCTATCTCCCCTTCCCTCTTCTCTCTCTGTCTCTTATCTCTTCTCTCTCTTCCTCTTCTCTCTCTGTTTATCTCCCCTTCCCTTCTTCTCTCTCTGTCTATCTCCCCTTCCTCTTCTCTCTCTGTCTATCTCCCCTTCCCTCTTCTCTCTCTGTCTGTTTATCTCCCCTCCCTCTTCTCTCTCTGTCTATCTCCCCTTCCCTCTCTCTCTCTGTTTATCTCCCCTTCCCTCTTCTCTCTCTGTTTATCTCCTTCCCTCTTCTCTCTCTGTCTGTTTATCTCCCTTCCCTCTTCTCTCTCTGTTTATCTCCCCTTCCCTCTTCTCTCTCTGTTTATCTCCCCTTCCCTCTTCTCTCTCTGTCTATCTCCCCTTCCCTCTTCTCTCTCTGTTTATCTCCCTTCCTTTCTCTGTCTATCTCCCCTTCCCTCTTCTCTCTCTGTTTATCTCCCTTCCCTCTTCTCTCTCTGTTTATCTCCCTTCCCTCTTCTCTCTCTGTTTATCTCCCCTTCCCTCTTCTCTCTCTGTCTATCTCCCCTTCCCTCTTCTCTCTCTGTTTATCTCCCCTTCCCTCTTCTCTCTCTGTTTATCTCCCCTTCCCTCTCTCTCTCTCTGTTTATCTCCCCTTCCCTCTTCTCTCTCTGTTTATCTCCTTCCCTCTTTCTCTCTCTGTTTATCTCCCCTTCCCTCTTCTCTCTCTGTCTATCTCCCCTTCCCTCTTCTTCTCTGTTTATCTCCCTTCCCTCTTCTCTATCTCCCTTCCTATCTCTATCTCCTTCCCTCTTCTCTCTCTGTCTATCTCCCCTTCCCTCTTCTCTCTGTCTGTTTATCTCCTTCCCTCTTCTCTCTCTGTTATCTCCCCTTCCCCTCTTCTCTGTCTGTTTATCTCCCCTTCCTCTTCTCTCTCTGTCTCTGTCTGTTTATCCCTTCCCTCTTCTCTCTCTGTCTATCTCCCTTCCCTCTTCTCTCTCTGTTTATCTCCCCTTCCCTCTTCTCTCTCTGTCTATCTCCTTCCCTCTTCTCTCTCTGTTTATCTCCCTTCCTCTTCTCTCTCTGTCTATCTCCCTTCCCTCTTCTCTCTCTGTTTATCTCCTTCCCTCTTCTCTCTCTGTCTATCTCCCTTCCCTCTTTCTCTCTCTGTCTATCTCCCCTTCCCTCTTCTCTCTCTGTTTATCTCCCTTCCCTCTTCTCTCTCTGTTTATCTCCTTCCCTCTTCTCTCTCTGTTTATCTCCCCTTCCCTCTTCTCTCTCTGTTTATCTCCCCTTCCTCTTCTCTCTCTGTCTATCTCCCTTCCCTCTTCTCTCTCTGTTTATCTCCCCTTCCCTTCTCTCTCTGTCTGTTTATCTCCCTTCCCTCTTCTCTCTCTGTTTATCTCCCCTTCCCTCTTCTCTCTCTGTCTATCTCCTTCCCTCTTCTCTCTCTCTCCCCTTCTCTCTCTGTCTGTTTATCCCCTTCCCTTTCTCTCTCTGTCTGTCCCTCTTATCTCCCTTCCCTCTTCTCTCTCTGTCTGTCTATCTCCCTTCCCTCTTTCTCTCCTCTTTTATCTCCCCTTCCCTCTTCTCTCTCTGTTTATCTCCCTTCCCTCTTTCTCTGTCTCTCTCTGTTTATCTCCTTCCCCTTCCTCTCTTCTCTCTGTCTGTTTATCTCCCCTTCCCTCTTCTCTCTCTGTTTATCTCCCTTCCCTCTTCTCTCTCTGTTTATCTCCCCTTCCTCTTCTCTCTCTGTTTATCTCCCCTTCCCTCTTCTCTCTCTGTTTATCTCCCTTCCCTTTTCTCTCTGTTCTTCCCTCTCTCTCTGTTTATCTCCCCTTCCCTCTTCTCTCTCTGTTTATCTCCCCTTCCCTCTTCTCTCTCTGTTTATCTCCCCTTCCCTTTTCTCTCTGTCTGTTTATCTCCCTTCCCTCTTTCTCTCTGTCTGTTTATCTCCCCTTCCCTCTTCTCTCTCTGTTTATCTCCCCTTCCCTCTTCTCTCTCTGTTTATCTCCCTTCCCTCTTCTCTCTCTGTTTATCTCCCCTTCCCTCTTCTCTCTCTGTTTATCTCCCTTCCCTCTTCTCTCTCTGTTTATCTCCTTCCCTCTTCTCTCTCTGTTTATCTCCCCTTCCCTTCTCTCTCTGTTTTATCTCCCTTCCCTCTTCTCTCTCTGTTTATCTCCCTTCCCTCTTCTCTCTCTGTTTGTCTCCCCTTCCCTTTCTCTCTCTGTTTATCTCCCCTTCCCTCTTCTCTCTCTGTCTATCTCCTTCCCTTCCCTTTCTCTCTCTCTCTGTTTATCTCCCCCTTCCTCTTCTCTCTCTGTTTATCTCCCCTTCCCTCTTCTCTCTCTGTCTGTTTATCTCCCTTCCCTCTTCTCTCTCTGTTTATCTCCCCTTCCCTCTTCTCTCTCTGTCTGTTTATCTCCCCTTCCCTCTTCTCTCTCTCTCTGTTTATCTCCTTCCCTCTTCTCTCTCTGTTTATCTCCCCTTCCCTCTTCTCTCTCTGTTTATCTCCCCTTCCCTCTTCTCTCTCTGTTTATCTCCCCTTCCTCTTCTCTCTCTGTTTATCTCTTTCTTCTCTCCTTTTATCTCCTTCTCTCTCTCTCTGTCTGTTTATCTCCCCTTCCCTCTTCTCTCTCTGTTTATCTCCTTCCCTCTTTCTCTCTCTGTTTATCTCCTTCCCTCTTCTCTCTCTGTTTATCTCCCCTTCCCTCTTCTCTCTCTGTTTATCTCTCCTTCCCTCTTCTCTCTCTCTGTTTATCTCCTTCCCTCTTCTCTCTCTGTTTATCTCCCCTTCCCTCTTCTCTCTCTGTTTATCTCCCTTCCCTCTTCTCTCTCTGTTTATCTCCCTTCCCTCTTCTCTCTCTGTCTCTCTTCTCTTCTCTCTCTGTTTATCTCCCTTCCCTCTTCTCTCTCTGTTTATCTCCCCTTCCCTCTTCTCTCTCTGTTTATCTATCTCCCCTTCCCTCTTCTCTCTCTGTCTATCTCCCTTCCTCTTCTCTCTCTGTTTATCTCCCCTTCCCTCTTCTCTCTCTGTTTATCTCCCCTTCCCTCTTCTCTCTCTGTTTATCTCCCCTTCCCTCTTCTCTCTCTCCTATTCCCTTCTCTTCTCTCTCTGTTTATCTCCCCTTCCCTCTTCTCTCTCTGTCTATCTCCCCTTCCTCTTCTCTCTCTGTTTATCTCCCTTTTCTCTTCTCCCCTTCCCTCTTCTCTCTCTGTCTGTTTATCTCCCTTCCCTCTTCTCTCTCTGTCTATCTCCTTCCCTCTTCTCTCTCTGTTTATCTCCCTTCCCTCTTCTCTCTCTGTTTATCTCCCCTTCCCTCTTCTCTCTCTGTCTATCTCCCCTTCCCTCTTCTCTCTCTGTCTATCTCCCCTTCCCTCTTCTCTCTCTGTCTATCTCCCCTTCCCTCTCTCTCTGTTTATCTCTCTTCTCTGTCTATCTCCCTTCCCTCTTTCTCTCTGTTTATCTCCCCTTCCCTCTTCTCTCTCTGTCTGTCTCCCCTTCCTCTTCTCCTCTGTTTATCTCCCCTTCCCTCTTCTCTCTCTGTTATCTCCCCTTCCCTCTTCTCTCTCTGTTTATCTCCCCTTCCCTCTTCTCTCTCTGTCTATCTCCCCTTCCCTCTTCTCTCTCTGTTTATCTCCCCTTCCCTTTCTCTCTCTGTTTCTCTACCCTTCCCTCTTCTCTCTCTGTCTATCTCCCCTTCCCTCTTCTCTCTGTCTGTTTATCTCCCCTTCCCTCTTCTCTCTCTGTTTATCTCCCCTTCCCTCTTCTCTCTCTGTTTATCTCCCTTCCCTCTTCTCTCTCTGTTTATCTCTCCCTTCCCTCTTCTCTCTCTGTTTATCTCCCCTTCCCTCTTCTCTCTCTGTTTATCTCCCTTCCCTCTTCTCTCTCTGTTTATCTCCCCTTCCCTCTTCTCTCTCTGTTTATCTCCCTTCCCTCTTTCTCTCTGTCTATCTCCCCTTCCCTCTTATCTCTCTGTTTATCTCCCTTCCCTCTTTCTCTCTGTCTTATCTCTTCCCTCTTCCTCTCTCTTTTATCTCCTCCTTCCCTTTCTTCTCTCTCTGTTTATCTCCCCTTCCCTCTTCTCTCTCTGTTTATCTCCCCTTCCCTCTGTTTTTCTTCCCTCTCTCTCTGTCTTTTCTCCCCTTCCCTCTTCTCTCTCTGTTTATCTCCTTCCCTCTTCTCTCTCTGTTTATCTCCCTTCCCTCTTCTCTCTCTGTCTGTCTATCTCCCCTTCCCTCTTTCTCTCTCTGTTTATCTCCCCTTCCCTCTTCTCTCTCTGTTTATCTCCCCTTCCCTCTTCTCTCTCTGTTTATCTCCCCTTCCTCTTTCTCTCTGTCTATCTCCTTCCCTCTTCTCTCTCTGTTTATCTCCTTCCCTCTTCTCTCTCTGTCTATCTCCCTTCCCTCTTCTCTGTCTGTCTATCTCCCCTTCCCTCTTCTCTCTCTGTTTATCTCCCCTTCCCTCTTCTCTCTCTATCTGTTTATCTCCCCTCCTTCCTCTTCTCTCTCTGTTTATCTCCCCTTCCTCTTCTCTCTCTGTTTATCTCCCTTCCCTCTTCTCTCTCTGTTTATCTCCCCTTCCCTCTTCTCTCTCTGTTTATCTCCCCTTCCTCTCTCTGTCTTCTATCTCCTTCCCTCTTCTCTCTCTGTTTATCTCCCTTCCCTCTTCTCTCTCTGTTCTATCTCCCCTTCCCTTTTTCTGTTTATCTCCCTTCTCTCTCTGTTTCTGTCTGTCTCTCTCCTTCCCTTCTTCTCTCTCTGTCTATCTCCTTCCCTTTTCTCTCTCTGTCTGTTTATCTCCCCTTCCTCTTCTCTCTCTGTCTATCTCCCCTTCCCTTTTCTCTCTCTGTTTATCTCCCCTTCCCTCTTCTCTCTCTGTCTATCTCCCTTCCCTCTTCTCTCTCTCTATCTCCCTTCCCTCTTCTCTCTCTGTCCTCCCCTTCCCTCTTCTCTCTCTGTTTATCTCCCCTTCCCTCTTCTCTCTCTGTCTATCTCCCTTCCCTCTTCTCTCTCTGTTTATCTCCCTTCCTCTTCTCTCTCTGTTTATCTCCCCTTCCCTCTTCTCTCTCTGTCTATCTCCCCTTCCCTCTTCTCTCTCTGTTTATCTCCTCTTCTCTCTGTCTGTTTATCTCTTTCTCTCTCTGTTTATCTCCTTCCCTTTTCTCTCTCTGTTTATCTCCCCTTCCCTCTTCTCTCTCTGTCCTCTCTTCCCTCTTCTCTCTGTCTGTTTATCTCCTTCCCTCTTCTCTCTCTGTTTATCTCCCTTCCCTCTTCTCTCTCTGTTTATCTCCCCTTCCCTCTTCTCTCTCTGTTTATCTCCCCTTCCCTCTTCTCTCTCTCTGTCTGTTTATCTCCCCTTCCCTCTTCTCTCTCTGTCTGTTTATCTCCCCTTCCTCTCTCTCTCTCTGTTTATCTCCCCTTCCCTCTTCTCTCTCTGTTTATCTCCTTCCCTCTTCTCTCTCTGTTTATCTCCCTTCCCTCTTCTCTCTGTTTATCTCCCTTCCCTCTCTCTCTCTGTCTATCTCCCTTCCTCTTCTCTCTCTGTTTATCTCCCCTTCCCTCTTCTCTCTCTGTTTATCTCCCTTCCCTCTTCTCTCTCTGTCTGTCTATCTCCCCTTCCCTCTTCTCTCTCTGTTTATCTCCCCTTCCTCTTCTCTCTCTGTTTATCTCCCCTTCCCTCTTCTCTCTCTGTTTTTCTCTCCCCTTCCTCTCTTGTCTCTCTCTGTTTACCCTCCTCCCCTTATCTCCTTCCTCTTCTCTCTCTGTCTATCCCCTTCCCTCTTCTCTCTCTGTTTATCTCTTCCCCTTCCCTTTATCTCCCTTCTCTCTCTGTCTGTTTATCTCCCCTTCCCTCTTCTCTCTCTGTTTATCTCCCTTCCCTCTTCTCTCTCTGTCTATCTCCCCTTCCCTCTTCTCTCTGTTTATCTCCCCTTCCCTCTTCTCTCTCTGTTGATCTCCCTTCCCTCTCTCTCTCTGTTTATCTCCCCTTCCCTTTCTCTCTCTGTCTGTTTATCTCCCTTCCCTCTTCTCTCTCTGTTTATCTCCCCTTCCTTCTCTCTCTCTGTCTGTCTATCTCCCCTTCCCTCTTCTCTCTCTGTTTATCTCCCCTTCCCTCTTCTCTCTCTGTTTATCTCCCTTCCCTCTTCTCTCTCTGTCTATCTGTCTATCTCCTTCCCTCTTCTCTCTCTGTTTATCTCCCTTCCCTCTTCTCCCTGTCTATCTCCTTCCTCTTCTCTCTATCTCCCCTTCCCTCTTCTCTCTCTGTTTATCTCCTTCCCTCTTCTCTCTCTGTCTATCTCCTTCCTCTTATCTCTGTCTGTTTATCTCCCTTCCCTCTTCTCTCTGTCTGTCTATCTCCCCTTCCCTCTTCTCTCTGTTTATCTCCTTAATCTTCTCTTCTGTTTATCTCCTGTCTTTCTCTCCTATCTCCTTCCCTCTTCTCTCTCTGTCTGTCTCCCTTCCCTTCCTCTTCTCTCTCTGTTTATCTCCCCTTCCCTCTTCTCTCTCTGTTTATCTCCTTCCCTCTTCTCTCTGTCTGTTTATCTCCCTTCCCTCTTTCTCTCTGTCTGTTTATCTCCTTCCCTCTTCTCTCTCTGTTTATCTCCCCTTCCTCTTCTCTCTCTGTCTGTTTATCTCCCCTTCCCTCTTCTTCTCTCTCTGTTTATCTCCTTCCCTCTTCTCTCTCTGTTTATCTCCTTCCCTCTTCTCTCTCTGTTATCTCCTTCCCTCTCTCTCTCTGTTTATCTCCTTCCCTCTTCTCTCTCTGTCTGTTTATCTCCCTTCCCTCTTCTCTCTCTGTTTATCTCCCTTCCCTCTTCTCTGTTTATCTCCTTCCTCTTCTCTCTCTGTTTATCTCCCTTCCCTCTTCTCTCTCTCTGTTTCTCCTTCCCTCTTCTCTCTCTGTTTATCTCCTTCCTCTTCTCTCTCTGTTTATCTCCCCTTCCTCTTCTCTCCTCTTCTCCTCTCTTCTCTCTCTGTTTATCTCCTTCCCTCTTCTCTCTCTGTTTATCTCCCTTCCCTCTTCTCTCTGTCTGTTCTATCTCCCTTCCCTCTCTCTCTGTTTATCCCTTCCTCTTCTCTCTCTGTTTATCTCCTTCCCTCTTGTTTATCTCTCCCCTTCCCTCTTCTCTCTCTGTTTATCTCCTTCCCTCTTCTCTCTCTGTCTATCTCCCCTTCCCTCTTCTCTCTCTGTTTATCTCCCCTTCCCTCTTTCTCTCTGTCTATCTCCTCCTTTTCTCTCTGTCTGTCTATCTCTCCCTTCCCTCTTCTCTCTCTGTCTGTCTATCTCCCTTCCCTCTTCTCTCTCTCTATCTGTTTATCTCCCCTTCCCTCTTCTCTCTCTGTTTATCTCCTATCCTTCTCTTCTCTCTCTGTCTGTTTATCTCCCCTTCCCTCTTCTCTCTGTCTGTTATCTCCTTCCCTCTTCTCTCTCTGTTTGTCTCCCTTCCCTCTTCTCTCTCTGTTTATCTCCTTCCCTTTCTCTCTCTGTCTGTTTATCTCCCTTCCCTCTTTCTCTCTGTCTGTCTATCTCCCCTTCCCTCTTCTCTCTCTGTTTATCTCCCCTTCCCTCTTTCTCTGTTTCTCTCTGTTTATCTCCTTCCCTCTTTCTCTCTGTTTATCTCCTTCCCTCTTCTCTCTCTCTCCCCTTCCCTGTCTTCTATCTCCCCTTCCCTCTTCTCTCTCTGTTTCTCTCCTTCCCTCTTCTCTCTCTGTTCTATCTCCCCTTCCCTCTTCTCTCTCTGTTTATCTCCTTCCCTTTCTCTCTCTGTTTCTATCTCCCTTCCCTCTTCTCTCTCTGTCTCTCTCTCCTTCTTCTATCTTTTCTCTCTCTGTCTGTTTATCTCCCCTTCTCTTCTCTCTCTGTTTATCTCCCCCTTTCTCTGTCTGTTCTCATTATCTCCTTCCCTCTTCTCTCTCTGTCTATCTCCTTCTCTCTTCTGTCTGTTTATCTCCTTCCCTCTTTCTCTCTGTCTATCTCCCCTTCCCTCTTCTCTCTCTGTTTATCTCTTCCTTTCTCTCTCTGTTATCTCCCCTTCCCTCTTCTCTCTCTGTTTATCTCCCCTTCCCTCTTCTCTCTCTGCTTATCTCTCCTTCCTATTTCTCTCTCTGTTTATCTCCTTCCTTTCTTCTCTCTCTGTTTATCTCCCCTTCCCTCTTCTCTCTCTGTCTATTTCCCTTCCCTTTCTCTCTCTCTGTTTATCTCCCTTCCTCTTCTCTCTCTGTCTATCTCCTTCCTCTTCTCTCTCTCTCTGTTTATCTCCCCTTCCCTCTTTCTCTCTGTCTGTTTATCTCCTTCCCTCTCTCTCTCTGTTTATCTCCCCTTCCCTCTTCTATCTGTCTCCTTCTCCTTCTCTCTCTGTTTTCTCTCTCCTTTCCTCTTCTATCTCTGTTTATCTCTTCCCCTTCCCTCCCTTTCTCTCTGTTTATCTCCCCTTCCCTCTTCTCTCTGTTTATCTCCCTTCCCTCTCTCTCTCTGTTTATCTCCTTCCTCTTTCTCTCTGTTTATCTCCCTTCCCTCTTCTCTCTCTGTCTATCTCCTTCCCTCTTCTCTTCTGTCTCTATTATCTTCCCTCTTCTCTCTCTGTTTATCTCCCCTTCCCTCTTCTCTCTCTGTCTGTCTATCTCCCTTCCTCTTCTCTCTCTATCTGTTTTATCTCCCTTCCCTCTTCTCTCTCTGTTTATCTCCCTTCCCTCTTCTCTCTCTGTCTATCTCCCTTCCCTCTTCTCTCTCTGTTTATCTCCCCTTCCTTCTCTCTCTGTTTATCTCCTTCCCTCTTTCTCTCTCTGTCTATCTCTTCCCTTTCTTCTTCTCTTTATCTCCCTTCTAATATCTGCTGTCTTAATAATTCCCTTTCTCCCTTCCTCGTTTATCTCCCTTCCTCTTCTCTCTCTGTTTATCTTCCTTCTTTCTCTCTGCTCTGTCTTTATCTCCCTTCCTCTTCTCTCTCTGTCTCTCCTCTCCTCTTCTCTCTCTGTTTATCTCCCTTTTCCCTTCCTCTCTCTCTCTCTGTCTATCTCCCTTCCTCTTCTCTCTCTGTCTGTCTCCCCTTCCCTTTCTTCTCTGTTGTTTATCTCCTTCCCTCTCTCTCTCTGTCTATCTCCCCTTCCCTCTTCTCTCTCTGTCTGTTTATCTCCCTTCCCTCTTCTCTCTCTGTCTATCTCCCCTTCCCTCTTCTCTCTGTTTATCTCCCTTCCCTCTTCTCTCTCTGTTTATCTCCTTCCCTCTCTCTCTCTCTGTTTATCTCCTTCCCTCTTCTCTCTCTGTCTGTCTATCTCCTTCCCTTTCTCTCTCTCTCTCTGTTTATCTCCCCCTTCCCTCTTCTCTCTCTGTTTATCTCCTTCCCTCTTCTCTCTCTGTTTATCTCCCTTCCCTCTTCTCTCTCTGTCTATCTCCTTCCCTCTTCTCTCTCTGTTTATCTCCCCTATCCCTCTTCTCTCTCTGTTATCTCCCCTTCTGTTCTCTCTCTCTCTGTCTGTTTATCTTCCCTCTTCTCTCTCTGTTTATCTCCTTCCCTCTTCTCTCTGTCTGTTTATCTCTCCTTCCCTTCTTCTCTCTCTGTCTATCTCCCCCTTCCTCTTCTCTCTCTGTTTATCTCCTTCCTCTTCTCTCTCTGTCTATCTCCCCTTCCCTCTCTCTCTCTGTTTATCTCCCCTTCCCTCTTCTCTCTCTGTCTATCTCCTTCCCTCTTCTCTCTCTCTGTTTATCTCCCTTCCCTCTTCTCTCTGTTTATCTCCCCCTTCCCTCTTCTCTCTCTGTTTGTCTATCTCCTTCCTGTCTCTGTTTGTCTCCTTATCTTTCTCTCTCTGTTTATCTCCCTTCCCTCTTCTCTCTCTGTCTATCTCCTTCCCTCTCTCTCTGTCTGTTTATCTGTTTATCTCCTTCCCTCTTCTCTCTCTGTTTATCTCCTTCCCTCTTCTCTCTCTGTTTATCTCCCCTTCCTCTTCTCTCTCTGTCTGTTTATCTCCCTTCCCTCTTCTCTCTCTGTTTATCTCCCCTTCCCTCTTCTCTCTCTGTTTATCTCCTTCCCTCTTTCTCTCTGTTTATCTCCTCTTCTCTCTCTGTTTATCTCTTCTCTCTCTGTTTGATCTCCCTTCCTCTTCTCTCTCTGTTTATCTCCTTCCCTCTTTTCTCTCTCTCCCTTCCCTGTTTTATCTCCCTTCCTTTCTCTTCTGTCTGTTTATCTCTTCTGTTTTCTCTGTCTATCTCCTTCCCTTTCTCTCTCTGTTTATCTCCTTCCCTCTTCTCTCTCTTCTACTCTCCTTCCTCTTCTCTCTCTGTTTATCTCCCTTCCCTCTTCTCTCTCTGTTTATCTCCCCTTCCCTCTTCTCTCTCTGTTTATCTCCTTCCCTCTTCTCTCTCTGTTCTATCTCCCCTTCCTCTTCTCTCTCTGTTTATCTCCTTCCCTCTTCTCTCTGTCTGTTTATCTCCCTCTTCCTCTTCTCTCTCTGTTTATCTCCTTCCCTCTTCTCTCTCTGTTATTCCCTTCTTTCCCTTCTATCCCTTTCTCTCTCTGTCTGTTTATCTCCTTCCCTCTTCTCTCTCTGTCTGTTTATCTCCTTCCCTCTTCTCCTCTGTTTATCTCCTTCCCTCTTCTCTCTCTGTCTTCTATCTCCCCTTCCCTCTTCTCTCTCTGTTTATCTCCTTCCCTCTTCTCTCTGTCTGTTTATCTCCCTTCCCTCTTCTCTCTCTGTTTATCTCCCTTCCTTCTCTCTCTCTGTTTATCTCCTTCCCTCTTCTCTCTCTGTTTATCTATCCCTTCCCTCTTCTCTCTCTGTTTATCTCCCCTTTCTCTCTGTTTATCTCCTTCCCTCTTCTCTGTCTGTCTATCTCCCTTCCCTCTTCTCTCTCTGTCTATCTCCCTTCCCTCTCTCTCTGTCTGTTTATCTCCCTTCCCTCTTCTCTCTCTGTCTATCTCCCCTTCCCTTTCTCTCTGTCTGTTTATCTCCCTTCCCTCTTTTCTCTGTTTATCTCTGTCTATCTCCCTTCCTCTTCTCTCTCTGTCTATCTCCTTATCTTTCTCTGTTTATCTCTTCTGCTCATTCCTCTTCTCTCTCTGTTTATCTCCCTTCCCTCTTCTCTCTCTGTCTATCTCCTTCCCTCTTCTCTCTCTGTTTATCTCCTTCCTCTTCTCTCTCTGTCTATCTCCCCTTCCCTCTTTCTCTCTCTGTTTATCTCCTTCCCTCTTCTCTCTCTGTTTATCTCCTTCCCTTTCTCTCTGTTTATCTCCCTTCCTCTTCTCTCTCTGTCTATCTCCCCTTCTAAATCCCTTCCCTTTCTCTCTCTGTCTATCTCCCTTCCCTTTTCTCTCTCTGTTTATCTCCCTTCCTTTTCTCTCTCTCTGTCTGTCTATCTCCCCTTCCCTCTTTCTCTCTGTTTATCTCCCTTCCCTCTTCTCTCTCTGTCTGTCTATCTCCCCTTCCCTCTTCTCTCTCTGTTTATCTCCCTTCCCTTTCTCTCTCTGTTTATCTCCCCTTCCCTCTTCTCTCTCTGTCTATCTCCCCTTCCTATCTCCCTTCCCTCTTCTCTGTCTGTTTATCTCCTTCCTCCTATCTGATCTATCTCCTTCCCTCTTCTCTCTGTTTATCTCCTTCCTCTTCTCTCTCTGTCTATCTCCTTCCCTCTTCTCTCTCTGTTATCTCCCTTCCCTCTTCTCTCTCTGTTTATCTCCTTCCTCTTCTCTCTGTTTATCTCCTTCCCTCTTCTCTCTCTGTTTATCTCCCTTCCCTCTTCTCTCTCTGTTTATCTCCTTCCCTCTTCTCTCTCTGTCTATCTCCTTCCCTCTTCTCTCTCTGTTTATCTCCTTCCCTCTCTCTCTGTCTGTCTATCTCCCTTCCCTCTTCTCTCTCTGTTTATCTCCCTTCCCTCTTCTCTCTCTGTTTATCTCCCTTCCCTTTCTCTCTGTTTTTCTCTCTCTCTCTCTGTTTATCTCCTTCCCTCTTCTCTCTCTGTCTATCTCCCTTCCCTCTTCTCTGTCTGTTTATCTCCCCTTCCCTCTTCTCTCTCTGTTTATCTCCCCTTCCCTCTTCTCTGTTTATCTCCCCTTCCTCTCTCTCTCTGTTTATCTCCCTTCCCTCTTCTCTCTCTGTTTATCTCCTTCCCTCTTCTCTCTCTGTCTATCTCCTTCCCTCTTCTCTCTCTGTTTATCTCCTTCCTCTTCTCTCTCTGTCTATCTCCTTCCCTCTCTCTCTCTGTTTATCTCCCTTCCCTCTTCTCTCTCTGTCTATCTATCCCTTCCCTCTTCTCTCTCTCTCTATCTCCCCTTCCCTCTTTCTCTCTCTGTTTATCTCCCTGTTTTATCCCTTCCCTCTTCTCTCTCTGTTTATCTCCTTCCTCTTTCTCTCTCTGTCTATCTCCCCTTCCCTCTTCTCTCTCTGTTTATCTCCCTTCCCTCTTCCCTCTCTCTTCTCTCTCTCTGTTTATCTCCTTCCTCTTCTCTCTCTGTTTATCTCCCTTCCCTCTTCTCTCTCTCTGTTTATCCCTTCCTTCTCTCTCTGTCTTCTCTCTCTCTCTGTTTATCTCCCATCTCTCTCTCTCTGTCTATCTCCTTCCCTCTTCTCTCTCTGTTTATCTCCCTTCCCTCTTCTCTCTCTGTTGATCTCCCCTTCCCTCTTCTCTCTCTGTTTATCTCCCCTTCCCTCTTCTCTCTCTGTTTATCTCCCTTCCCTCTTCTCTCTCTGTTTATCTCCCCTTCCCTCTTCTCTCTCTGTCTGTCTCCTTCCTTTTCTCTCTGTCTGTTTATCTCCCTTCCCTCTTCTCTCTCTGTCTATCTCCCCTTCCCTTTCTCTCTGTCTGTTTATCTCCCCTTCCCTCTTCTCTCTCTGTCTATCTCCTTCTCTCTCTCTGTCTGTTTATCTCCCCTTCCCTCTTCTCTCTGTTATCTCCCTTCCCTCTTTCTCTCTGTTTATCTCCCCTTCCCTCTTCTCTCTCTGTCTATCTCCCTTCCCTCTTCTCTCTCTGTTTATCTCCCTTCCCTCTTCTCTCTCTGTCTATCTCCCCCTCCTCTTCTCTCTCTGTTTATCTCCTCCCCTTCTCTCTCTCTGTTTATCTCCCTTCCCTCTTCTCTCTCTATCTGTTTATCTCCCCTTCCCTCTTCTCTCTCTGTTTATCTCCTTCATCTTCTCCTCTGTTTTCTCCCCTTCCCTCTTCTCTCTGTCTATCTCCCTTCCCTCTTTCTCTCTATCTGTTTATCTCCCCTTCCCTCTTCTCTCTCTGTTTATCTCCCTTCCTCTTCTCTCTCTGTTTATCTCCTTCCCTCTTCTCTCTCTGTTATCTCCTTCCCTCTTCTCTCTCTGTTTATCTCCCCTTCCCTCTTCTCTCTCTGTCTATCTCCCTTCCCTTTCTCTGTCTGTTTATCTCCCCTTCCTCTTCTCTCTCTGTTTATCTCCCTTCCCTCTTCTCTCTCTGTCTATCTTTCTCTTCTCTCTCTGTTTATCTCCCTTCCTCTCTCTCTCTGTTTATCTCCCCTTCCCTCTTCTCTCTCTGTCTATCTCCCTTCCCTCTTCTCTCTCTGTTTATCTCCTTCCTCCCTTCCCTTCCCTCTTCTCTCTCTGTTTATCTCCCTTCCTTCTTCTCTCTCTGTCTGTTTATCTCCTTCCCTCTTCTCTCTCTTCTCCCTTCCCTCTCTCTCTCTGTTTATCTCCCTTCCCTCTTTCTCTCTCTGTCTGTTTATCTCCTTCCCTCTTCTTCTCTGTTTATCTCCTTCCCTTTTCTCTCTCTGTTTATCTCCCCTTCCCTCTTCTCTCTCTGTTTATCTCCCCTTCCCTCTTCTCTCTCTGTCTATCTCCTTCCCTCTTCTCTCTGTTTATCTCCCCTTCCTTTTCTCTCTCTGTTTATCTCCTTCCCTCTCTCTGTCTATCTCCCCTTCCCTCTTTCTCTCTGTTTATCTCCTTCCTCTTCTCTCTCTGTTTATCTCCTTCCCTTCTCTCTCTGTTTATCTCCTTCCCTCTTTCTCTCTCTCTGTTTATCCCTTCCCTCTTCTCTCTCTGTTTATCTCCTTCCCTCTTCTTCTCTCTCTGTTTATCTCCTTCCCTCTTCTCTCTCTGTTATCTCTTATCTCCTTCCCTCTTCTCTTCTCTCTCTGTTTATCTCCTTCCCTTTCTCTCTGTTTATCTCCCTTCCCTCTTCTCTCTCTGTTTATCTCCCCTTCCCTCTTCTGTCTCTGTCTATCTCCCTTCCCTCTTCTCTCTCTGTTTATCTCCCTTCCCTCTTCTCTCTCTGTTTATCTCCCTTCCCTCTTTCTCTCTCTTTATCTCCCCTTCCTTTCTCTCTGTTATCTCCTTCCCCTTTCTCTCTCTGTTTATCTCCCTTCCCTCTTCTCTCTCTGTTTATCTCCCTTCCCTCTTCTCTCTCTGTCTGTCTATCTCCCCTTCCCTCTTCTCTCTCTGTTTATCGCCCCTTCCCTCTTCTCTCTGTTTATCTCCTTCCCTCTTCTCTCTCTGTTATCTCCCCTTCCCCCTTCTCTCTCTGTTTATCTCCTTCCCTCTTCTCTCTCTGTTTATCTCTCCTTCCCTCTTCTCTCTGTTGATCTCCCTTCCCTCTTCTCTCTCTGTTTATCTCCCTTCCCTCTTCTCTCTCTGTTTATCTCCTTCCCTCTTCTCTCTCTGTCTATCTCCCTTCCTCTTCTCTCTCTCTGTCTTCTCCCTTCCCTCTTCTCTCTCTGTCTGTTTATCTCCCCTTCCTCTTCTCTCTCTGTTTATCTCCTTCCCTTTCTCTCTCTGTCTGTTTATCTCCCCTTCCCTCTTTCTCTCTGTTTATCTCCCTTCCCTCTTCTCTCTGTCTGTTTATCTCCCTTCCCTCTTCTCTGTCTGTCTATCTCCTTCCTCTTCTCTCTCTGTTGATCTCTTCCTCTTCTCTCTCTGTCTATCTCCTTCCCTCTTCTCTCTCTGTTTATCTCCCCTTCCCTCTTCTCTCTCTGTCTATCTCCCCTTCCCTCTTCTCTCTCTGTTTATCTCCCCTTCCTCTTCTCTCTCTGTTATCTCCCTTCCCTCTTCTCTCTCTGTTTATCTCCTTCCCTCTTCTCTCTCTGTTTATCTCCTTCCCTCTTCTCTCTCTGTTTATCTCCCTTCCCTCTTCTCTCTCTGTTTATCTCCTTCCCTCTTCTCTCTCTGTTTATCTCCCTTCCCTCTTCTCTCTCTGTCTATCTCCTTCCCTCTTCTCTCTCTGTTTATCTCCCTTCCTCTTCTCTCTGTCTGTCTATCTCCCCTTCCCTCTTCTCTCTCTGTTTATCTCCCCTTCCCTTCTCTCTCTGTCTGTTTATCTCCCCTTCCCTCTTCTCTCTCTGTTTATCTCCTCCCCTCTCTCCCCTTCTCTTCTCTCTCTGTTTATCTCCCCTTCCCTCTTTCTCTCTGTCTGTCTCCTTCCTTTTCTCTCTCTGTCTGTTTATCTCCTTCCCTCTTCTCTCTGTCTGTCTCCCTTCCCCTCTCTCTCTGTTTATCCCCTTCCCTCTTCTCTCTCTGTTTATCTCCCCTTCTCCCTTTTCTCTCTCTGTCTGTCTATCTCCTTCCCTCTTCTCTCTCTGTCTATCTCCCCTTCCCTCTTCTCTCTCTGTTTATCTCCCTTCCCTCTTCTCTCTCTGATCTCCCCTTTATCTCTTCTCTGTTTTATCTCCCCTTCTTCTCTCTCTGTTTATCTCCTTCCCCTTCTCTCTCTGTCTATCTCCTTCCCTCTTCTCCCTTCCCTCTTCTCTCTCTGTTTATCTCCTTCCTCTTCTCTCTCTGTCTATCTCCCCTTCCTCTTTCTCTCTGTCTGTTTATCTCCCTTCCCTCTTCTCTCTCTGTTATCTCCCTTCCCTCTTCTCTCTGTCTGTTTATCTCCTTCCCTCTTCTCTCTCTGTCTATCTCCCTTCCTCTTCTCTCTCTGTTTATCTCCCCTTCCCTCTTCTCTCTCTGTCTATCTCCCTTCCCTCTTTCTCTCTGTTTATCTCCCCTTCCCTCTTCTCTCTCTGTTTATCTCCCTTCCCTCTTTCTCTCTGTCTATCTCCTTCCCTCTTCTCTCTCTGTTTATCTCCCCTTCCTCTTCTCTCTCTGTTTATCTCCCCTTCCCTCTCTCTCTGTTTATCTCCTTCCCCTCTTCTCTCTCTCCCTTCCCTCTTCTCTGTTTATCCCTTCTCTTCTCTCTCTGTTTATCTCCTTCCTCTTCTCTCTCTGTTTATCTCCCCTTCCTTTCTCTCTCTGTTTATCTCCCCTTCCCTTTCTCTCTCTGTCTATCTCCTTCCCTCTTCTCTCTCTGTCTGTCTCCCCTTCCCTTTTCTCTCTCTCTCTGTCTATCTCCCTTCCTCTTTCTGTCTGTTTATCTCCTTCCCTCTTCTCTCTCTGTCTATCTCCTTCCCTCTTTCTCTCTGTTTATCTCCCCTTCCCTCTTCTCTCTCTGTTTATCTCCTTCCCTTCCCTCTTCCTTCCTCTCTCTCTGTTTATCTCCCCTTTCTCTCTGTCTATCTCCCTTCCCTCTTTCTCTCTCTGTTTATCTCCCCTTCCCTCTTTCTCTCTGTTTATCTCCCCCCCTTCCTGTCTGTTTATCTCTTCTCTTCTCTCTCTGTCTATCTCCTTCCCTCTTCTCTCTCTGTTATCTCCCTTCCCTCTTCTCTCTCTGTCTGTTTATCTCCTTCCCTCTTCTCTCTCTGTCTATCTCCTTCCCTCTCTCTCTCTGTTTATCTCCCTTCCCTCTTCTCTCCCTATCTCCTCCTCTCTCTCTGTCTGTTTATCTCCTTCCCTCTTCTCTCTCTGTCTATCTCCTTCCCTCTTCTCTCTCTGTTTATCTCCCTTCCCTCTTCTCTCTCTGTTTATCTCCCTTCCCTCTTTCTCTCTGTTTATCTCCTTCCCTCTTTCTCTCTCTGTCTATCTCCCCTTCCCTCTTCTCTCTCTGTCTGTTTATCTCCCCTTCCCTCTTCTCTCTCTGTTTATCTCCTTCCCTCTTCTCTCTCTGTTTATCTCCTTCCCTCTTCTCTCTCTGTTTATCTCCCTTCCCTTCTTCTCTCTCTGTTTATCTCCCCTTCCCTCTTCTCTCTCTGTCTGTCTATCTCTGTTTATCCCTTCCCTCTTCTCTCTCTGTCTTTATCTCCTTCCCTCTTCTCTCTGTTTATCTCCTTCCCTCTTCTCTCTCTGTCTATCTCCCTTCCCTCTTCTCTCTCTGTTTATCTCCCCTTCCTCTTCTCTCTCTGTTTATCTCCCTTCCCTCTTCTCTCTCTGTTTATCTCCCCTTCCCTCTTCTCTCTCTGTCTATCTCTCCTTCCCTTTCCCTCTTCTCTCTCTGTTTATCTCCCCTTCCCTCTTCTCTCTCTGTCTATCTCCCCTTCCCCCTTCCCTTTCTCTCTCTTCTTTATCTCCCTTCCTCTTCTCTCTGTTTGTCTCTCCCTTTCTTCTCTGTCTGTTTATCTCCCTTCCCTCTTCTCTCTCTGTCTATCTCTCCTTCCCTCTTCTCTCTCTGTTTATCTCCCCTTCCCTCTTCTCTCTCTGTCTGTTTATCTCCCCTTCCCTCTTCTCTCTCTGTTTATCTCCTTCCCTCTTCTCTCTCTGTTTATCTCCCCTTCCCTCTTCTCTCTCTGTCTTCTCTCTGTCTATCTCCCCTTCCCTCTTCTCTCTCTGTTTATCTCCTTCCTCTCTTCTCTGTCTGTCTATCTCCCTTCCCTCTTTCTATCTGTTTATCTCCCCTTCCCTCTTCTCTCTGTTTATCTCCCCTTCCCTCTTCTCTCTCTGTCTTATCTCCCCTTCCCTCTTCTCTCTCTGTTTATCTCCCCTTCCCTCTTCTCTGTCTGTCTATCTATCTCCTTCCCTCTTCTCTTCTGTTTATCTCCTTCCCTCTTCTCTCTCTGTCTATCTGTCTCTTCTCTCTCTGTTTATCTCCCTTCCCTCTTCTCTCTCTGTTTATCTCCTTCCCTCTTCTCTCTCTGTTTATCTCCCTTCCCTTTCTCTCTGTTTATCTCCCTTCCCTCTTCTCTCTCTGTCTGTCTCCCCTTCCCTCTTCTCTCTGTCTGTTTATCTCCCCTTCCCTCTTCTCTCTCTGTCTATCTCCCCTTCCCTTTTCTCTCTCTGTTTATCTCCCCTTCCCTCTTCTCTCTCTGTCTATCTCCCCTTCCTCTTCTCTCTGTTATCTCCCCTTCCCTCTTCCCTCTCTCTCTCTGTTTATCTCCCCTTCCCTCTTCTCTCTCTGTTATCTCCTTCCCTCTTCTCTCTCTGTTTATCTCCCCTTCCCTCTTCTCTCTCTGTCTGTCTCCTTCTCTTTATCTGTTTATCTCCCTTCCCTCTTCTCTCTCTGTCTGTTTATCTCCCCTTCCCTCTTCTCTCTCTGTTTTCTCCCCTTCCCTCTTCTCTCTCTGTTTATCTCCCTTCCCTCTTTCTCTCTGTCTGTTTATCTCCCCTTCCCTCTTCTCTCTCTGTTTATCTCCCCTTCCCTCTTCTCTCTCTGTTTATCTCCCCTTCCCTTTCCTCTTCTCTCTCTGTTTTCTCCCTTCCCTCTTCTCTCTCTGTTTTTTTTCTCCTTCCTCTATCTCTGTTTATCTCCCCTTCCCTCTTCTCTCTCTGTTTTCTCCCTTCCCTCTTCTCTCTCTGTTTATCTCCCCTCCTTCTTCTCTGTTTATCTCCCCT